>NC_034590.1:129588827-129610946 GCF_900095145.1 Mus pahari | reverse complement strand
ACAGAGAAACCCTGTCTCGAAAAACCAAAAAAGAAAAGAAAAAGAAGGAACCAAGTAGTATGTTTAAATACCCAATATCATAAACAGTCTATCAAAGTTGAGCTCAGTGAGGGCTTGGAGCCATAAATAAGTTCCACCCTAAATTGTGAGGAAGCTCTTACAGAGTAAAAGAGAAGAGAAAGGCCTCCCAAGTACATAGGCTAATGTCAGACCAGAGTGATAAATACTGTTTGAATAGTAGACGGTGGTTCTGAAATTAAAACCATTTACAGTCTTAGAAATAATTATAACATATGGATGCCAGCACTTATAAAGTGCCTTGTTATTTAGCTGCCACACCTTCTTGGAAGCATGTTGTAGCCATGATATATTGACTAGACTCTTAAGTGAAGGAAGGGGGGGGGAAATCTTGTGCTAATTATATGAGTTATTTCCTGATGTGCTACACATAATGGCAGGCTCTTCTAACAGGCTTCATCCAAAGTAATTACTTTGAAAACCACTCCTGAGCATAGAGCTGGGGCACCGTCTTAATAAGTGGGTGCAATTTGTGCCAGTTGCACCTCTCATTTCACCGAGCCCACAATTAGGAAGTCAGTCATGACAGAACTGACTTCTCTGCAGCAGAAGTGGATCTGGACCTGGTGATGAGCTACTCTTGGCTTTTAGCATACTGAGTGTGCTTTATTAACATGTCGCTGATACTGACAATGTCCGTGTGTCATCTGTGTCTGCTGCTAGCACAGCACAGGTGTGCATAGTGGACATTAGATTTCTTTCTCGGCGGGTTAAAGGGAAGCCCCTGATTTGGAATCTCTTTAATAGAGAGCCTGGGGTTTGCATCTGATTTATTTTATGGACAAATTTATTCCCAGCAATGCCAAACTAATCTATAAGCTGCATTAACTTTTCCTGCTTAAAGAAAAGGAAGAAATGCAGTTTTGATTACAGTGTTAAAAGACAAAAATTATCAAAATATTGAATCAAAATCAGACCATGGAATTTACATGTCCCCATTTTAACTACTGCTCCTCATGAGGCCCAGGTCAGACTCGAAATGCACGTGTCCAGTTAGCTGACACAACAGCCCTTATCTGTCTCTGTCCCCATCAACTCTCAGCAGAATGTCACCTCATGTCTCTCTGCATTTTCATCCCTCAATTCACATGACATCAGTGAACATCTCAACTCTTTGAAAAGTGAAGAGACCAGAAAACCATAACCATATATGCATAGACAAAGCAAATGCATATCTCAACTTTGAAACAGTTATTTGAATTTGATATTAGATGTATCTTTACTTGGCATTAAATCTTTGTTCCAAATAGGATCTAAAAATGACTGGCAGCAAAGGATTGATTCCAGAGATGGACAAGAAAGGACCACAGAGGAAGAAACCCAGGGCCTGCCAATGCAGCCAACCAGTAATTGACGCCTGAGCAATTAAAAGTTGACTCAGATTTTGAAAACAAGATAGTGGCCTCTAATGTCCTTTACAAGTTTTGATTTAAGGCTGTGAGCTAAATGTCCTGTCTAAACTGTTGGAGAAGAGTTTTCATGTTCATTCTTCCAGGCGTATTCTAAAATAGCTTAGTGCTGTGGTGCCCTCAAATCGCATAGTAAGCTCAACAGATCAGAATTCAAGTTAGGGAAGGAGTCCTTCTTACTGGTTTTTCTTCTCAATATAGTCCTTTTGATAGCCTCTGAGATAACTCCCAGTCCCTGCCTCAAAGTTGGTACCTTTCAATGACTTAAAGACATCCCACTCTTAAGAGTGTAAGTCAATCACACAATGGCCCAAAAAGTTCTTGGTGATATCTAGATTTAAGCTATAAACTTGTGAAATGAGCCTGTTGTTCAGTGGATTGTGGGATCTCCATTAACTACATCATTCATATTTTACTGAGAGTCAATTACTATGGGAAAGAGCTCTTGCTTAAAAGATACCAGCAAAGAAACCAAGCAGAGTGTTTGATGTGGGCCCCGTTGAGATGCTAACCAGCTCTCTGCTGAGAGTTAAACTTCATAGGTAACTCATGGGTACACTAGACAAAGACAGCTTCACATTAGGTTTAAGCATAATTGCTAGCCATTCACTGCAATAGAGAAAGTATCGAAACATATTTGCATACTCCCAAGAACTGAGCTATCCTCTAGTAAGGGGCTCCATTGACCTGTCCTTTTCAGGATTTCTGAAATTAATTATTGACTGAGAAACAGTTGGAGAACACTGCTTGGTTTCCCTTTTCTTCCTTGCAAAAAGCACTGGAACACGTAGTGGTGATTTTACTGTCCATCGCCTTTCTCAGAAAGATTGCTACGTTGGCCACTTAGCTACCCTCAGGATCCAAATGCCTGCCAATGAACACGGCAGCTTTGGAAAACAGCTACCATTGGGGAGGGAATCTTAAACACAGTGACTAGGTATATTTTCCTAAATCAGGTTTCTAACATTAGTCTTGAAGGAAATGGGTGCAGTTCTTGTTGGTTTTCTGGAAATACACATTCTTCTGCAGAGAAGATCTGCATATAGCCACTGGTTTACTTAGCAAACAAAAAGTGAGCAAGGTGGCTGGTGAGATGGCTCAGTGGGTAAGAGCACCCGACTACTCTTCCGAAGGTCCGGAGTTCAAATCCCAGCAACCACATGGTGGCTCATGACCATCCATAACAAGATCTGACACCCTCTTCTGGAGTGTCTGAAGACAGCTACAGTGTACTTACATATAATAAATAAATAAATAAATCAAAAAAAGAAGTGAGCAAGGAGAGAAGAATCTGACCATGCACCTTCTAGGACTTGTATGGCTTGAATCATGCAGCATGTAGGCTTTGTATCTGGCTTCTTTGTGTCGAGTGATGTTTGGAAAATTTGTCTGAGCATGTCATAGTTTGTTTATCTACCGGTTTATGGGGTAAACTGTAAAGAGGACTCAGAAGTTTGGAGCACTTGCTCTCCAATCAGAAAGACTAGAATTAGGATCCCAGAAACCATATATCAAGCCGAATATCTCAGCAATGCCTATAGCCCAGCTCCAAAGTACATAGAGACAGGAGGATCACTAGGCTTTCCGACTTCCAGTGTAGCTGTGAAAAATTCAAGTGCAGGCTCAGGAGGCTACCCTGCCTCAAAAGGGATAAACCGAGAGTAATGGAAGCTAGCACAAGCTTCTGCCTTCCATGTACATGCACGCTCATACGAACATGCACAAACACTTACACAGACCACGAATGAAGAAATCAATCTGCCAGTTGGGGGTCATTGAAATCGGCATGCTTTTTAAAGAAATTTTTTTTTTAATTTCTGTATATGCATGTGTTCCTGTATATATGAGTTTATGTGCGCCACAGGCAGGTAGATGTGTCTAGAAGTCAGATGAGGATCCCCTGGAACTAAAGTTAAAGGCGTATGGTGCTAGGGACCTAACCTGGGTCCAGCTGTTTTATAGGTTTTGACAATTATGAACATTCATATGGAGTTCTTTCTGTAGGCTTATGTTTTCAGTTCAGTTGGATAAATGTCTAGAAAAAAGGTGGTTGAGATTTATGCATAGTGTTCTTTGAACTTTATTGGAACTCTAAAGCTGTTTTCCAGAACTTGGGCACCATTTTTGCATTCCCACCCCAACCCCATACGTTCTCCCTACATCCCTGGTATAAGAGACCATCATTGCTCTACACATTCAGCTCTTTACTATCAGTCTTGTGAATAGAGTCTTAGCCTATTTTCCTGGTCCCTAAATAGCTAGCTTCTTTGTTGTAGAATAACGATGCTCTATGTGGGTCCCGCCATTGGTGATGTCTAAGACAAAAGACAACTTAGTGTGTGAACATGGATGCTGATAAATACAAAGATTACTAATCATGCTTTTGGCTCTACTCTCAGCAGATTTTAATTAATACACATCAAAAAGAATCTTATGGTTTTTCAGGCTATTTGATCATTCCATGGAAGGGTTTAAGAACTGGGAGTTCATGACTATTCATTGCTGGGGAGAACGGGCTGCTGGGGACTGGGTCCTCGAAGTTTATGATACTCCATCTCAGCTGAGGAACTTCAAGACGCCAGGTAAGAAATCAGTTCAAATTAACCCACTTGTGTTGTGGAAGAAAATGGTTAAGTATATTTGAGCAAAAGAATTCTCCATGGTTGCCTTACTCTGGTTGGTTTTGTTATAACAACAATCTGACACTCCACTTCATAACGAAGAACGTTTTTTAACGTCACTGTTCTGGAAGTTCCTTTAGCAGCCTACTCTCCGCAGAACTCATTCACCCCTTCAGGATCCACTCACTGAGAGACCATCATTAGTGTATTAATGGAGCTGGAACCCCATAGCCTAACTACCTTCCAGTAGGCCCTGCCTCTTAAAGGTTTCACTACCCCAACTGCACTGCGTGTAGAGCAGGCCTTCAGCACATCAACCCCTGAGGGACAAGTCACAACCACGTCCTGAGCATCTCTGTATCAGCGGCACCATTATGTGTGATACATTTCATACACTCTGTAAATTATCTGCACATCTTCCAGTCCTCAAGGTAGGGCAGTAAATGGGATCATTTTAAAATATGAAATAAAAAATAAACATTTAGGCATGGATAAGAGACAAATCCCTCAGAAGTGCATCTGGCCCACTTTCTGTAGTTTGTGAAAGCCAAGCTTTGTTCACTTGCATGCTTTAAACTGCGTTATAGGCACATTAATTCACACACGAAAAAAGGGTTAGGTTTGCCCTATTGCTACTTTTCTTGCTTGCTTTTTGTTTGTTTCTCGATTTTTCATTTTTCATTTCAGAAAGACAGTGAGCTTAGGCTGAACCAACTAATCAGGTTACTACCAAGGGGAGGCGGGATGATGGTATTCTTTCCTGAATGAACCCAAAAGCCAAGGAAAATGAAACTCTTTTTGATATATAGTATGAAAATAATGATAGCCAGGATAGTTTCTGGCCCTCTAAGATCCCATAGTGCACCACATCAGCTGACCCTCCTTCTGTCCATATATGAAGCTTCTTTGTCATATTCTAAGGAAATGCACATAGAACGAGAGATTGCATTGCCCACAATAAAGCCCTCCGGGCAATTATTTGCCTCAGAAATGAGTCAACTTACTAATAAGTATACAGCTTCCCACCTACACTACAGTCCCTTCTACAGATATCAGGAGTGACAACCTTGGTGCTCTGTCCATTTGCAGAAGGCTCATTCCTGAGAGACACTTCAGGACTTATATCCAACTCCAGCCATGTACTGACTCAGAATGGGATCGCCCAGATCATCCATAATCATAACTCCCATTCAGTGAGATGTATAAAGCAGAGGTGGTTCTCAGGAGAATTTGGGAATGAAGGTCACGTTCACCAGCACTTTACCTGCCTCTTGAGGAAGGTTATTCATTCTAAGAATCCATTTTGACCATTATGTTTTATAAATCTTTCTCCTCAATTATTTGGTGTACACAGCTCCAAATAATCAGAGTGCCACAATACAATAGTAAAGTCCTGACTTTAGATCCCAACACCCACATAACAAGCTGGGTACCCTGGCACATAGCTGTAACCTCAGGAATAAACGTGTAGGCCCCACTCCAAGGAGGAGCAAAGACAGGAAGATGACTGGTGTTTGATGACTGAGTAAACTGGGTTCAAAGCCAGATCCTATGCCCAAGGAATAGGTGCAGAGTGACAGAAGACAGCACACAGCACCCTCCTCTTGTAACTGCTGCTGTGGTACCTACAAGTAAATAAAATACTTCTTTAAAGCTTTTTTTTTTTAATAAAAATTGGAAGTATCACCTTCCCCCTCAGCATGCTGTCTGAATACAATAGTGACCAGTTTTATCCAGAGATCAAATGTTTGTTCCACAAACACAAGGTTGCTATTAAAGACAGACCCCCAAACCACAGTTCTAGCCACTTAGGTTTTTTCTTAAGCCACTTGATTCCTAGGACCCTCTCTTCCTTTCTTTTTCCTCCTACTCAGTGTTCCTGCCATGGGATACATAACACTTAGAAGTGAGAATAGCATAGTGAATGGGTTGTGCTTCTACAGCTCCCAGCAGCTTCCAGATGACCCATCAATATGTGTCACTCCAGGCCCTGAGGTGTCAAGAGATTCTGTAGAAACAAGTGTAAGCCATGTGGCAGTGGTATATCAAAGAGAAGTGTGGATACAGACAGCACGTTGTCTGTAGAGAACTTGAGACAATTTTAAACTCAGTAAAACTACCTGTGTTCTTTATCATCGACAGGTATGAGCAATTCATCACCTGAAGGGCTCCCAGTCCAGGCACCCATTTAGGGAGTTGCTATAAGCAAGAGTCCTTCTGCCTTGGAGGAGTTAAGAGTCTCCCCAGAGGCTCCCTTGGCATCTATGTTAAAAGCGCTCTGAAGTAGCTCGGATTTGTTTTGGCTTCTCTCTGTCTGTGTGTTCCAATTGTTCCATATCCTCAGATTCAGCCAAACCTATATCAAAAAAATATTTAGAAAATGATTGCATTTATAGTACATGCACTGGCTTTTAATTCCCTAAACGATACAGTACAATAATGATTTACCTTTTAGTTGGGAGCAGGAGTAATCCAAAGATCATTTGAAGTACACAGGTAGATATCTGAACGTTCTAAGCAAATTTTCGATAAGGAACTTGAGCACCTATGGTTTTTCTATTCATAAATGTTGGAACCAATTCCTCACAAATGTTGAGGGACAATTGTATTATGTAAACATTCACTTTAACCATAGTCAATACCAATCAGATATGTTCTTTATATGCCTTATTGCTCTAATAAAACTATATGGTCTTTTATAGCCTTCTTCCCATTCTTTGCTGTTAAGGTTAGTCATATCTCTGATGAAGGATTTTTCCATTTACAAATGTATTTTTCCATAATCATGTCCTTGTTTCTATCACACAAAGTCCCATGGTAGATTTCTCTGTTTATGACTGGTGAGGGATTTCTCTAGCTGATGAAATTTTTGTTAGGTGTGTAGAATTTTTCTATCCAGACATACAAAATCTAGATGTTCCTGGTGCCACACTAAGTTTAGATTTGTGTGTTTTCCCCTCCATTTAAAAAAAATCAATGCATATTAAGTGATTAACTGAATGAGGCATGTACCTCTAATCACTCAGGGACTACAGTAGGAGGACCGGAGCAAAATCGAGGCCAGCCTGGCCTGGGCAATGGAAATAGAAGAGGGAGGGGGAAAGGAGAACAGACTATAGTCCTGTTGGAATGTCCTTAATAGTAGTCCCCAGACAAGGGATAATCACCTTTGAGGCAACGTTCTGAAAGAGTCCATGGGATACATTTTTAGATCCAAATGTTTACAGGTGGTGGAGAAATGAGATGACATCCTTGTGTTGTGCACTCCATTAGAATTCTAGCGGAGTCCTGTGGAAAGGGCGATTTCTCCATCACTGCCACCTCAAGGTCATCAAATACATCACGCATATCCAGTGGCCATTCTTTTCCTGCCACTAAGCAAAGTTTTCATGCATGCTGCTTAAAATTCTGACACAGGTAGCCTTCAGCTCGTAAAAAGCATAGGCATTAGCAAAGAAAAGGTAAGCCAAGAGCAAACTGCATACAAAACAACTCTACTAGCTCAACACATAGATCTGAAGCACAAAGTACACCCCAGAAGTATCTATGGGTCCGAACTTATGGTGGCTCAGCACAAAGCATTAGACTTGGGGCTGGCAAGATGGCTCAATAGGTAAAGGTGCTTGCTATCAAGACTGACGACCTGAGTTCAACTTCTAGAATTCCCACGGTGGAAGGAAAAGGCTATCTCCTGCAAAGTGTCCTTTGACTTCCGTACGTACCCATATGCATTCATATTTAATTAATTAATGAAACAAAGATGTTTTTATTTTTAAGAGATTATTTAAAGATCACATACATAAAATGCATTCAGAAGAATATTAGTCTTATATTTTTTAGACTAATAATGTGTGACTTTTCCTTCAGGAAGGTGAAGAATGTTCCATTCACTTCTAAATGATGCACTCATAATAGACCAAAGAAACAATTCTACCCAGGTCTAGCTTGATGAAGCATGGAATTTATTAGGGTAACTTTCAGGAGCATGCATGAGGAGCCACCCAGAGCCCACGGTGTCTAGGAAAATGTTCTGCAGTAAAGTAGTTTATTATCCATGCCCATGGATTTATGGCTCAGTACCCATCTTGAGGAACTCAATTATTTTAATTAATTTTAAATCATTCACATTTAATTAGCCAAGTATATCTAGTGGCTATTGTATCAGAAAGCACTGTTTTCAAAATCATATGTCTATAAATACTGAATACTAATTCTGGAATTAGATGGCACAAATACTTTGTTTTTTCTTACTCACAGATCAAAAACATCTAAAAAGCTTGAGTGATACCTTAGTATCTAGAACAAAGCCTCCTGCAGACAGCTAGTATTCTCTTAAATAGTTATAATTTGCAATTCATCCCTTGATCCAGTGGTCTGAAGTTGGTTTATGTCTCTGTCTTCTTATTGTGGGCGCTCAGGGAATGTATGACATGTGAACTGGGAAATCCTTATTTCTGCAGACAGTATAAATGTCCATTTCTTAAGATTCCTATCAACCTTACCACGACTCCACTATTGCTTGTTCTTGTTGAAAAGGACTGACTTTAGGAAGCTAAGGGGCTAAGAGAGATTTTCTGGTCACTCTCGGTTACTGTTTCTCAAGGTAAATTGAAAGAATGGTCTTTAGTCCTCTATGGCACGTCCGTACAGCCATACTCCCCAACCAACGAGTTCCCCAAAGTGGAACGCTTCCGCTACAGCCGAGTGGAAGACCCCACAGATGACTATGGTGCTGAAGATTATGCAGGTGAGTTGGGCATAACCTAAAAAAGGTTGGTCATATTCCTGGCATGTAAAGTAATATGATGTAATTGCTATAAAGTATGCTTTCAAAGATGTGGTATAATATTCATAATATTCAGCAACTGTCCATGGTCTGAAATATATTCTTCCTCCTACAAATATGTGTGTATATTAGTTTACTAATAAATTCATATATTTAAATATCTGTATATATTGTCTATAGAGTAGCCCATTCTGTGACTACAGAGTGATATATTTTATTGCTTAGAATTATACACTATTTTAAACAGGTTTGAAGAAACTGGTTTTCTGTCTTTTCATGTGTATTAGTGAAGGTTCACTAGAGGGACAAAACTTACAGAATATAAAATGAATATTATATACAACAAATATATGTATATAAAGAGAGAATGAAAAGAGAGGGAGGGAGAGAAGGAAGGAAGAAAAAAGAAGAAAGGGAATTTATTAGAATGGCTTATAGGCTGTGGTCCAGCTAGTCCAACATGACTGCCTATGAATGGAATGGAAAGTCCTAGAATCCAGTATTTGCTCAGTTCATGAGGCAGGAGTCTCGGTTGGTCTGCAGCAAATGCTGCAATCCCGAAGAAGTAGACTCTAAAGTCAGTGAAAGAATAGACTTGCCAAAGAGACCAGGAGCAAGTTTCTTTCTTCCATATCCTTTATATAGTCTACCCCTAGAAGGTGTGTTCCAATTAAAGGAGAGTCTCCTGACCTTAAAAGTTCTGGATTACAAGTGTATCAGCCTCAGAAGATCCAAACTGAAATGGGTCTTCCTACTACAAATGATTTTATTAAGAAACCAATCCCTCACAGGTGTACCCAGCCACATGGGTTTTAGTTCCTTCCAGATGTAGTCAATGATAACCAAGAAGTGTCATCACAGCATAGATCTTAAATTGTTTCTTTGGACAGAATTTTGTTCTGAGATTCCTGCTACAAAGTGGGTGATCAGTTTGAGGATGTGGAACCCTCTTGTCACACGGAATTCCCGGACAACCATTCCAGGCTACACAGGCCAGCTCCAGATGCTGACAGTGCTCATTCTTGCCCGCTGTGACTAGAAAGAAGAAAATGGACAGGAAAGGGGAATATTTTTAAATCTTTATAGCTTTGGTTGCTAGTAAGCCTAAAAGTATCTTCTCTGTAGTTCTCAAGATACACTGCTACATTGCTTTACCCATTTTCTACTCCAGGTTATAGCCCGTCCCTTCTCTGTCTGTAAGACTTTAGTAACTTGAAAACCCTTAGAGTATCGCACAACTCCTGAAAACATACCCTAGTTATCCTTCTGAAAGGCGGCCTTTAATTTTAATATGAGTTATTTCACAGAAGACACTAGTAGAGGATGGAGGATGTGGCTTTGTTTTATATATATATATATATAATTTCCATCACTTATTTGCAGAAATCTTATCCTTTAATATCAGCTAAACGTCCACAAATTTTGTCTTAGTAATCTCTTTAGGTTTCTCCAATTGACTGTTTCCAACTGGATTGCCTTGCTTTGCTCTTGTGTATAGGGCAGGTTAACTATTTTTTAAACAATTACATATAGTTGACTGAGCAGTTGTCCCTTTTATCAACTCTGATGCTTTCTTTACAACAATATAGTGAGTTCTTGTATCAAGGTCTCTGGGAATCCACTATTTCTAAGTCATTAACATGATAATTTGTAAAGCGCTATCTCCTGTTGTACTGTCTTTTTCAATTTCAGTTCTATGAGGCATTTTTCGTTTTTTCTTTCCTCCTCCTCCTCCTCTTCTCTCCTCCTGTCGCCCCTTGTTTTCCGTGACTATGATAACATGAACAGCAACTTGGGAAGAATAGGCTTTATTTCCGTTTGTAGTTATGGCCCTCTGAGAAGGGAAGTCGGGGCAGGAACGGAGCAGAGGCCATAGCAGAACACTCCTTTACAGGCCTGCTCGCCAGGGCTCTCTCAGCTCCTTTTGTCACACCGCTCAGGCCCACCTCCCAGGGGTAACACCACCACAGCGGCCTCAGCACCCCCTCATCCATCAAGAAAATGCTGCATGATATATCCACGGGCCAATCAGGTTTAGGCAAGTCTTCAACTGAGGTTTCCTCTTCCCAGATAATTCTGCTAGGTCAAGTTGGCAAAACTAAAATAAGTAGCCTCCCCCTCCTCTTCTCTCCTCTTTTCTGTGCTGAGGGCCTGTCCCACTCTGACCTGTACCCTGCCTTCAACCCCTGCAGTCGATTTGAATATTTGTCAAACATCTACTTCCAATTTGTACAAAGATCTTTGAACTTCTGTTCTTCATAGGAAATTTCAAATGGCCAAAGTTGCATTTTAGTTTCCCATTTGAAGATAATTGGAATTTACACACAGTCTCATGGGAGGACTTGTTTGTTTTTTATTAGTCTTTCCCTATGAAACAGAACATGCCTCATTTTACTGAAATTCTTTAACTTGGTGTAATTCTCTTCTTATTGCTTGTTCTACTTTGTTAATTTGTGTCTTGTTGCCCTTGTCTTACAAAATATTCCATTTAGGCGCTCGCTCACCCCACTGCATTTTTATCTGATATCTGTGCATGTTACTACGTTTCTCTAATTTTCATGCTTTAAAGTCAATTTTCTAAAATTGTTTATTTACTTTTTTTTCAGGCAACCAATTCTAAGGGCATCCTGCCCTTTTGAAATATGCTGTATAACATTATTTGCCAAATATTTGCCTAATGGAGAAGTGTTTATAAATAGAAATTTAATGTATTTTTAAACAAAAAGTATTTTGTTCCTGTAGTTCAGATATTCTTCTCTTGACACTGAGATAAATATGTTTAATTAAACACTTGATAAGAGCATCTTAAATGTTCAGTAGGTTCTTCTGCTGTAAATAGGTAGTATACTGAAGTCAATAACATGCTTGGATAATTAAGACCAAATGAGCTAACCAGAACTAGATTGTGTCAGATTTCGTCCCATCTTGTTTTGCTTTGAGCTTGTCATGTTACTGTTTGTATCATAACTAGAAACCATTTTATCTTCAATGACAGGAGAAAGTGTATCCAAAGTCATAAATGGAACACAGTAGTAAATAAGCTATTATTCTTTCTTATATCACAATTTTGACAATTTCAAACTCAAATTTGGTAATAGTAAAATCTGAACACAATAATACACCCGACTGTTTTCTGATCACATTTCTAAAACCTTGATGTTGACACTTATAAGAGAACAAAGACAATTTTATGTCACCATTACCTTGAAATTCACAACACCAGATTGCATCTGGGACAAATTAAGGTTATAAAAGAAAGAGCATTACATGCAAACCTGTCATATGGAGCCCATTGGCATGTATTGCAAATACATATTTGTAGGGTTATTTTTAACTTATAAAACATCATCTAGTGAACATTTTGGGGTACCTATGACTCATTTTCTGTGCAAGCATGTGCGCCAGCGTGCATGTGACCTTTCCTAGAGGTGTATCTGACTGGAGCACTAGTGACTGTGTCACTGAATCTCAAAGACTGTGATACCCACAGCTGCCTTAACTCACACAACACAGCCATCCATCCCTCCCCTGGTATACAGTGCTAGATAGCTGAACTGTTCCAAATTGTACTAGCTGTGAAATTTAATTTGGAAATCAATTTAAGGCTCTTGGGGAAAGAGAAATAAACAGTGTTGTCAAATGACTCTTGCAATTAATCAGGAATGCCTTCAAGCCCTTAACATTTAAAATCACTTATTCCATTCAGACCACGAGGACATTTCAAATACACAGTCTGCTTCCTTTAGACAGATCTAGACCAGACCTCTGGATGTTTCTTGACTCCATCTTTACAAGTTGGGCAAACCATTGTAACTCTTTGAAAATCAGGCACTCTTCAGTAACTCCTACATTGTTTTCCATGTCCTTCCACCTGAGTTCTAGCATTTATGTTTTTGTGATTTCAATAAATAAAATAGAACCTAATTCTATAATGACTAAAAGAGACACTGGGAGGTTCAACAGTAAAGCGTTTTGATTAACACAAGTAGAATTCAAGAACTTCTGATTCCCTTCAGCTACATTTTTGCATATCTCAGGAAATCATTTATTGGCATTTAAAATCAAAAATTTCTGGATGGTCATTCCTTCAGGCTTTGCTACGAACTTTGTCTCTGCAACTCCTTCCATGGGTATTTTGTTACATTCTAAGAAGGAATGAAGTAGCCACACTTTGGTCTTCCTTCTTCTTGAGTTTCATGGGTTTTGCAAATTGTATCTTGGGTATTCTAAGTTAATGGACTAATATCCACTTATCAGTGAGTACATATCATGTGTGTTCTTTTGTGATTGGGTTACCTCACTCAGGATGATATCCTCCAGATCCATCCATTCGCCTAAGAATTTCATAAATGCATTGTTTTTAATAGCTGAGTAATCTGCTTGTGGACGTTGTACATCGTGGTGCGCACTAGGCTCCGCACCACGATGTACAACGTCCACAAGCAGTACACCATTTTTTAATAGGGTTATTTGATTTTCTGGAGTCCAGCTTCTTGAGTTCTTTGTATATATTAGATAATAGTCCCCTATCAGATTTAGGATTGGTAAAGATCCTTTCCACCCCATAAACAACCACCAAACCCAGTCACTAGGTAGATGCCAACAAGAGCCTGCTGACAGGAACCTGATATAGCTGTCTCCTGTGAGGCTCTGCCAGAGCCTTGCAAATACAGAAGTGGATACTCACAGTCATCCATTGGACAGAACGTAAGGTCCCCAATGAAGGAGACAGAGAAATACCCAGGGAGCTGAAGGGTACTGAAGCCCCACAGGAGGAACATCAGTATGAACTAACCAGTACCCCCAGAGCTCCTTGGAACTATACCACCAATCAAAGAAAACACATGGTCGAACTTGTGGCTCTAGCTGCATGTGTAGCAGAGGATGGCTTAGTCAGTCATCAATGGGAAGAGAGGCCCTTGGTCCTGTGAAGGCTCTAGGCCCCAGTATAGGGGAATACCAGGGCCAGGAATGGGAGTAGGTGGGTTGGGGTGCAGGGGGAGGGGTAGGGGGAGGGGATAGGAGATTTTCAGAGGGGAAACTAGGAAAGGGGATAACATTTGAAATTTAAATAAAGAAAATATCTTATCAAAAATCAAAAATGTCTGATGGGAAGGGGCTTAAAAATTCTAAGTTCAAATATCTTAAAAGTTGGAGATCTGGAATAAAGAAGAGCTTACTGGAGTTCTTCATGCTGTTAGAATGTTCTGCATCAGCCACACAGTACAACCCACCCCACTGTCGTGGTTTGCTTACTATGAATTGTTTCTCACATAATACCAAAGAAAAGAGAACTTGAAGGCCTTCACCCCAAGTGTGGATATCTTTAATCTAGTTTGCAGGTTGTGTTCCAAGACTAGAGACTGATAAATTTGTGCCATATACTGCAATATTTCACGATGGCTGTAATATTTCAGAGACACTCAGTGGCTTTAATGATCTGAAACAAGACACATAATCTGCTCTAGGTATTAAATAATAAAGTTTTATTTCTTTTTTGTCAACAATGTAACTTCTTATTTTTCAGTAAATACCATATATTTTATTGTTATGCATAGCAACTACAATCATTTTTTCCTGATTAATTGTGAGAGTTATTTGACAACACTATTTATTTCTCTTTCCCCAAAAGCCTTAAATTGATTTCCAAATTAAATTTCACAGCTAATACAATTTGGAATACTTCATCCATCTACCACTGTATACCAGGGAAGGGCTGGATGACTGTGTTCTGTGAGTTAGGCAGCTGTGGATATCACAGTCTTTGATACACATTCTGTGTATCAAAACTTGTGATTTTGGTATCATAGTCATTTTACTATAGTGACCCTGTTCACTTGAATCTCAAATGCTTGCTGTTACTCCCAGAGCCCTGAGGCTACCATGCATGTTCTGAAGACCAGGCCATGCCTATAAATTATATTTTTGACTCCTTAGCAATTCATGTTTTGCCTTCAATCAAGAGTATAGTCTTGGGCTTATAGCTATATTGGCCATCACAAAGAGATTATCACTGCTTGGTAGCAAGCAGCTAAAATGTCTTATTAGAGATTTCAACTTCAAGATAAAGTTGACTTACTATGACCATTTTCTTTTTCCAATTTTGAATCTCTTCTTGAAAGGTCCCTGTGACCCTGAATGCAGTGAGGTTGGATGTGACGGGCCAGGACCAGATCACTGCAGTGACTGTTTACACTACTACTACAAGCTGAAAAATAACACCAGGTAAGAGACAAGCTGTGCTCTCCCATGTTCCTAAGCATGTCTCGTGTGTTCCAGCATGCTTGTGGGGCCCATCACAAGGACTATGTCTTGACAGCGTTGTATTCCCGGGTCCCCCCACAAGCTCTAAGAAAGGATGTTCCTGCTTCCGGCCCATAATGGTCCTGTCATTTATAAGAGTAAAAACCACACTGGTTTCTACAGTAAAATTTGCCATATTTATTAGTTGCTTTCGTCATCACTGGGAAAAAGCATCTGACAAAAGCAACTGAAGGAAGAAAGAGGTTGTTTGTGTTCGCAGTGTGAAGAGACGCAGGCCATCCTGGTCTAGGAAGCGTGGTGGCTGGGTCACAGGGGAGCTGGTCACATTGTGCCCTTAGCGAAAAATCAGAGCAGCAAATGCTGCCGTTTAGGTGGCTTTTTGCCTCTGTCCTCTTTGTCAAATCTTGCCTACAGTCAGAGTAGGTCTTCCCTCATAAGTTAAACCTCCCTGCCGATACCTTCCCAGACACCTCCAGAGGCAATCTGAAGCCTCTCCAGGATGATGATGGAGACTGACCATCACAGGTCTACTTCTGGTCAATTGAATACTAATGCATGTTGCTGTTAACAACAGTATTCAGACCCTCAAAGGCTCAGAACCATCTTTTAAACTGAAGTGCATCACATCCTTACATCTGTAAGAGTCCCCCCCACCAGTCTTTACAGATCTAAAAATGTTGCTCAAAAGCCTAAAATCTCTGTGCCTGTTACTTACTCTTAACTGGAATCCCTTACAAAAACTGGGTCCTACACGGCTAATATACAAGGGCATGGAATTCTGTTTCAAAATGGAAGAATTGGGGTATAGCAAAGAAAGATCAGACCAAGGACAAGATCAAAATCCAGTGGACTGACTCCTACTTCTCTGTCTGCTGTCTGGGTCCCCCAACAGCCTTAACGATGTCAACTCCTCCATTTCTGCCATCTGCAGTACAAGTTTCCCATCTCGTAGACCGGCTCCATCCATTGCCTATAGCTTTCTTTCATGAACATCCCATCCGTGCTGGCATCTCCAGCATCCTAGGGACTCCGTTCAGCTTAGTCCTTGTTTTCCTAGCTTCACACAGTACCTCTCAGAGCCTCCTTGCAGGGAAGATGACATTGCCTCACACTAATTGTCTCCAGTGGCTTTCTGGAATCTTGATGCAAGCCTCCATGACATTATAAAGCTTGCCCCCGCCCCCAAACCCAGCACTGTGAACGATACCATCAAGTTCTGCTGTGAGTTTGACACCCATTTCCCAGTCACAGTGGCCTCTGTGCCCTGGTGGTTAAACCCAGATCAAATTATGTTGTCTTCAGAAGGGCATCATGTCCACAGCATCCACAGGTCGGTCTGCCCCCTTTCAAGTAGAATAAGAGTGGGGCTATTCCCTAATGGCACCTTTCCTGTTGCCCCAGTAGGGGGTGTTTTAGGTCTCTCCTTCAGGACAGAGTTCTCTCCTGCACTCACACCTCAGTCCGCAGTTACAATTTTAATCTCTCTTCCTCTGCTTTCCCAGTCCAGGCACAGTGTTCTCATCTTTTCCTTCTCTCAATGTCGACCTAAGAGGAGTAAGCAGTAACCGTATAGTGGACATTAGGGTGATTTACAGTTTCCTCCACTAAAACTTTTTTATAATTGAGCCTCACTTAAATATTCAGTACATTGGGCACACAGTAATGGAACGGCCCTCAGGCGCAGATCACCATAAAAGTCCTTATTCCTTCTCTGAAACTTCAGGACCTGGCCTCCATTGCCTGCATTTCCCTCGACCTTTGTGGGTGGGCCCTAAAGTGTTCCTTGGAACATTCCCATGCTTCTGTAGCCTAAAGGTCCAAAGGCTCAGATGCTTCCATAGTCCTCTTACCGTGCTATGCACCACATCATCCAGGTTATTGTCGCAGAAGGCCTCACTCATGCTACCAATTTTCTGTATTCATTGCTTTTCTCTGGCTGTGACAAAATGCCTGTCAAAAGCAAATTAAAGAGCGGGTTGTTTTGACTCAAATGCACACTGAAGGGATATGGTTCATCACGGGGCTGTAGGCATGGTGGGGAAAGCATGAGGCAGCTGGCCATGCTGAGGCAGCAGATCAACATTGACTCAGATCAGTGTGGGTGCTCAGCTTCCTGGGTCCTTTCTCCTTTATATTCAGTCTAAGACCCAAGTCTATGGCGTGGTGCTGCCAGCATTCAGGGCAGGTCTTCAAGTCAGTCTCTGGAGAATACCTTCACAGATTTGGTGCATCTCCTAGGTGATTCCAAATAGGGTCAAGTTAATGCAAAATCTGTGCCAAATAACTGCAAATGCCTTCTTGCCTGCAGAGCCCTGATGAGGTGAGACCAGCTATGCCCTTAGCATGCTTGTCTTCTGTAGTTCTTTTCCCAATTAGCAAGTAAAAATTATGTATACTTATGGAATACCATGTGGTGTTGAGTGTTATACATTGTAGGATAACTAAAACTAATATCTATATTCTCAAACATGCTTATAATTTTTCTTATAATGGGAGCTTTTTAATTATTTTATTTGTTTATTAGATATTTTCTTTATTTACATTTCAAATGCTATCCCCTTTCCTCGTTTCCTCTCTGAAAGTCCCCTATACCCTCCCCCGACCCTGCTCCCTAACCCACCCACTCCCATTCCTGGCCCTGGCATTCCCCTGTACTGGGCCATATAATCTTCGCAAGACCAAAGGCCTCTCCTCCCACTGATGGCCAACTAGGCCATCTTCTGCTACATATGCAGCTAGAGACACAAGCTCTGGGGGTACTGGTTAGTTCATATTATTGATCTTCCTATAGGGTTGCAGACCCCTTGAGCTCCTTGGGTATTTTCTCTAGTTCCTTCATTGGGGGCCCTGTGTTCCATCCAATAGATGACTGTGAGCATCCACTTCTGTATTTGCCAGGCATTGGCATAGCCTCACAGCCAGGAGGAGGAGCTGAGGGGAGCTTTTTTTTTTAAGATTTATTTATTTTATGTATGTGAGTACATTGTTGCTGTCTTCAGACACATGAGAAGAAGACATCAGGTCCCATTACACATGGATGTGAGTCACCATGTGGTTGCTGGGAATTGAACTCAAGACCTCTAGAAGAGCAGTTAATATTCTTAACTGCTGAGCCATCTCTCCAGCCCCATGAGAACATTTTAAATTGACTTTCAAAAGCAATTTTCAAGTATATAACATATTGCTGTTAACTGTAGCAACCAGGATGTACAGTATGTGTGTTGAATTTAATCATCCTGTCTGAAGTTATGTGTGCTTTTTAGCCCATTAGTATTTGGTACACTGTCTGTGTAGTCTTCCTGGACATGCCAGTGCCTGGACCAGACGCATACTTTCTTCTCACATTCTCCAACATGCCAGACCATTCATGCTGGTCTATGTTCTTACTCCTACATTTTAGACACTGAGACAGAGCCTGTGCCTCTTACTGCCAGCATTCTGTCTATCTTTGCAGATGTGTCCCCGTGGATTCAAGCTACAAGCTAGTGCTTACCCACACAAAGCCCATCCAACCAACCCCATGTCCCTTCCAGCCCGGCCCACCTTCTCCATCCTCTTTCAGGCAAAACTGTGTTCTAGGAACAGTGCTCAGGCACCTTAGCAGACACAGCCAAGGCCAAATCCCTGTGGAAATCCATGCTGGAAGTCAGATACCTCAAGGAGATCAGTTCTCAGCCGATTCCATGATGATAGTATCTGTTACACTAACCAAAATGCCTGCTGCTTAATTGGTGCTCAAAAACTATTTAAATAAATAAATAAAGCCCTGTCTCTAATTATAGACATTTAAGGAAGTTGACTTTTTTTTTTTTTTTTTAAGAAAAGTTTCAGCTGGGCCGTGGTGGCACACACATTTAATCCCAGTACTTAGGAAGCAGAGATAGGTGGGTCTCTGAATTTGAGACTAGCCTGGTCTGCAGAATGAGTTCAAGGACATCCAGGGATACACAGAGAAACCATGTATTGAAAAAAAATAAGCAAAGAAAAACAAAGGAAAGTTTCTGGTGAACAAAATTATGTGTATGTGTGCCTGTGAACACGTATATGTGATTTTGTATATATACGCATATATATATATATATATATACGCATATATATACATATATATATGATATATATACATATATATCATATATATATATATGTATGTGTATATATTTATTTAGATAACAATATACCACATCTACCCACATGTACATATAAGGCACATGACAAATTATAAGTAGAAGTAGAAGGAACTACTTATTTTAATGAGCTTGTTCCATGAAGTTCTGGCCCATGTTTGTTTTCCCTCGGATCAACACCATAAGCCAGCTCTTGAGATTCCGATTCCAATTGTGATTCCTTCTGTAAAGCTAGGCCTTACCCAGAAGATCGTAGACAATGAAGTACCTGCTTACTGGATGTAGTGCTAACTGTGATGTTCCTTCATCCTGCACAAAAGGAAGCTTTACCAGACAGATGTGGTCCCTTTGATTGGTATTAGCATCCCAGTTGGAAACTAACCTTAAGGCCACAAATAAGTAACCATTTCTCTTATAATCCCACGATGCAGAATCTGTGTCTCCAGCTGCCCTCCTGGCCACTTCCATGCTGACAAGAAGAGGTGCCGGAAGTGTGCCCCGAATTGTGAGTCCTGCTTTGGCAGCCATGGTGATCAGTGCCTGTCCTGCAAATATGGCTACTTCCTGAATGAAGAAACTAGCAGCTGTGTTACTCAGTGCCCTGATGGATCGTACGAGGATATCAGTGAGTTGTTTTAAAATGTTTGGGTTTTTTTTTTAAAAAAGATACATACAGGTTTTCATTTGAATAACTCTATGCATACAATCTGGGTTTTGCTGAGTGCCAAACAGAACCTAGCCAACTCCTTAAAGAGATACTTTAGGAAGGGTTTTGTAGAGGTGCCTGTAACTACCTGTAGCAGAGGACCCTCACACTCCCTCCTCCAACAATGGTTTGCTATTAGATTCACAACATTGGGGATATCACTGCAGTTCTATTAAAGCAGGAGGATGAAACATCAAGTCAGCCAAGGGAAACGGGGACATCTAGAGGTATCTAGAACCATGCTTCAAGACAGTTTCCCATTTAAAACACATTGAATTTCCTAGAGCTAGTTTGTGATACCATGTGTGAAATGCTATATACAAGGGAACTCTAGTAGCGACTCCATGTCCTCAGTTACCATGAGCTGATCAAGTAGACACTACCTTCCTGGCACACACCATCAACCATGCTGCTTATACAGTTTCACAGTGTTAGCTAGTCTCATCAGAGAGATGGGAACCCTCTCTAAATCCAAATTCCTGGGCGCAAGCTGTGGGCCAAGCTGATAAGGACGGCAGCGAGATCTGCTCACTTCTCCGCATTAACCAAGTTGGCTTTTGAAATTATTCAAAAGCATGACTGTCCTATAAATGTAGACTAAACATGTGTCTGAGACATTTTAGTCATTAAGGAGTAAAGTATCTAACACAGTAACAAGTGAAAGCAGGTAGGGGAGAAGGGGTTGTAAGATGATCAAGTACTGTAGTGCCTAGGAAAGGGAAAAAATCTTTTTATGAAGCTGGTGAGAGGGCTCAGTGGTTAAGATTGTGGTAAGAAGGTAAGGCCCTCCAGGAGACCGCAGTGACATTCACAGTAGCTCACAACCACCTGTAACTCAGGGGAATCGGTACCCTTTTCTGGTTGCCAAGGATACCTGCATTCCAGGTATGTACCAACATAGATAGACACATAATTAGATAGAAAGATAATAAGTCACCAAGAAGGAAGGAAGGAAAAATAGAAGGAGAAAAATAGTCCTTTTGTCGAGTTACAAATGAAAGAAAGTTAGACACGGCAGTACTGGTAGGTGTGGGGAGGGGTGTTTGTTTCTTACACCAGAACATTATCACTTTACTAAACACCAACCCACACACTAATGTGTAAGTTCTCAGAGACTGTCCTTTACTGACATAATTAACAAAGAGGCAAAACACAAGGTAACTAGACTTGGGTCACCCAGTGCTTCAGTATGGCCCTCCCGGAGCTGTGGGTATCTCTGGCTTTGTTTCTGAGTTCTAGATAATTTGTCTCACACCACAGTCTATTCAAAAATAGCATCTGTCTACGTAGATCAGGCCCTCTTTCCACTTGGAGTAGTAAATATGGATTCTGCTGAAGTTCTTTTTATTAAATCCTTTATTTATATATTTACACTCCAGATTTTATTCCCCATCCAGGAAGAAAATTTAGAAGATAAGAAGAGTCATAAGAGATCCATAGAAATGTACAGCATTTCTTAGGGAGCCTTGAATATGCTGTTGGATGCTCCATTGCTCATCACCCAACAGCCGTTCTTCTTTGAGGAACTGGGGAGCAGATACTTAAGAAGATATCTGGTCACTTCCACCACTGTATAGCATTGGCTCAAGTGGTCACTGTGTCATTCCTATTGCCTTTGTTACAGTTTCCCCCTCAACTGAGGCCACTTACATATAGCACAGTAATCAGGCTCTGTAATGATAGTGGCTACTAATAATTACTGAGAACACAGGCACAATGGTTTATAGTTGACCTTCTCCCCTTGAAATAATTCTATTAACTTGCCAAGATAAGCTAATAGGTAGAGTTCATGCTAATCTTCACTCAAGAGTGTAGAGATGCTGACCTTGCCCACTAGAAGAGCTGACATCAGAATGCAAATCTAGGGTCTGTGACTTCAGGTCCAAGGCCAGAACATTAATGTACTTAGTGTGCTTAATGTCACAATGGGATCTGCAGTGTAGCTTTGTATTTCTTGCTGGAAAATGCAGAATACCCTGTATGTCCATATAGGAATCCATCCCCATGTAACCTTGATGAACATCCACACTTAAAGATCAAAGAGAGATGAAGCCTATAAACGATGTTTCATTTGATCTTCTCTCTCTCTCTCTCTCTCTCTCTCTCTCTCTCTCTCTCTCTCTCTCTCTCT
>NC_034590.1:129568491-129588776 GCF_900095145.1 Mus pahari | reverse complement strand
TGTGTGTGTGTGTGTGTGTCTGTGTCTGTGTGTGTCTGGTGTGTGTGTGTGTGTGTGTGTGTGTGTGTGTGTGTGTGTGTGTCTGTGTCATTATTACTTGTTGAAAATATTTAATCGCAATCAGGGGCTTCTACTCTGCCTTTGATCATTCAGTTTCTGGATAAAAGACACAACTTTTATATTTATAATAAGCCTTATTCAGCACTAGAGCTGGGCAGATATTTACCCTCTATGGTATTATGTCTACTTCCCTGACAATGGCCCCACAATATGACTTGTCATATTTTATCTTAACTACAATTGGCTGCCCCCAAGGCCATGATTTCAAGAATCTTACCCCACAGGGATTTCGCTCTCCACCTTCCTCTCTCTCCCCATCATGGTTCCCTTCAGACACCAAACCCTGCCTATATCAATTCTACCCAGTTATAGACTATAGGCATCTTTATTCACCAATCAGAGATAACTTGTGGGGCAAGGTCACATGGCATCACTTGGGTCTATGTGTAGGTATTCTGGTCCCTGGGGGCAACCAGGCATTGGGGGACCAGTATTTAGCATTACAATGTATAGCAGGAGACCAAACCTCAATAATTTCATGTTTTTGTCCAATAAAAGGCTCTTTTTTCCCTCAGATATAAATTGAATACAATTTTAACAATTACAAAAACTATAAGATATGGTGTACATTTATAATATCCAATTTATGTTTGACAACTTAGATAAAGTATTTTATTATCTATCCTATCTTAGTGAGTTTAAAGTTTTGTATCTAAATCCTTTTCTATCATAACTTGTATAGACCCTATAAATTTTTTTAAATCCTAACAATTAATCTTAGTTGTAAGACTATCTAGTCTTCAACCCCAACAGAAACCTGAGAAGGAATAAATATTACTTGAGTATGAAGAAGTACAAAGGGAGCACTTTCCAAAACTATTGAAATGACAGAGAGGTTTTGCTGCCTGGTCAGTCATCCACAAATTGTCTCTAACATTGGAGCTTCTTTCTTTAGCCTTCTGAACTAAAATATGACAGAGTTTTTTAATGAAGCAGGAATTATGAGGGATTTGCCTACCCTTTCATTTCAAAGTTTGGCAGCCTACTTCCCTGCGCCTTGTTTGTCCAGTTTGGCTGGTATTCTGTCTGCACCTCTGACTTATCAGAGCAAGTTCTCAATTTCCACCCAAAAAAATTGACCAAGGGAAAAGGCCTTTGTCAACTATTATGCCAAATCACTACTTTTCATGATAAAGCCGTCATGTTTCGCTCTTTTTTGCAGTGTGGACATGGATTTGTTATTGAATAGGAAAACTAAACAGTGTATCCACTCAAGTTAATATTGCTTCTACTGAATATGGATGTTGTTGGAATGTAATCACTTTTATATCCATTCCTTACCAATAGTGTCCTTGCATTATGAGTGAGTGAAATTTTCTGTTTTAAAAGCTAGAAAATCATGCTTTGGAAAGAGAATTGAAAGGAGTAAAAACTATAAACCTTTCAACTAAGAGTTTCTGAGGTCTGTCTGCATTGTGCCAAACAGGTGCATAGTACTCCCTGCTGTAACAGCTCATGAAATCAAGTGCCTGACCTTTTCGACGCAGCTTTCCAGCCGACCCTGTGACTGCAGAGCACATTAGTAAACACTGGAACATCTCCATTCTTTTGTGGAGTCCAGTTGACTGACGTATGACTGTGTTTCTTTTCTTCCCTTAACAGAGAAAAATGTTTGTGGGAAATGCAGTGAGAACTGTAAGGCATGCACTGGATTTCACAACTGCACAGAGTGCAAGGGCGGGTTAAGGTAAGAGAATGAGATCCAGCAAGAGACAGATCATCCAGGGAGATTTGCAGAGCAAATAGAAAAGAATGCATGAGAGTCCGCACGTAAACAAATAGCTCACTTCCATCTGCCCTTGGTTTGACTCACACTGAAGCACTTCCCTGTCATTTACATTATCTCTACAATTAGATGTGGGGGGAAAAATGGGTTACCATCTTGGCTAAGGAGAGATTGTAATCCAAATAAATTCCCTATAAAGGAGATGATTCAGTGGGTAGAGTGATGGCTCAGCAGTTAAATAGCACTTGCTGTTCTTGTAGAGGACGTGAGGATCAATCCCCAACAACCACATAGTGGCTCACAACTATCTGTAACTCCAGTTCTAGGAGATCCAGTGCCCTCTTTTGACCTGGACAGATTCCAGACACACATGTATGCATGCAGGTGAAACACTCAAGCACACAAAATAAATAAATCGACAATAAAATTAAAGTGATTAAAAAAAAAAAAGAAAGATGATTCAGATATAAGTAAAGATGACCATTTGAGAAGCATCCTTTATACATTTTGATCTGCACTATGCTTAGTTGAGAATGACTGGGCAGATAGTGCCTGTAAATGCTATTCAGTCTGCCTGATTAAATTCTCAATAGTGGAAGTTATTCTCTTATCTTCATTATTTCTCTACACATACCCAGTCATTCGCTTATCTTAAGTACTTCAGGTTCAGTTCCATTAGACTCTCTGTGGTCTGCACATAGAGTTAACACCAGGCGATGTTTTCCCCAGATTGATTGATGACTGGCTCATTGCCAAAACTGATACTTGGTAGACTGTAAGAGAGCAATGTTGCAGCATGAACATGGGACTTCTTTCCTGAGAGAAAGGTCAAATGCATCTGTGCTGAGTCCACCACCCCATATGGGCTGGGCTCTGCCTGTATATGGAGCTAGAGTTCTACAGTACATTCCATTTAGGTAGTGATAGGATACTGCACTCATTCCATCTTCCATCAAAAGTGAAATAGTACAGTGTAGGCAATTCCCAGCCAGGCGCCCTTGACAGTCATTGGTACTGGAATGGTATTTACATCTTAAAGGAACAGTGTAATGGTGAGGTAGAAGCCTTTTCCCTCAATGCATTAATCATGGCAAAGTCACTTAAATGCTGTTGCCTTGCATTATTCTCATTACAAAATGCTGAGACGAACCTCTACTTTGATGAACTATGCTAGCCTGATAATAGTTGTTTATTATGCCATCCATTTATTGTAACACTATAACATTTATGTATTACTTACATCTGGTACGTAATTAGTCCGTAAGAAATAAAAGACTACTGAGCTTATTTCTTTATTTCTTAGAGAACATTTTATGGAGCTAGTTAAAACAGAACACACAGCAGAAATATGGCAGCCATGTATATAATTTTAAATGTGCCCGTAGCCACATTAAAAGTGGTAAAAAGCAAGAAGGGATGTGAGATTAATAAAATATTTTACTTAAAATATATCCAAAATATATTATTACAACATGTGGCCAACATAAAAGAAATTACTAGTGAATTGCTTTAAATTCTTTATTATTTTATTAAGTCTTTGAAGTATGATATATATGGTCTTAGCGTATGTCTAAGACTCGACAATAATTTTTATGAGAAATATCTGTATTAAGAAGTTTTTAAATCTAATAGAGAGAGCAAATTTTATAAAGCCATTCTATTCCAAATGTGCTAAGAAGTTTTCCAACAACTGAATCTCATAAAAGTTTTTTTTTCAAATACGGTCATAAATTAATTAAAGTTGAATGAATATTTAAAATTCAATTTCTTCACGGCACTCGCATCATCTCAGGGGCTCAGTAGCCTAGTGGCTAGCACAGGCCCTGCCTTAGATGGTCTATACAGGATGGGATGGAGGCTGTTCAGAGCTGCACTGCTGGGCTTCATATTGCCTATGCTTTGGAAGCAGCTGACAGCTTCAGAGTTCAGTGACCGTGCTCTGTACCCACCCCTCGCTCCATCACTTCCAGCACAGTGCAGCCTCTGTCTCCTACTGAATGGAAGCCAACCTCAGAACGCCTGTCCTTTCTTGGAGAGCCAAGGCATCTTTTCTAAGACTGTGGTACATTTTTTTTTTTAGTGGTTCTTATTTTATCCCACAAAAGGATTAATTTGATGCACTACGCTTTTCTCTAGGGCTGGGGGAAGGGAAGCTCTTTGTTGGCACAGGTCAGCAAGCTCTGAGAATGACACATACTTTGGGGGACGCTGTCCTTTGTCACACCAAGGCTCCTTCCTAGGTGCTTCTGACCATTTGACTTCAGAAGACCGGTAAATTTTAAAGTAGTGGCTAAGAGCATACCCTTGCCTAAATACCTAAATGAAAATGATTTAAAACGCTAACAGGAGTAGTTATGAT
Organism: Mus pahari; assembly: GCF_900095145.1. Classification (NCBI taxonomy): domain Eukaryota; kingdom Metazoa; phylum Chordata; class Mammalia; order Rodentia; family Muridae; genus Mus; species Mus pahari. The sequence continues at coordinate 129,584,571 of NC_034590.1, read as the reverse complement.
TCCTTTCTTCAGCTACTTTATTTTTGTACTTTCTGAGTGTCTTGAATGAACAGAGGGTGAAATAAAATTCAATTTTCAAAATTATTATAACCCATATACAAGGCAGTCGACTAGGATCTAAGTTGGAGCAATAGAGGCTATCAGAAAGTTGAAAGCATTTGACCATGTTCCGAACATACACGTTCTCCTATAGAAGCAATCTGTTAACAAGTTTGTGCCCACTCTCTTCCAGGTGCCATTCAGTAATATTTTATGTGAAATGTATAACTTCTAGGTGTATTTTTTAGTTTCAGAGTCATGCTGTCCACTTGGCATAGTATCATGTACCTGTCATCTCAGTACGGAGGATATGGAGGTCAGAAGGTCATGCCCAGTTATGTAGCTAGTGAGTTCAAGGCCAGTCTCGAAAATCAATAACTAAAGAAACAAACAAATAAATAAACAGAAACTGAAGCTATGAGAAATGTCATAGCTAACAGGAATGTGAAAGAAATATTTTTACATTTTCATTTTACATTTTAGAAACTCGGATATGGATCACAGTAGTAGCTAGAGAAACAGACATTTCAATAAATCACTTAATACTATAAAAATACCTCCAGGGAAAACTAAAAAATGATACAGCAAAGAAAAGTCAAGATGGTTGCAAGGTTGCGTTTTGCTTAATTACTCATTAGAGTGACTTAAGTAAATAAACTGTAAAATGTAGCAAAGTGGGCTGGAGAGAAGGCTCAGTGCTTAGAGCACGGACTCATCTCCCTGGGGACCTGAGTTCTATTCCCAGCCCCCACATCAGAAGGCTCACAACCACTCGATCAAAACAAATGTTTATCCAGGTCTGGTGGCACACATCTTTAATTCCAGCATTCAAGAGATAGAGACAGGCAGATCTCTGTGAATTAAAGGCCAGCCCGGTCTACAAATCAAGTTCCAGGACAGCCAGGGCTACACAGAAAAACCCTGTCTCAGGAAACAAAAACAAAAACAACAAAAGTCACAAAAATATTGTAAGATGTTGTCAACCATAGCATTGGTTCATCAGAGTTTTTAATCTTGTTTCATTTTTATGTTTGTGTTGTCTGCCTGCGTGTCTATGTATGCAGGCAATCCCCACAGAGGCTAGAGAAGGGCATCAGATCTGCTGGAGCTGGAGTAACAGAACATTGTGAGGAATCTTGTGGGTGCTAGGAACCCACAACAGGTCCTCAGCAAGAATAGTGAGTGCTCTTAACAACTGAGCCACCTTCCTAGCCTCTTGCCAAAACTGTTTAAAGCACTGTTAGATGTAAAGTAAGGTTGAAAAAAATGCCAGGTAGTTTGACACATTCAAGAGAGAGGCTGAGTGCTGCAGATGTTAATTCAAGTACCAAGAGAGGTCTAGGGCCACTTATTTTGTCATGCAGCTTTACCAATCTCTGGTGTCTGAGGGGACCATATTTGTTACATATGGCGTCTATGCATTCTTACCACTTTGCCATGAGGACAACAGTCTGCTTATAGCTTGTCCATGTTTCTCCCAGCCTTCAGGGATCCCGTTGTTCGATCACCTGCGAGGATGGACAGTTCTTCAACGGTCACGACTGCCAGCCGTGCCACCGCTTCTGTGCTACTTGTGCCGGTACCTTCTCCCACTCCTCCCCCTTAAGTTCCCCGCTTGTGGTTGTCCTTTTATTTGGCTGTAGCCATGTTTCATGCAGCTTTCAGTATGTTTCAAGAAAGTGTGTAGGGCCACATTTCACCTGATCATGGTACATCAATTGTCACAGAAAGCCAGTAATCATCAGCACCTTGTGAGGAACTTAAATGTCCCAGTAAGCATCTCTTTCTCAGAAGGACAGGCATTCTTGGCGAATAGATTCAGTTAAAAACACAGGAGTCCCCTCCCAGCCCCACTGAGGGAAAGTAAGAGAGAGGACAAAGTTATGACTTAAGTTGGTGGCAGATGGGTGTGGCTGTCGCAGACTGCTACAGAATCCCATGACTCTGCCTGTCCTGAGGCTTTTCTTCGTTCCTGTTTCTTGCATGTGCTTTGCACTGAAGGGGCCGGAGCAGATGGATGTATTAACTGCACCGAGGGGTATGTCATGGAAGAGGGAAGGTGTGTGCAGAGTTGTAGTGTGAGCTACTACTTGGACCACTCTTCAGAGGGTGGCTACAAATCCTGCAAGAGGTAAGTTCACCTACTCTGACCCTAGCACTTGATATCTGAGTTCCCTGTAGGACTGTCTTCCTAAATAATGAGAAAACTGATGATTTTTTAATGATAAAGTACAGTTCGGTCTCTGTGTCTTTGGACACTGCAGAATTTGTTCGTGTTGGCTGGTATTTTTAATACCTCAAGATCAACTTAAAGTTTTGAGTGTGTGTGTGTGTGTGTGTGTGTGTGTGTGTGTGTGTGTGTGTGTGTGTTTGTAGAAGGTGCCTGGGACCAGAGGTCAACATCAAGTGTCTTCTTCAATTGTTCTTTTAAATTTTTTGAGTCAGGATTAGTCACCAGTTTGGTTACACAGTCAAGCACAAGCTCCCTCGATCTATCTTCCTTCCGGTGCTGGGAATATAGAGACAATACCACACCTGCCTTTTGCCATCGGTGCTGGGGATCTGAACCTTACCAAATAAGCTGTCTCCCCATTTCCCCTTCACAAATACCTTAGAGTTCTTAAAATAGTATTTCTGTATCCAGGACACACTTTGTCCCAGTTGGCACCAATGTCTACCAGTGTCTACCTGCCATGCTTTGCCTAATAATCTCAAATCTAACAGCTATTATAAGAAAAATAGCTTTGTCATCTTCAAAGGAAGAACTAATTTGAAGATACTAAGAGGTTGAAAGTAAATATCCCCCCCCCCTTGCAGATGGATCAGAGATTCAATAGCTATGTATTTTGCCTATAGATGTGATAACAGCTGTTTGACATGCAATGGGCCAGGATTCAAGAACTGTTCCAGCTGCCCCAGTGGGTATCTTTTAGACTTGGGAACGTGTCAGATGGGAGCCATCTGCAGGGATGGTGAGTACAGCTACATGATCTGCTCTGTGATCTTTGCACTTTACGGACTAACATATTTCCATTTTAATAAAGAGACTAACAAGCATGTATTTAACAGGATATACTCAGCATCTTGTGGGCATTCGCTGACCTTGATTTACACCTTTAATGAGTCATGTTCCTTTGTATTCTTTTGTTTTCATTGTAGAAAGATGGAATCTTACTGTGTAGCTTAGGCTGGACTCTAACTCATGGTCCTCCTACTTCAGGTACCTGGGTATCACGAAATCACCTGCAATTCCCAAGACAGTTCCAGTTAGTTGTTTGAGTGAATAAACTTTACTTATCAGAACAGCTATCCCTTCCTAGAAAAGCTGAGCATGTACTCCAAGAGCACACACGTGCATAGCCTTCCCCACTATCAACAACCCGCAGGACAGTATTGTATCTGTCACACTCATGAACCCACAAAGACACACCATCAACAACCAAGTCCATAGCTCCCCCTAGCATATGTTTTGGCACTATAAATTTACTGCGTTTGAGTAACTGTACATGACATGTGTGTACAATTATCTCATCACACGAGATGGTTTCAGTGCCCTAAAAATCCCCTGTGTTCCCCCATTCATCATCTTGCTTCCCAGTTCCTAGACTCTCTGAATTTCTTTTTTTTTTCTGTCTCCATAGAGTCTTTCTTTGCAAAACATCTAATATTTATGATCATATAGTATGTAGCCTTTCCTGGTTGGTTGGTATTTTAATTGTTTTCTTCCAATTTTTGTTTGTAGACAGACTTTGTCCAGATTTTTTGATGTCTTGTACATAGAACCTTATACCCTCCCATGAACACTTAGCATTTTGCATAAGTATCTTCCAAAGTCCTATGTTTTAAACATTCCTGGGCTGCTTCATTTTAATGAGAGCATAGGGCTTAATCATATAAACATTCCCTAGTACTTGCCATTCTCTGGTAATCTGGATTTTTAATCATTTCAATAGTTGAATCCTAATCCAATAGTATCAGAGTATTTCCTGGAGCAAGTAAATCTAGGAATTAATTTTCCAGTATTCCAGCAGGAAAAAAAAAAACAAAATGTGATGATTAAAAAAAAAAATGACAGGTGAAACCTGGAACATAGGTGTTGGGCCAGTCTGCTTTTCTTGCCATTAATGGTTTCTATTCAAATTCTAGAACCTACACCGTCCCCAAAGATTCTGACTGAATAATGCAGGGTATAATGTGACATAGATACTTTTAGCAACTTTTAAGTGTCCCTAGTTTGCAGTGCAAGTTAAGGAACTTCCTCTACCAGCATGGCAAATGCCAGGTTCTCTCGCCTCTTCAAAGTCACTGCTGTCACCTGTAAATTCAGCATGTTTCAGTTATTCAAATGCCAACATTAGTTTTTTATTTTTTTATTTTCCACATAATCTATATTCAGGAGATACTAACTTGGTACCCTAGTTTTACACACAAAGTATATCTCTACAGAGAAATCAATTGTATTTGAACATCAGCATGTTCAACATGTCTTTGGAGACTGCATTTGGAACAGTCTTGGTCACAAGGCTATATAGCCCTAGGGAAAGGCAGAACATGGCATTAGGAGTCTGTTTGCTGTATTCAGATCTTCACACCACACAAGCTGAAGAAGGTGCTACTGATGCTGTGTGGTTATTCCACGGCTCACTATTAGGAACCTCAAAAGGGCATAGCAGGAAGGGGGCCAATGAGAACATTGATACATGCTCATTTGTAGTCATTTTTCCTTGAAGCATCTGGGTGGCTTCATCTTCATCATGTTTCAGGACAGGTAATGTAGCAGAGTAGGCTGAGTCCTCCCTACTCTATGCTTTTAAAGCCAGCCAGGGATAGTTCTTAGTACACCACTCTGGGTGGAGAAACCTGAAGTGGAGGCACAGGGCCATTTAATTATCAACTGTCAGTTACCAGGACATCTCCCTTGAAGTTTTCACCTCTAGCATTTGGTATTAAGCACATAAGATTAATGAGGCCCTAAACCGCCTTGCTAAGCATTGATGACCATGGGCTAAGTTGTACCAAATGGCAACTTGGTCAAAGGGAAGTTTCAGGATTGTGGGCTAGAGTGGAAAATGAAGAGCTGCTGTTTGCAATGAGGCCACTCTCAGGCCTTTGAAGAATGAGGTCCTTTGAGCCCTTGGTCACATGGCTAGTGCTCTAAAGGACTAGAGGTTACTCCTTTTCAACTCCATATTTCCATGATTCTAAGACAATTGTTTGGCAGTTTAATATCTCTGGAATCATATGTATCTGTTAATTCATGACAACTCACTATTGATTTTGACCATCTGGTTGACAATATGTAACTGTCATGCCTGGATCTTAGCCACAGAAATGTACATTGAATTGAATGAAACTTGTAACTCCTGGTTCTTCTGTCTCATTTAACAGCAGTTCAAATGAACATGGAAGAACTACATGGAGCATCATATCACATACTGCTGATAAGAATAAAATTAAATTTTCAATTGCTAACAGAATATGGTATCACAGTGTAAACATTATTACCTTGTGATACTGAAATAACAGTCAATCTTAAATTGTCATGGATTCATTGTATCTTAGATTCTGTGAAATATGGTATAAACGACTGAATATTTTCTGCTCTCGATAATTCTGAGAACAGTTCCTTGCTTGTGATATTATTGATTTCTAATTTATTCCTTTTTTCCCACTCTCTTTTTCCTTTTTCAAATGGATACCAATTACATTTACTACTGGACTGCAATATTTCTCCTTGAAAACACTGCTGTTGACTGAAATCATTTTGGGTGGACCAAATTCCCTCCTGTGCCTGCTCCTGAATGACCTCTTCCAATCCCCCAAATCTACCTCTCTGGCCAATCAAAACTTACCTCGGTGTGTCATGCTGTTCTTCACTCCACTCCCCCTCTGTCTTGCTGACTTCCGGAAAAGCTACGGAAGAGTCCTGGGCAGAAGGAGGCTTCTGCGCGCTTGTGAAAAAGAACAATCTGTGTCAACGGAAAGTTCTCCAACAGCTGTGCTGCAAAACATGTACATTCCAAGGCTGAGCAGCTGCCTCCCATCCCTGTTCCTGTAGACTTATAGATTATTCCATATTATTAAAGAAAAAAAAAAAAGCCAAAACCTGCAAGCCACCTCTCTCTTTCTTGCTATCTTTATTTTTTCTCTCTCTATCTTAAGTTTGTGCAGGGAGATGGTGAACTGTTTTGTCAGAACTTAAATAGAAGAAAAAAAAAAAAAAAAAACGACAACAAGCCTACCTTTTATAACTGGATGTTTAGTGTTAAACAGCCAGAATCACAGAGACAGTATTGTATAACCAAAGTATTTGATGCCAAAATTTGACGTTAAAATAATGATTTGATTTCCTGCCCTGGTTTGAAAGTCCATTTTATTCCTTTGCAGTCATTCACTGTTTCTCCTTTAAAAAAAAAATCCCTAAAAATATTTACCCCCCGCAAAAAAAATAAACAAAACATCGTAAGAGCACACATAGATCAGAATGAACAGAGAGCTTTGCCTCAGTCATTTTTCTGGCTTTCCTCTGCAGCCAGGGAAAAGGATAGGAAACTGGACCTTAGGGACACCCTGCACAGTGTGTTCAGTGTCTTGTCTTGGTGTTCATGGTTCCATGGTGATACCTTCCCACACATGATTTGCTTTGTATGTTGCATTCCTTTTTTTTTTTTTTTTGCACTTTTCTTACCTGATAAGTCTCCTCCACTGCCTTCATCAAGCAGACTTTTTGCCACTGGCTTTTCAAACCCTGTCAATTGGGTTATTTTTTACACAGCTGGTAAAATGGATTATTCTGCAGAGTCAAATGGACAGTAGAAGCATGTGATAGCCAAAAGGGCTGAGGCTGATCTGGGTCCCCCAAAGCCCAGAGAGACATATGTAGGCTCTGTACAACCTCTCGGTGCTATCTAGCCATTGCCCCCCTACCTTTTTTTTTTTTTTTTTTTAAACTGTCATCAGAAATTACTTTTGTCATGTGGGAAGCATTTGGATTATGATGCAGGAAATTTCTTCCTGGGGTCAAAAGTTTCTAAGAAGTTCTGTATTTTTTAAGAAATGGAATTTATTTAAATACTATTTAAGCTCATGCTTAACACTAGTGGAACAGCGTTTTTCAATGGTGCTTATTACTCAATTTGTCTCCTCCTGTCATTTTTTAGAAAATAAAACTGGAAATTGAATGTGGGTGGCATGATTGTACCCTCCTGGTTCTGTATTTTTCTCACTCCTCTGTCCTTCTATAACTAGGGTCATGTTCTTACACACTTGTCCACCAAATGTCACTGAGCTGGGGTTGGTTTGTCTGTCTGATTCGAAATGTGTTCACACTTTGTAGAGCCTAGAATACTAGACTATAGAGAAACTACTTTGAATCTGTGGTTGAAAATGATGAAATGTGATAAATCGTTTCGTAGTTCCTCAGAGAATAGCTGATATCCCACTCCTTCATTTTTCCTTTCAAATCTCCTTGGTGACCTCATTTACTTGGAGCATGGTCAGGCATCTCCAGATTCTAAGCTTTGGAAAGCTACACTTCCAAGATGCTGTGGCTTCACTGCTAAGAAGAGAGTGACGACCTTGAGAAGGAGCTGGGGTGTGGATGCTAGAGTCCCCATTCAAACAAACAAGCAGGGAACAGCCTACCCTGAAAATATCCCTAGTCCACAAAGTTCACTTCTAACTGCAGGTAGATAATGAGTAATTGGTCTATTGAACCCTTTAATAGCATTTTAATGTTACTGAGTCAGGAGATTCATAAGTAACTAAGAAACTGGCAGGTTATACTGGGCAACTTTCTTCTTTAGAACACTGTAGGCTCTTCTCACTCAAAGAGCAGAGGGATTCCTGGTCACAGTGTATTATTCTTATGTTTAAATGCACGGACTTATGTTTAAATGAACATGTGTAAAACACCAGCCAGACAGATGACAAACACAAGACTTGCCTGCAAAGAAATTGAGTTGATTAGGCAAGTCTATACAATTAGAGGCAAAGGTCACAATGATGCAAAAGATAAAACTGATGTCCTTATCCTTAGACAATTAACCACCAAATTCCCTGGGGTTCATGGCCATGCAGTCCATTTCCCATTGACCATGCAGGTGCACATCACGGAAATACCGGTTTAACTACTAGTGTGTTACTGCCTCACTTATCTACATTAACTAGAACAGAATGCTTTCAACGTTTACGTTAATGTTATATATTATGTATAAATATATATATTCATAATGAGTATATGTAATGGATAGCACAAAATTTGGGGACGTGACAAATGCTCTTACCCTTTGGAGACAAAAGTCCTATTTTCTGTTTTTCTTTTGTCTTTTGATCTTTAATTCACTAATTAATAGTGACCTGTTGTTAAATCCAAATCCACTTTGCTGAAAAATACTGTACATGTGTAAAATGTTCAGTTGGTTTTTTTGTAAAATATAGAACAGTTGTAATTGATACTGGCCAAAATCAATGTTATTCCATATTTTATTTTTTCTATTAAATTAACCTAAGTTCCTGTTTATTTGATCTCTTCATACCCATGTGTAAACCCCTCTGAAAGGCTTAGTGGATGAGAAACTTCTCTGCTTCCATATAGAAGCAGAATATGAGGGATTAGTGGATATGAGTGAAACATCTAAGTACAGATAGAAAAAATGGGAAGATGGGTAGAAACAGGGAGGCGGAAACGACACACAGAACAAGTGACATTTGGACAGCAATGTATGTTAAATCTCATTTCTAGGAATATCGTAACAAAAATACCTATTAAAATGTGGCACAGTTTCTGTCCAGCTGTAGCTACCTAGTTGTTGGTGTGGCAGGTAGCTGAGTCATTTCTGCAAAAAAAAAAAAAAAAAGAATGGGGGGGGGTGGGAATGTCTGTGAAGGGGTGGGTAAGGATGTAGTGAATGTAAAAACTGAAAAGAAAGGAGGTTCAGTCTGTTGACATCTTGTATAAATTTGCCAGTGGCTAACAATGAACACTTAACGGATGAGTTTGTCCAACAGAAATATCTGAGACATAGCGCTAAATGGGAAATGAGCTAAACTGAGCAATGGGGATGTATTCTTGTGGACCCTGCTTGCAATGCATTCACTCCCCTGGTATTTCATTACTTGCCCTAGGCAGAGAAGTGAGAGAGAAATCAGCCAAAGAAGCCAGGTGAGTTCCAGCCAGATTAAACCATCAGAGAACACAGAAGATTTAAGGGAAAGCTGCTGCTCTCATACAGTCCTGATATAAAGACAAAGGGAATTAATTTTAGTGACCACAGTGCAGCGCACACCATGAAAATGTAACACATATATCCTAATATATCCTAATGTACATATAACCTCTACTGAGTCTAAGAAGACTCCAGAGCAAGGTTATGTATGGTGTCCTGTTTACCCATCGGGAAGCTGGAACATCTAACTCCAAACCAACTGAGGCAGCAAACTGATAATCGCAATAATGACGTTCAGAAACTGGCAGAGTGCCGGGAGTTACAAGTCTTGTCAGTGGTCACTTAGTTAAGTTTAGGCTGAACTGGTCAGAGGTGAGTTCCTGGAGCAAATAGAAGTACAATTGGTCTATGACTGTCGAGGGGTCTTGGTCAGGTTCAAGGGTCATGATAGGATTTGTTTTCTCTGCCAGTTAAAGAATCAAAAGGCAGGGAAAGTGTTGAGCAGGACAGGTAACCGCTTGATAAATTTCCAACACAGCAAATAGGACGGTATAGAATCAGTAATTTAGGAATGGCTTTTATTGAGGGTAAGGAAAAACTCATATAGCAAGCACAGAGAAAAAGGACCATCTGCAAAGCAGAGAGCAGATTTGAGAAGCCAAAGACCATGAGCTTCTCCTTGAGAGCTGGAATTATTAAAGTCCTTGAAGGGTCTTCTCTAATTTAGGGTTGATCAATTTGAAGAAAGGCAAGATGGCAGATTGACCAACTTGTTTTCATCCAACCATGAACTTGTTGAGCCAGTTCATCAGCAGGGGCCCTACCTCAAAAAAAAAAAAAAAAAAAAAAAAAAAAAAAAAAAAAAAAAAAAAAAAAAAAAAAAAAGAAAGAAAGAAAGAAAGAAAGAAAGAAAAAAAGAAAAGAAGCCGGGCGGTGGTGGCACATGCCTTTAATCCCAGCACTCGGGAGGCAGAGGCAGGCAGAATTCTGAGTTCGAGGTCAGCCTGGTCTACAAAGTGAGTTCCAGGACAGCCAGGGCTACACAGAGAAACCCTGTCTCGAAAAAAACCAAAAAAGAAAGAAAAAAGAAAAAGCCCATAAGACTTTTGTTTTAGCTGCCAGACTCTTGTTTCAGGGTCAGAGGATGGTGGAGAACCCAGTCATCTTGAAAGTTAGCTATCTGTGCTGCCTAGTTATGGTCCCTCTCCCTATCTGTTTGCCTATCAAGGAGTTCTCAAGTGGCACCCCAGGAGAAGCCCTTAATCAGCAGTGGCCTTCTCAGGCTTATCAGAAAGTTGCAAGCCATGAACTTGGTAGCGAAGGGAGCTGATGGGCTTTGTAACTATTGAAATTTCTATATTAGGTGATCAATGCTGTCAGCATACTTGAGTGTGGAAATACACAACCCCTACTCTGCACAACCTTCCCACACATATACCCCAGTAGAATGACTCCTGAGATGCTGACATGGATAGATAGATGTTTTTCATGGTGTTTGCATCTTCATCCACCCTCACACAGTATACCAGCAGAAAGCACTGTGCTAGCCAAAAGGTGTCTTAGTTAGAATTGTACTGCGGTGAACAGACACCATGACCAAGGCAACTCTTATAAGGGCGTTTAATTGGAGCTGGCTTACAGGTTCAGAGGTTTAGTCCATTATCATCAAGGCAAGAGCATGGCAGCATCCAAGTAGGCATGGTGCAGGAGATGCTGAGAGTTCCACATCTTCATCTGAAGGAATGTGGAAGAAGACTAGTTTCCAAGCAGCTTGGAAGAGGGTCTTAAAGCCCCCCCACACACACACACACAGTGATGTCCTTTGTCCAACAAGGTCACACCTATTCCAACAAGGCCACACCCTGGGCCAAGCACATTCAGTCCACCACCCGAGGCAATCTTAAACTGCCCTGGCCAGTTGGATCCTATCTCCTTCCATTCTCTAATACAAAATGGCAGGGGGGAACTAAGGCCAGCTGCAGCTTGATCTTGCCTACCCTAATCTGGGCTCTCAGCCCTAAGCTCAGAATATGTACATGACACAGAAAGTATAACCCTGTTTCTCTTCTCTAGTTAACATCCATTTCCAGGTGATCTTGTTGCCAGACCATAAAATCCAAAGTTCTCCACAGAGCACTTTAGAGCCTTTGACATATTCAGTTGGGCACAGCTAAGATGAACTGAATTTCGCTGTGGCTTATTGGAGCTCCTTGGCACCAAGGAGCAGACTCTAATCCACATAACTGTGTCTTCTCGACATCACTAGAGGTGACGATCCAGCCAGATTCAGTTCTTTGGCAGCAAACTGGCTGTCATGTAGCAGGCCAGAGCGTGAGTGGTGGCACAGGACCCTGTCCTCTACCGCCAGGAGACTCTTCAGAAAATGACTTGGCTGGGTTTCCCTTGGATTGGTTGGTTTCATTTCTGAGACAGACTTTCACACTATAGCTTAAACTGGCCGTAAACTCAGCATTCTTCCAGCCGTTGCTGGGTTAGTAGGCATGAACCCATGCCTGGCCTTAGTTAGGTTATTATTGAGGGATTTGCTTAACAGGATCTTGTCCAGGTGGCCATTGTTTGGCTATAGCTATTGTTTTGTTTTCTGAGCAACAAAAGATATTTCTAGAAAATTCCAGACATAATTTCTGAGTTCCTTGAACTTTTGTCAATATTTTTATATACTTTTGTAGCATATAGCTTTTGCTACCCCACTTTAAGCTCCAGGAACAGCCTGTGCTACCAACCCCCCTCAGATCTGTGGATGAAAAACACAGACATATACATTGCTCAATTTCAACCTACATTCTTGGCTTAGTTGCTGGGCACTACTAATTTTCCACAGCTATTGAGCCAATACTTTAGTTCAGCACCCTAAATCTACCCTCAACTTTAATTGTTCAGTTACCTTTAGTCCCAGTTCAACACCATAACATCCCACCTGGAAAAGTGGCCTATGGATGCTCTACCCAAGATCTTACATGGTTGGTCACCTTTTGTCCCTCTGAAGCATGGTGAAAAATTCCTTTCCTCCTTTATGTCTCCTCCCCTCCTCTCCAGGGACTCTGAAGTCCTGTCTCTTTCCTTCCACCCAGCAATTGGCCCCTGGCATCTTTAGGGATAGATCAAGAGCCAATTGGGGAACAGAACCTTAGCATCAGACCCACTCCCTACATACTTTAAGTATGTAACATGTTAAGAGTAACATGGTTTTATTTAATTGGGCACATACAGAAGTCACCACAGACATGAATTTTTTGACACAAGAATTACTGCTAGTAGAAGGTGTGGCCAGGACTCAAGCCACCACTTCACACCTGTCCCTCATACTGCTTTCGTTTTTAAGTGTGCCATAGCACATTAACTTCAAATGACACACATTGCAATGTGAGCAGAAATCCTTTCCCAAAAAAGGATACAAAGGGCACTGACCATTTGAACTTGCCTTTTTGGTTTTTTTTTTTGGGGGGGGGGTTGTTTTTTATTTATAAGCCCAAATAAATACAAACTTTCTTTGCCATACACCGGCTTCTGATGTTCTTACCTTCTCCAGACTGACCTTCTAATGGGGTAATACATACAAAAGACTTAGCTATAATGTGACAGTATTTAAAGGGGCATAAAACATGTTGAGAGTTCAGAGAAACAAGCTAACTTTGCCAAAGAAGTATTGATGCCCCTTGTCCTTGTACAAGGCTGCCAAAGTCATCCCCAAATAGTGTGAAACGTTACAAATAGAGTTGGCTCTGCTGTGCACAAATAAAGCTGCAAAGGTCAAAATCAAATGGTATCTTAATTAAATATCTGTAAATTGCAACATGTCAAACTAGTCAATTATAACTCCACTCTTAAGGAATTGTGTATAATTAAATTTAATGTAGGATGAAGGTGAATTTTAATGACTGATACAATGAGAAAAAAAAAAAAAAAACCTCCGGAAGTTAGAGCAGGTAGTTTCCGTGGGGATATTAATATTGCCTTGAAAGAGAGGGAGAAATTCATCATTCACTCCAAAGGCCATGTTTCAGTGAGGACACTGGGGTGAAAGCCAAAAAGGATACTTTCCGGGGAAAGCCACCTGTAAATCCTGTCTTTGCTTTCCAGGCTCTCTCTAAGGAGCTTTTAGTCTTATTGCTTTAAACTCCTACAGACCTACTTTCCATTTCAATGACAAAACACCCGAGGCTGCATACTTTATAAAGACAAAAGGTTTGTCTAACATAATTTGGGGAGCTAAGAAGTCCAGCCAACATGACACTAGATTATGAATCACATATACACAAATCCATCCCTACTCCCGTGCTACATAGCATCATGGTTGGAGGTATGGCTTNAGTTCCTATAGGATAGGAATGATCACATGGTGAGACCAGAAGTCACTAAGAACTAAGGACAGAGCAGGCTTGCCTTTTTTCTTTCTTTTTTCCAACAATGACAGTCATGAGAACTAGCTGGTCTACCATCACAACTCTCTTAATTTAGTTAAGGGGCTTGTCCAGAGGCTTCCCAATAAGCTCCACCCTTAAACATCCCCCACCACTGAACATCACACACTAGAAAACTACGTGGAACAGCCTTTCTTTTTCCTAATCTTTTTCCCCAGATTTTGCTGATTCTATTAACTACTGTGTAATTGTCTTCAGATACCTGGTAGGCATCTCAGTTAACAAATCCAAAACAATCATGAGACATGTCAACCCTGCCCCCACTGCCTCTTCCCCTACAGCGCTCCTTTCTCAGGAAAGGTCTATTATAAATCCACCCAGTTGCTCGGAACTCCTCTTTTCTGCCCCAAATCCAACTTAATAGCAAAGTACCACCGCTCATACTTCCAAGCTTGCTCTCTCAATGGCCCACTTCTACCTACTCCATGAGTCTTTAAGTGGCTTCTCTGCCTTTATGCTGCACCTCTATCTTCTCTTTTATCCCTGTCCCATCCTCACAGCAGACTGCCAGGTTTTCTCTCACGCATGTTCAGAATAAAACCAAACTTCTCTGAGATCTTTCTGCCCTCACCTTGTGATGTCTTTAGCCTCATACTCTGGCCTTACTAACTTTGTGTTCTTCAAACAAAACCAGTGTGTTTATGCTTCAAGATATTAAGTCTTAGTTTTAAAAAAAAATCTCATTTCTGTTATGGGATAATGTGTTACTTGCTCACATCCTGCGGTACAATGATGAGAAAAGCTGCAGGTCACCTTTCTGATGTGAGCTGCACCCACCTTCCTCTTTCCATAGCCATAATCACTTGGCATTCTTGATTCAGTTGCCTGTTTACTGTCAGTCAACTCCATGAGAACTGGTGCTGCTCTGTCCATCCTGTCTGCAACCATCAAGATATATAAGCATATCTTGTTTAATTATAATCTGTGTAATAAACAAAAAGGGGGGATAATCAATATTTTTTATAAGTCAAAAAAAAAAGCCCCTTAGGATCCTTAAGAATAGTACTCTAGAGACTCTATGCAAAGGCACCGGGCCACTTGAAGGACTGTTCAGGGAGGTGGCAGGCAGAGCAGGTAAGGTGTGCAGCTGAAGGAAGGATTCATGGGCCATTGCCTTCCTTCCATCTCCTCTTCACCAGAGTCATCACCCCTCTTGAGAGGCTAATTGATTTGCCCAAGGACCCCATAAGTCACCTCTTGGCTCCTCGCCAATGTATGTGGGAAGCAATCATTCAGAGAGAGTGCTGAGGAAGGCATACCTGCTTTAGTCCCCAGAGGGCTAATGGCTGCTTTGAGCCAGCTAATGAAAGGCTAGGGGACTCAGCAGAGCTCAGTGGCCATGTGAACTCACACGAGAGAGGTGACCTGCAACTCCTCCTTGGCATCATATCCCAGGCTAGGGGGAGCATGGCAAAGTAACATATTATCCCATGACTGCAATCCTGTGAGTCCTGCTAGCAAACCGGGGGTAGCAAAGTCTAGGTGTTTTCAAATAGGCTTCTGCTGCCTTGTGAATCATAGTAGTTACAAAAACAATAAAAAACAAACTATCATGAAAGGGTAAGACCTGTATTACATGTGGGACTGAATTTGTAGATGACTTTAACACTGTGAGAGCCGTCAAAGTGGCACATTATTTCTAAGACATGTGGCTATGAATTATCTAAAGCCACAATAGCAGCTGCGGCACCCACTGCTTTCTACTATTTTATTTTTATTTTTTTGTGTATACTTGTGAGGTTTAGGGTGTGGGGGAGAATGCTGTGGAAGGTTGTCTGCCTGGCTGGCAGGCAGGCTGGCTGGCTGGCTGGCTGGCTGGCTGGCTGGCTGGCTGGCTGGCTGGCTGGCTGTGTAGCTGTATGGCTGTGTGGTTGTGGTACCAGCTAAAGCCAGAAGAGGGCATTGGATCCACCAGAGTTACAGGCTGTTGTGAGCTGCCCAGCATGAGTGTTGGGAACTGATTCTCTGCAAGAGCAGCAAGCTCCCTTAACAGCTGGGCCATCTCTCTTACTTTATTCTTCGATAGTGTTTCAAGTAGCCCCAGCTGACCTCAAAACACATTGTGGAGCTATGGCTGACCTAGAACTCCTTTATCTTCTTGGTCCCACTTCTCCAACACTGGCGTTACAGCCTTGCTACACCACACCTGTCTTGATCATCAAGTTCTTCAAGGATGAACTGTGAGGAACCAGGCAGCTGTGTACCAGTTGTCGTCCAATACAGTTAAAGTTAGTGGCTCTTTGGATCAAAGAAAAGGTTGACGGCGAACAGCTTCAGCACTGCAATCTATAGCCTCTGAGTGGCATCCACTAGGATGCATGGTGCAGGCTACACTGGCTATATGTTATCTGATGGTTGTAGGCCAAACACCCCAGTGCCTGCCATGCTTTTTGCAGCCCTCTGAAGCTGACCAGTGACAAGCAGGCCAGCTC
>NC_034590.1:129563491-129565991 GCF_900095145.1 Mus pahari | reverse complement strand
CTTCAAAACCACAGGTGAATCAAGTGGTTATCAACAGAGATATCAGTGGACCCTTGCCATCTCAGGCTAATGTATACACAGTCATAAAATACAATAGGGTGTTATATTTTAAGAAATATAGCAATTTAATGAGTTAAATGATTAATATGACATATTAATAAAATAATAACCTCATCTTGCTGTATCTACCAGACAGAATCTACCTCTACCCCTCTGTATGTCCGTGGGGAGCATGCACTACAGCTTCCCCTTGTAATGGGAGAATCCCAGAATGTCTTTGCAGTGTTCGCACAGAATCCCAGAGAAGTGAGCAGTCTGAGTCTACATCAAGACGGTGACTGTCCCTCCGAAAGATTCTAAGAAAACTGGCTGGCCCAGAGCAGTAGTGTGTCAGAATTACTCAGACACCTCATTTGGTCTCTGTTATTCCCACCTCAGGATTTCTAATTCAGCTTGTTGGTCCCGCATTGAATCTGAGAATTCTGTCCCTAGTTGATACTGATGCCATTGGCCCCACCTTGAGAACCGCCAACATGAGGATTAAATAACAGATCCACTAGTTAGACTCAGAGACTGAGGTCAAATCCCAGCTCTGACACTAACCATGCAATCTTTCATCAGTCACTTACTCTCCCTAGTCCTCAGATTTTCTTGTGTTTAGAAGGGAAACAACAATGACACCATTGCTGATACCCCAATGAAACACAAAGCACCCCCAAGGTTCCTTTCCCCTACTAATGTCTCCCAATATGATGCTTACACTTAAGGAGGAACTTATTTTGGTCCAAGACTTCAGTCCAAAATCAGCTAGATCTGTTGCTGTGTGACTGAAGCAGTAGGCATAGCAGGATGATGCTACAGAGTCTGACAGGAAGTAAAGAGAGCTAGGGAATACCTGGGACAAGTGGTATCTTTACAGGATACAGTCCCTGCAAGCTACTTCTTCCAATGAGGCCCTGCACCCTACTTTCTACCTTGTCCTAATATCATCACCCCCTGCAACAATCTACTGATGAAGTTCATCCATTGATGAAGTCAGACTCCTCAAAATGGAAGCATTTTTCCAAAACCCACCAAGCAGCAGCCAAACTTTTAAAATTTCATACACAAACCATAACAGGAAACTCCAAGTGTGACCCTCTCGGGGCTGCCATGGCAACACTTGAGTAGTACGCACTGTAGAGCCAATGCCTCCCTCCAGAGATGACCTGCCTACAGGCAATGCTAAGTGAATATCCAGGTGCTCATTTGACCTCCTTACAGAGAAAGCAGTTATAAACCAACATTGCTCCTGCAGGATGCTGCCCACATAGCTTTGTGACCTGACCATAGGAAATTAAGTTACTCATCCTAAGCCCCACAGGTCACAGTAGTCAGAGCTCCTGAGTAAGAAAGGCATGTCTATCTATCACAGATGACCAATCACACTTGCAGCTTTGCTGAATGAGCTTCCTACAGCTGCTGTAACAAATGATCACAGCTTTAATACTTTAATATTGTATCTTTAATACAATACACATGTATTCTCCAGTCCTGGAGGTCAGTACTGGTGTCTCACTAGGTCAAAGCAAGATGTTAGCAGGCTCACCTCTCACATGACCCTAACAAGACCTGTACCTTCCCTTCTCCAGCTTCTAGAGATGAATTGTTTGAATTCTTTGGCTCATGGTCCCTTTCCCCATTGTCAAAGTCAACAAAAGGGTTTTAAACCCCCTCTTTCTGTTGGTCATTGTAATACCTACCTTCTTCTACAATCAAATATCCACCTATTCCCTCCCATAATGATGCTGGTGATTATGTTAACTCAGCCAATAATACTAATAATATCCCCATCTCAAGATTTTTAATGCAAGCACATCTGCAAATTATTTTTGCCGTGTAAGGTAATATTGACAAGTCTGACCCCACATGCTTTTGTGGGGCATTATTTAACCTACTGAACTCTGATCCATCCTCTACCCTCTAGTCACCTTATTTATTTCCAGTAGTGAAATGGAAAGAGTAATATGCCATCAGAAAAATATTGCCATGTGTCACCCACCGAATCACTAAAGAAATGTCCACTAGGTTGCTAAATACTTCCTGCTACACTGTTTTACATTGGCTTTACTCACTCAACAAACACTTACGGTACAGTAAGCCTTGGGGTATAATGCAATAAAGAGTGGAGAGATACCCTGCCTTTCTGGCTCTCATGCTGTAATAAAGACAAATAAATGGGGGGAGGGGTGATTCGAGGTTTAAACACATACAATCAAAAAAAACAAACAAAAACAAAAACAAAAATCAAAACAAAAAAAAAAAAATGAAAGCCAGGTGTGGTGGAACACACCTTTAATCCCAACACTCAGGAGGCAGAGGTGGATCTCTGTGAATTCAAGGCTAGCCTAGTCTACAAATTCTAGGACAGCTAGGGCTGTTACATAAAGAAACCCTGTCTTGGGGGTAGAAGAAAGGAAGGAAGGAAGGAAGGAAGGAAGGAAGGAAGGAAGGAAGGAAG
>NC_034590.1:129553081-129563426 GCF_900095145.1 Mus pahari | reverse complement strand
GAAGGGAAGGGAAGGGAAGGGAAGGGAAGGGAAGGGAAGGGAAGGGAGGAGAGGGAGGAAGGGGAGGAAGAGGAGGAAGGGAAGGAAGAGGAGGAAGGGAAGGAAGAGGAGGAAGAGGAGGAAGGGAAGGAAAATTCTACACTGCTTCTTTATTAGCAAAGTATAGGTGGCCTGGGCCAGTAGTAAGAGAAAGCTGAGACAGGAGGCTAGAGAACAGGGAAATTCAAATCAGTTTGGAACACCTAGGAAGTGCTAGAAATGTTTATACACTAAGCTAATGCCTCAGGTACACAATGAGAGCAATGTCCTGGGGGCAGGGTGACCCTAGATGCCATGTTAAGGAGTCTGGATTATAGAATGTGCTGCAGAGGAGTGGGGAGTTGATCCTCTTGCTCTTTGGCCCCCTGCAGTGGTCTGTGGATCTTTGCCAGAAGTCCTGAAAGCTTTAGCCTCCTTTAAGACACCTAAATACCAAACTCCCAGAAAAGTCCCTGCACAGTGAATCCAGTTCCTCCAAGAACCTCTTCCCTTTCGTCCTCATTGAAACCTTTATGATTCATATTTGCATAACTTTGCTTTAAGAGATTTGCATCCGAGTGACCTATCGACCCTCATAATCTCACTTTTAAATCATTTGTTCTTAGAGATATTCCTATGCCCTGGGATTCTATTTTAGCCATTACTTTTGTTGTTCTTCATCTTATATGAAAATCTTCAAAAGGCACAATTGATGTGTTAACTATTAGACTATTAGGGAGTAGTAATGCCACTTGTTTGTGCATGCTGTGAGTTCGTTCAACCTGGGTAATTTTGCTGGAACTGACTGGTGGCAGCTGTGACATATTCTTAGTAGAACTATCTCCTTCCCTAAACACATGGCTCCTGATCTGTTACATCCTTTGAAACATAGCATCCCTCTCTACAGTACTTTTGTCAACTGAGAACATTTGCTCCATGAATTTTGATAAATTAGTACTGAATTTCTTAGCTGGAGAAGTATTTTGTATTTAAACCTGAATTCGTGGCAGGCATGTCTAGAAAAGTGGCCATGTTTTATTTTAGCCAGGCTGTTTCAGGCCTGAGTAGCAGAGGATTAGTCTGCTGTGAAGCCTGTGTCCATCTAGTCTTCTGCCTTCAAGACTCCATGCTGCTAACTTAACCCGCCGTCTACTCCAGCTTAACATGCACACCAGCTTTTGAGTCCATGCTGAATCCCACTGTGCTCAGCTTGCAGCCCCTTTTGCTATGGTCACTTCCTCCAGTACCCACTTATTCTCTGGCTAGCTTTCCAATCCATAGCATCTACTAACCACAGTAGATTCATAGTAGCTCATCACCACACTAATCAATCAAAGTTGGTAGAATTGTGTTTGTGATTCAATTTTGATTTGCATTATATATCAAATCGTGCCTGGAACATACTAGGTTCTCAATAATTACATGCTTGGTGAATTAATGAATCTCTTTTAGTGGGCCTCCCAGCTATTAGGTAACTGTTTTTGTTTTTATTTTCCTTTAAACTCCTAACTTGCTACCTGTCAGCTTTACTTATTTGCCATAATATTTTAATCAGTGTATCACATGACAAATAGTGCCCTGTGTCCTGGGAAATAATTGCTAGCTACAAAGAGCAGTAGATCCCACAGGGTTGAAGCCTGTGTGCATGCCACCGCAGCTGTATAAGTGAGCAGGACAGAGTCTCTGGGGCTGCCACAGGGGGGAGGTGACTTTATGTTGTTCAGGAGGAGAGGTTTTCTGGTGAAAGAAAGAAGGGAATAAGATCAAAGGAAATACATACTCCTAGTGGGAGACTGTTTAAAGAGCATGGGAATCCCAAAGTCTGTTAAAGCATAAGGATGGGACTTAGGTGGCCTCCCAGAACCTGACAAGGTAACATTCAAATTCAAGAAGCTTATTTGGGAGAGGCATAGAATACCAGTGGTGATGTGTAAGTAAGAAGGAGGAGAGGGTGGCCAGTGAATGCTTTGTTGTCAAAACCGGATGCTACAGGAGAATGATAAACCACAATGCTGTAGGAAACATTCAGAGCCTCACAATGACCTTTCTGGAGGGGCGTTGATGCTGGCATCTTCACACACACACAATCTTCCATGTGGGTTGTAGACATTCCTGGGGATAAATCCCTCCTTTCCTGGTACACCATGTGTGCCTGGTAGCTTTCTTCTGAGGTAAGTTGCAGCAGATTCTCTTTCTTTGAAACATTTTCTAAACACACATATGGTGATGTCAAAGATAGGTAGGTCCCAAGTAACCCGAGTCTTGCTGTAGTTTGCAAGGGATTTGTCAGGAGAAAAAATCAGAAGGAAAAGCAAGGAACTGATTTTGAAGGCCCCTGTAAGTCACAGAACCTTATTCTGCCATGGAGGGAACAGTGCTGGAGAATTTTAGGTAAGAGGATTGTCCTTATCATAGAATTTGAATTTGTGGCTGAATGCTATGGTTCAAACCTACCACTCACGAGGCTGAGGCAGGATGATCACTGCAAGCTTGACATGGGTCTGGATTGCATAAGGAGCTCCAGGTCAGGCTGAGGCTCAAAGTGAGATTCAAATAATAACTAGGGCTTGAGACAGACCGTTCCAACCGCAGTGTGAAGTACAGCACTGGGAGTATGGGTGGGAGGAAACAATGAGAAAGGATGGTTTCTCTGTCTCTATGCTGGCCTTGTGACTGCACGGTGATGTCACCCACCTAGACTTGAAGGGATACGAGCATGGAAGCAAGATGAGATGTGTCTTAGTTAGGGTTTCTATCACTGTAAAGAGACACTGTGACCTCAGCAACTCTTTTTTTTTTGTTTTTTTTTGGTTTTATTCGAGACAGGGTTTCTCTGTGTAGCCCTGGCTGTCCTGGAGCTCACTTTGTAGACCAGGCTGGCCTCAAACTCAGAAATCCACCTGCCTCTGCCTCCCTGAGTGCTGGGATTAAAGGGGTGCGCCACCACACCCGGCTTCAGCAACTCTTATAAAGGGAAATATTTCATTGGGGCTGGCTTACTGCTTCAGAGGTTTAACCATTATTGCCATGGTGGGGAAGCATGGCAGCCTGCAGGTAGAAATAGCCCCAGAAAGGTAGCTGAGTTCTACATCTTGATCACCAGGCAACAGAAAGTGAATGCCACCCTGGGCATGACTTGAACACCTGACCTCAAAGCCCACCTTCAGTGACCACTTCCTTTAACAAGGCCACACCTGTTAATAATGCCATGTTCTATGGGCCTTTCGGGAAGTTTTCTTTCAACCTGCCACAATATGCCTGATGAACATGGAGACTGTAGGATCCCAGAAAGCATCCAAGTGGAGACTACAGGAAACAGAGGAGGAAGGATCAGTGAACTGGGGGAAAGACCTGAAATGAGAAGAGCTGTAAACCAACCATTCCTGTCAGGAGATCTTGGGACAGAGGAATTAGGAGATGGTGCAGGGGCTGAAACTCCCAACACTCCCCATAGCAGTCCTCTGACCAATCTGGAAATGACATGGCTTCTCCAATCCCTGAGTACTAGTTGGCCTTCATTTCTCTTCTTGCCTTCCCAAAATGATAATTTTCCTCCCAGTGTGCACAATTGGATATAAGCCAAGCACAAGATGAATTGTGGATTGTGTGATCAAGGGCAACCTGATGAACTCAAATTATCACCTTCTCCCTGTGTAAGCTGGGGTCCTGGAGGGAGGGTCCAGCTTGTCTGAAGTAACTTACTTTAATAGAGTTTGCAAAGCTCACTCGTCTGCCCGCAAAGGCAAGCTCAGGAGCACAGTGCGTTTAACCTGCTGCCACTCGTTTGTGCATGAGACTCGGTTGCTGATTAAGAAGCAAGTGCCCTTGCCACCCCCTTTCAGAACACTCACCAAATCCAAGAGGCTGAAGCCACAGTGACAACAGCTCTATGTAACTATTTACCTTCCTGCTTCCGTGTGGCTGTGACATTGTCTACAGATGTATGGCCTTTCTGCCAAACAGTCATGCTGGCCGAGGATGGGACAGCCTCTCCGTGGGGACAGGCAGGTGATGACACTTCTTTCCATGGACTTGTCATTCTTGTGTGATACTTTATCTGGCAACAGTGAACGTAGCTCCTGATTGTTTATGGCGTGCCTTTAGGCAGAACGGGTTGTGAATGCCTGCCCTGTGCTTCCCTCGATCAACTCTTGTTTAATGTGTGTCAGAGACAGAACGCAGCAATCCAGTTAGAGCAGGTCTCAAAATAGCCACTGTGAAAGTGCTGCCGATGGCATGTGGGCAAGAGGGTAAAATGATCCCAGGAGCTCAGTGTAACAGATGACTGGCCAGATCACCCCAGCCAGGTTCCCTAATATTCCCAGGCTCTGGCAATGCTACATATCATTGCCTTACTGATTCAAGTTCAAACCCATGAGCGTTACTCTTCTCTCTCCACTCACTTCTTAAATGTAGGCCATTAACATTTACCAATGGTAACAGTAATAACATTTATTCACTATCTGTTATATGCCAGTCACAATTTATTCTGAGTACTTTTAATTCTTCAACAAATGCACTTATCAGAATAGCTTTTTGAGGAAGTACTGTGCTGTGATTTGGAAACTGAACAGCCTAAAATGCCCATGCTTTGAAGCAATGGCCTCTATTATGTCACTACTAAAAGGAAGCAGCCTCTTGTCTTGCAGACATGGAGCGTCATATAAAGAAGTTAGGTCATTGTGGTCATGGTCTTAATGGGTACTGGCCACTGACCAGTTTTCTTTCTTTCTTTCTTTCTTTCTTTCTTTCTTTCTTTCTTTCTTTCTTTCTTTCTTTCTTTCTTTTTTAATTTCCTGGTCACAATGAGGCTACCAGGCTTCCCCTGCCGTGCATTTCTTCCTTGGTGAACTGTGCCGCTGCATGTCCAAAGCAACTCAAAGCATGGCCCAAAATAAATGTTTTCCCCTTCTAAGGGTTTTGGGCCAGGTATTTGGTCATAGTGATTGACGGTTGAGCAAGAGTTGATTATTATCACATTTTATAGCTATGGAAGCAGAGTTACAAAAGCTAGGTAGCTAATCCAAATATCACAGATATGAGTATAAAAGTAACTTTTATTCAACATATTTAATTATCATCTCACAGGCTTACTGCTGAATAAGCTCACCCTTTCCAGCTATTTCTGATCTCTGGCTGGCTAGTTCAACCCAGCTGTTCTGGCCCAAAGTCCTCTCCAAGATGATTGATTCAAACTGGCTTCTCTTAGCTTCTCACAGAATTGTTCTGCTTGACCTCAAACTAACTCTGGCAATTTGTTCTAATTGTTGAGGCTCCTTCTTACTCCCTGACTTCTATCGCCTCTGTTGACCTTCATTGAACTGCATGAACTTACCACAGATGAACTCAACTGCACTGAGCTCACTGCACTGACTCCCAACTCACTGACTCTGCTCTCTGCACTGTTCTTAACTAGCTTCTCTTTCCTGTGATGTTCTCATGAGAGCTGGGAATATCCTATCTCTGACTCATCAAATCTTCCTTATCCATACTCCCTATCAAAGCTCCATTTCCTCAAGTGTGGGTTGAAACTCTTGTTCCATCCATGCCAATCACTTGCCCTCCTCTAGAAGCCTTGCTCATCCCAGACGCAAGCCCTTGTCCTCCCTCCCCTCTCCTCAAATAGCCTCCATTTTCCTCTTTACCCACTGGTAAAAGGTTTGAATAGGAATGGCCCCCATAGACTCCTGTGTTTAAATGCTTGGTCTCTAGGGAGTGGTACTATTAGGAGGTGTGGCCTTGTATGAGGAAGTACACCATTTTGAGTGCTGCAGGCTTTGAGGTCTCGGAAGCTCAAGTTCACTTTATGCTGCCTGCCAATCAATATAGAACTCTGGGCTCCTTCTCCAGAACCATGTCTGCCTGCAGGCTACAATGCTTCCCACCATGATGATAATGGACTAAACCTCGGAGCCTGTAAGCCAGTGCAGTGCCAATTAAAAGTTTTCCTTTATAAGATTTGACATGGTCATGCTGTCTCTTCACAGCAATAGAAACCCTAACTAAAAGGACCACTTAAACATATCCATCTTTCCAGGTCCACGTCAACCATATTGAAGTTCAACTAGCAAATGACCTTAACGAATTTCGCCAAAAGAACACAAAACAATCCAGTTCCAGTTTCTGATTCCTACAGTGAGCCCAAAACTGAGCAAGAAATCGCCCTTTGCTTTCAGAGGGATCCAATCAAGACCAGCTGCTCTGATCTACATTCTCAGTTTTGAGTATGTGGTGTCTTATGTTTTGGATTATGGAAGTGAACTGGTTCTGTGTGGTTGATGGATAGGCATGCCCCAGAAAATGATCTGGAAGCAAACAGTTGGGAACCACATGACTGAGGGATCTAAGATGGCAAGTTCACCCCTAATGAATCCTTACTCAGAATTTCCCCCTGATAGCCACTGCATCTTAAACTAATAGTATTACATTCCCTTGGGAGCAGACATGTGAGGTGCCATGTTAGGTGGTTCTGGGCCTTCAGGGTCCAGCCCATGCCTTTCATGTGCATTGAGTCAGCATGGTGGGCTGAGGTAGTCTGCTGTTCTCTGGGAACTTGGTTCCTTGATCCCTCCCTGAGGCCGAGCTGGTGAGTCAGGTTCTTCTCCCCTGCCGAAATCCCTCTGGCTGCTGTCTGACCTGCTTTGACTCCGCTTTGCTTTCAAGACTGATCTTGATAGTCATCTTAACCGGATTTTACATGGTGTGATTCGCCTGGGGCCTCGAACTCTCCAGGAGAGGCCCAATCCTTTGCACTGTTCACCACCACCAGCCAAAATATGCAGGGACAGGCTTGGGGAAAGCTGCCTGTGGACTAGGAGAACTTGGATGTCTTTGGCTCATGCCACTGTCTAGTGTCATTTAGGTTGTCATTTTCTAAAGATGAATTTGTAAAAGATCAGAAATGACCACTTCCTCCAGTAGCAGGAATGGAAGATGTATGAAGTGGCTAGAGGAGAAGAAGAGACAGAAGAAAGCTGTGGCTGTGATGTTTGGCAATTATAAATCCAGGCACTGGGTAAAATGATAAAAGAGATTTTGGTGCCAATCAACATGGCCACTGCTGCTTTGTTATAAAGTCAGTAAAGTAGTTAATAAAAAAATAAAATAAAATAAAATAAAGTAGTCAATAAAGTAGTTAATAAAAATTTCAGTCCAATCTTCTAAGTGCTTCCTGAAGAGCTGTGCTAAGGACTTTTCTAGGGGTTTTGTTTATGTTTACCCATGTACTTCTAAGCCAACAACAGTGTGAGAACATTCTCTGTTTCTAGGCAGAGAAAAGTACAGAAGGAAGTACAGAGTTGGAACAACGCCCTCATTTTGAGAAGTTAAAGAAAGGTGAACTGTTCAGAACCACCAGAAAGTGATGAAGAATCATGGAATGCTTGTGGTCAAATGCAAGGTCCTGGACTTGATCCCCAGCAAATCAAACAAAATAACAAGAGTGGGAGAGGGTTGTTGAAACTTGAGTGCCTAGAAACAGACTATTTTCCTCTCATGTTGCTTATCATGAGCTTATCTGTGCTCACTGGGAAAGCAAGAACTAAAACTGTTCGGAGCACATGCTAGAGCTCTAGACCTTTCAAAGCATTTTTCAAAGATAATCTCATGTAGCACAGGCTAGCCTTAAACCCATTATTGAGTCAAAGATGATTTTGAACTCCTGATCCTCCCGCCTCTACCTCCCTAATTCTGGGATTATTGGCTAGTATCAAAGCCAGAATTTCATGCCTGCTGGGCACTCTACCAACTGGGCAACATCACTAGCCCTTGAAACACACTTGAAGTGATAGGTAATTTAATTCTTCTGACCTCTTTAAAAAGCACCTGTGATTATTTCTATCTTACAAATAAATTGACTAGGGCTCAGAGAGGTTCTATAACATGACCAACAGAGTTCACATACCTAGGCAGGGAAGAGGTAGAATCTACATTTAGGAAATCTCTGTGTACACCCAAGTATTTAATCTGACTCCTCTCTCTGAGGGAGCATTACTCTCTAAGAGGGGAGAGGACCGCTCAAAATCACCAAAGCACAGAGCGAAAATGGGAAGAAACAATGAGAAGTGGGCATCCTCCTTTTGACAGGGTCACACAGACACTAGTACCAGGTAATAGTGCTTCTTGACATTCTCAAGTTATGATCATTGAAACTATACAGAAGGATGCAACATGGTAGACATGGAAACAGCAGAGACTCTGAGCGCAGGATTCTGACTTCAATATTGCCTTCCCCACCCCACCTGCTCCTGTATACAGCTCACATAGGCATGGACCCGCACACACAACAGTGTCCTCACTCTCATGCTCACCTGTTTATAGTCTCCATCTCATCAAAAGAGAGTACTACACAACTGATCTTTATAGCTGCCAAGTAAGAAAATAGATATCATCTTCCCACTCAAAGAGGCATACTTTGGTAATTGCAGCATTTAGGAGATCAGGAGTTCAAGGTCACTCTTAACTACTTCAAGAGTTCAAGGTCAGCCTGGGTTATATGAAACCTAAAATTCAGAGTTTATACATTCATACATACATAAAGTAGTCCATCACTAATGACTACTCTATAGAGGGATGGAGCATCTTAGAGGGTAGCCTCCTCTAACAGCTGTGCCCATT
The DNA here is from genome assembly GCF_900095145.1 of Mus pahari. Taxonomy (NCBI): domain Eukaryota; kingdom Metazoa; phylum Chordata; class Mammalia; order Rodentia; family Muridae; genus Mus; species Mus pahari. The sequence goes on along the minus strand of NC_034590.1, from coordinate 129,554,792 downwards.
TCTGAAAGACTTTGACCTCAGCCACCTGAGAAGACTACGCCCACAACTCTGTAATTTTCCACAGTGAAATTTAAGACAAGCTGATTTCACTCTGATACAGAGAGGCTGTCTCCAAGGGCAGTTAACAAAATAAATAATAAATAAAATAACTTGCGTAGGTTGTATCTTGCAGCTCAGTTGCTTCAAGAGGTCTCTGTCTTCAGCCCACGTGGTCATTCATTTTCACTGCCTCATTGCCGCCCATGTATGTAGCCAATACAGTCTCCAGTTCCTCTTGGGAATGACAGAGAGATCACAATTTGGAATACAGTCGGCCAGGGTTTGAAGAATGTTTCGGGAGATCGCTTCTGAGGACTGAATTCTTAATTCTGACAAATGAAGCTTTGAAGTGACACTAGACACATTGTTTACAGAAATGTAATGGTGTGACGGTGTGACCCAATTGAAGTTTCTGGTAACCATAGCATTTGGCCATCCACTGTGCAAGGTACTTGAGGTTCACCCATTTGATCCCCACCACACGCCATGAGAGGTTATTATTATCCACATTTCACAGAAGAGGAATGTCAGGAAAATATGTGTTTGATCAATTTGGGACAGCTGGAGAAGAGACTCCAGGTCAGGGAACTCCAGGTTTTCCTCATTTGCAGAGCACAATGCCTCATGTTCTGCTGACACAAAGCACTGACTGGTCTTTAGTTCTCTATTTACACTCTTGGGCTGTTTGGAAGAGCATAGCATGGTCACTCCCAGTGGAACACATGGCAACCTGACAAATGGCATGGGCACGTTTCCTTAGTCACCATCTGAGGTTCCAGGCTCCTCACAAATCTGTCACTAGATAGGCTGTAGAACAGCGCCCATGCCCGTGATGATGCTGACAGTGACCCAGTTAAAGGCTAAGTTGTCGACTGCCAGAGCTGAGCTGGGCCACAATGGTAGAACTGGTCATGTGGTTCTGCTTTTCCAAGGATTGTTCTTTCCTCCTCTGCCTGAGACACTGGTACACATGAAGCCAGGTCAGTGAGAGATTAGAGAAGTGCTGGGGAACAGAGGAAAAGCCAGCATGGCCTATGCATGGAGGTAGAGAAATGGGGTAATTTGAACACATCCTGTGACAGAGTGGGATGGAGCAGCTGTTCTAGCTCACGATCACGTTGATGACAGCAGGTTGGAAGGTTCTTTGAATTGCTGTGGAAATAAAAGTGGAGGAAAACACATTATCCATGTATCATCACTTGAATCACAGCATGGAACACTTTGTTCTTAGTCCACTCTGTAGGAAGGACTTAAAGCTTTAACCGTCTGCACCCTAGCTCTCTTGACTGGGTCCGAAGTGTTTGCTATGCTCCATGGACTATACTCCTAATAGTGTCACCTGCTATCATCTCTCCAAAGAGGAAGGAAATGGCATGCCCCTTGATAGCAGGTGCTGAGGTTAGTAATTTTCTACAGGGTGCCCTGCCTCTTACCCTATAGCATCTTCAGTGAGAAGTGCTCTCCTCCTTGGCCTCAACCTTTGCCAGTCATGCACTTCCGCAGAGCTTCTGCCATGCAAGGTGGTCTATCTCCTGCAGTTGTAGAGGCTTTCCAAAAGGTAGAAAAGAAAAGAAAAGAAAAAAGAAAAGAAAAGAAAAGAAAAGAAAAGGAGGGAGATGGGAGAGAGAGAGAGAAAGAGAGAGAGAGAGAGAGAGAGAGAGAGAGAGAGAGA
>NC_034590.1:129474268-129553059 GCF_900095145.1 Mus pahari | reverse complement strand
AGAGAGAGAGAGAGAGAGAGAGAAGAGAAGAGAAGAGAAGAGAAGAGAAGAGAAGAGAAGAGAAGAGAAGAGAAGAGAAGAGAAGAGAAGAGAAAAGAAGGAAAGAAGGAAGGAAGGAAGGAAAGAAGGAAAGGAGAAGAAAGTGTTGCTCAAATTATAGTCCCTAACTTCTGTTATGGTGCACCAAAACTTTAAGAGCCCCTCAGTTTGCATCAGATACCATACCTTCCCCTCTCTGAGATCAGGGTTTTGTGATTACAAGTAGAGCAAGCTTCAGAGGCTAAAAGTCCACACTGAGTAGAGAGAACGAGTAGACCATTAGACCCTGTAAAGATTCTAGTATCACTTACAGGAATAGAAAGGGAGCCCATTCAACAGTTAGGAAAATCTACGTGCCTGTCTGCAAGGCTCTCACGGGCTCGTGTGACTGAATGCTCGGCCTCCAGCTGGTGTGCTGTTTTGGAAGGCTAAAGACTCTTTTGGAGTTGGGTCACACCGGAATTACTCTGCTTTCTGGGCTGACAGTAAATGAGAAGCTTCTCCCTCACACTCCCACCACTGGTTGATGGACTGCACTCTCTGAAACCCAAGCCAAAACAACTCCCTCCTTTAAAATAGACGCTGTGCACCCTGAAGATGTGTGATGGGCAGGTGTCCACCGCACTGTCCCCATCCCCAGGGCGTGAGAGGGTTTGCAAGTTCACTGCGTTTCTTCGCAGATACCGATCACACTCGTGCCCTTTTCTCCCCTTGGCACTGATTTTACTTCACTGTCTACCCTTTTAATTGACAGGAGCTGAACACTTGAGCAGGCTACAGGGCACAGGGGCTGGCAAACTGGTTGAATGGGTAAAGGCACTTGCCACTAAACCTGACAACTGGAGTACAATCTCTAGAACCTGCATGGTAGGAGGAAAGAACCAACTGCTTCAAAGTGCACACACACGCACACACACATACACACGCGCGCACACACACACACACACACACACACGCACACAAACACGCACATGCACACAAACACGCACATGCACACAAACACGCACACGCACGCACACGCACACACACACACGTGCGCACGCACACACACGTGCACGCGCACACACACACACACACACACACACACACGAATAAAATATTTGGATCTCATTTCAAAAAGAAAGCCAGTGGGATACTTTGAAATAGTGTGCATACAGAATGGCTGAGTTGAGTTATTAACAGAGGTAGGGCCTCTACTTGTTTTCTGGTGAGAGACTTCCCCTGTACTCTCTGAGGTTTTCAGATATCCAGTCCACTGTTGTTAATTACAGTTCACACGCTGTACAGGAAAGCTCACAAACTCATTCCTCTAATTGATCAGCCTCTCCCTATCTTCCCCTCCTTCAGCCCCTGGCAACCACATTCCTCTTCCAGTCTCTGAGTTCCAGTCTTGTGGACTGTACATTGAGGGCTATGATGCCAAGTTCCCCTGTGTGTGCCTGTTCAATCCTAGTACCATCTTTCTAGGACTCAGAGTGAACGTTCACTAACACGGAGGCAACACTAAAGCTATTTAGTTAAGGAAATGGTAAACAAGAACATGTATATGCGGTAGTTTTTTTTTTTTTGGGGGGGGGGGTGGTTTTGCTCTTTCACCTGAGGATTGGAGAGATGGTATTCTGATTTCAAACTATTTCCCAAACACCAAATTTATGTTCTTTTCAGACAGCATTTAAGCAGCATCACAATTCCTGTCCGTGCTGGCAATGTAGGTCAGTGTGCTAGAGGGCTTGCAGGGAACACGAGTACTTCCACTCAATCTCCAGCACTCCAAAATAGAAAGAAAGTCCTTTTCCTAGAGATCTTATAAGTTTGCTTTATTAATTAAAAGTGATATTTTGAATTTCACTTAAGGGCTTCGTGCCTGGAAGTGGAAAAAAACTGCTTAAGAAACTCAATTGATTTGATTCACAAAACGGCCTTTTAATACATGGGGCCATTTGATCTGAGAACATACATTTGGAAGGTATATTCAATCATTAAGAAAATCCAGTTGGTGCAGCATGTCTGTTGTGTCCATTCATTTTCACAGTGACTTCCCTTTTGGTACTTCTGTTCCCTCACCAAGTGGTTTAAGTAAGGCATGCACTGCTTTCTTTTTATAAACAGCAAATCTACTTGGAACACTGAAAGAGCAATTGAATCCTCCACAGGAGTATGTTGTAAAGAGGGTGGAGGCTGAGCTCTGAGTTCCTGGGGCACAGCCCAATTGTCACTTGCCTAGTCAAATTAATTTATGCAAAATGTTTCATCCATCTGAGCCTCAGTTTCTCACTCACAAAAGGGGTTTCTGTCTGGACTAAATATTACATAGTACACCGCTTGTAATACAGAATGCATGGATGAATAGAAGCCTATGTGCTTGCTGCATCCCCTCTGTACTCAGGTGTATTGGCCAACACTTCACTTTGGCTACCGTCTCTGTGTGTCTTAATGTGGTCAGAGCTCAAGCAAGGGTGGAAAGAAGAACATCACCTCTTCGTTCTGCCCTTCGAAGAACATGTAAGCTGAAGGGAGCTAAATATTTGCAGTGTATTCAATCTAAACTTTATGATCCATCCAGACTCCAGGAGTGCCAGCCCTGTGGATGCCAGAATAGCATCCCATGTGTCCACACACAGCACACACATACATGCCTAGACCTGAGAATGAGAGAGCCACAGGACTAGGAAACACAAGCCCTGTCAACCCAAGCATGCCATGGGGAGGGAGGTGTAGCAAAGGAAATGCTGAGAGAATGAGTTACAGAAACAGTCCCTGCAGAGACACAGCAAGACCAGGGAGGGTGGTAGGACTGCCCTAGCTGTCTCCTTGTTCTTTTTGCCTATAGTGGTTCCTGGCATAGGGAGAGACACAGACAATCACCTCTACCAGATGTGTCCCTTCTGATGGGTTTACCTGTGCACCCATTGCCTACCACTGTCACCTCTCTCAAGCCTTTGACAGATCTGTACCCCCAAGATAATCAGTGCTTTTTATCCATCCCCAAAAAGCCTGAAGGAGTTTTGTTGCTATTAATATTGAGTATAGGTCTGTTAAGGAACAAACTTATTGGGTAGAAAGTTTTTAATTTACATATATGTTTATATAATGTGTTTTAGCCATTTTCAGAGCTCAGTTTCATCTCTGCATGTGGGTTCATTCACATGTCGTGTGGCCAATACCTCCCTCTACCTCCAGAACTTTGATCTTCTCTAATTGAAACTCTGAACCCATGAAATTCCCTAGTGCCCTCAGCCACTGTCCCCTGGAAATCACCACTCCACTTTGTCCTTACAATTTTTACTACTCTGAATGCCTCGTAAAGCATTTGTCCTTTTGTGATTGGTCTGTTCCACTTGATATAATAGCTTCAAAGTTCACCACTGTTGGAGACCTTGTCCAAATTTCCTTCCCCTTTAAGGCTGAGTGACTGTGGAGACTGTAAGCTAAAGGTGTTGCAGTCTCAGTTGATGGTCTCATTTATTGAGCCCTGCTATAAAAACATCAGCTTAATGAGGCTTTAAAAACTGACTTATTTCATTAGCATATAATTAGCTGAAAGTGTTGCCAAGCATTTATTGTAGCTGGCATAAAATAATATATGTATAGTTTTTTCATGAAAACAGTCCTCATACAATGGTATTTTAAGTTGGAGGCTATGTATTGACTTCCTTGAAAATAGATAGTATTATTTAATTAGCACTTGGGATTGTGAAATTGCTCAATAGAGTCACATGATTCCTGGCACCTGGGTGATAAGGCACACAAGTAGGCTTTAACAGGAAGCTGAAGATAGTCCATAGGCAGGCTGCTCAGTAAAACGACCAGCAACACCAAGCAGCTGGATTCCCAGTGCCTAGTGCTCCTCCCCCACTTACTAGCTAGCCACTCTGATAAAATATTACTTTAAACACGCATCATAATCTATTACTTAAGTATTTGTTTCTTTATTGGGATATATATTTACATGAGTTCTACAACTGACTTTGTTGGAATCAATAAAGACACAATACCTCTATAGAACAAAGCTCTTGAGATAGGCATGATGGCACAAGCCTAGAATTCTGAACATAAGGGACAGAAGTAAGAGGAGTTCAAGGTCATATTTTGCTACTTGGTGAGTTTAAGGCCAATCTTGATTACACGAGACCCTGTCCCACAAAAAGAGGAGAGAGATAAATAAGGAGTAAGGGGGGAAAGGAAGAGAGGGAGAGAGAGAGAGAGAGAGAGAGAGAGAGAGAGAGAGAGAGAGAGGGAGGGAGGGAGGTTGTGGGGAGTAGCGAGCTAGTTCATTTTCAGATCATGTATACTTAAAGTCTATTATTATGTCTTGGATTGTGTTTTATAACTGAGGATCATATAATGCATGTTCACCTTTTCTGGATGACCTCATATGAGTTCCTTTATAATCTAAGATTATAATAACTTTTCACAGTGTTATCAAAGATAGAACTAGCAAACCAAGGTGCATGCTTGTATACTTGTAAATGTATGAAGATGGGTCTTCACATTTCCAGGAGCCCTTCCTCCCCATATGATCCCACTTCCTCAGAATCCTTTAAACCCCTGTAAAACAGGATTAAAAGGAACAACCTAATAGAGAAACAGAAAGGTTGTGACCACAGGAGAAGTAGGATCTGGACATAATAGTAGAAGCTGCCAGCAGGAAGAGCTTATAGGATAGATAGGTGAACAACATGCTGGCTCCTGGCATCTCTGCTAAAAGTGACTTCTCCTAAGAATTTTGTATATCACGCCTGTCATAAACATTCAACTTCATTGTGCAATGAAGACAGATGACAAGAATTTGCTGTTCCAACAACACAAAAGAAAAAAAAAAGAAAAGTAACTTCCTTATGTCCTTGGAGTCTGACTGCCTCAGTTCCAAATGCGCAGGCATAGACTTGTGCCTGTGTGCAAGGACTGAAGGCGGTTGTTTATGTGACTAATTGGACATCCACATAAATATGGGAATTGGGGCAGGGCTCTCTATTGTCATCTGTTGTAAAGCCAGTACTTACTCTAAAGTGAAGAGGCGTGCAGGCTGGAGAGGGATGAACCGTTTAGCTGTCCTTTGTTGACTTGGTTACATAAGCTCCAAGGTCACAAAATGTTCTCCATTTTGTTTCCAAGTACCAAGAGGAAAATAAACAGCCTTGAGGAGTCAATTCTCAGGAAGGGAAGGGTCTTGGGAAGGTTTTTAGTTGAGGGGAGAATCTTTGTGGATGCTGTAACATGGAGACATAAAGAGGAGATTTAGGATGGAAGGACTGGAAGAAACATCCCAAGGAAGGAAGATGAAGAGCAGTGAATGGAGAGTTGACTGTGGGCAGGAGGAAAGATACACCGTCCTTGAAGACAGGTGCGAAGAGAGCACCCAAGGAGTTCACAAGGAGTTTAAGCATTGAGAAAAAGGAAACTGAGGGAACTCAAATATATCCTCAAATTCGGAGATGTCTCCTTCTGAGGAACAAGAGGAAAAGGAAGCTTGGGGAAAGTTTGGCCCAGTCCAAGTAGAGAGCACAAGAAGTAAGATTGTGTAAGTGCATGTGCTTGTCAGTTAGTCACAACCTGTGGAGTCTCTACCCCTTTTTCGATTGAACTACCCTTTCACAAGGGTCCCCTAAGGCCATTGGAAAGCATATTACAATTCGTTAACAGTGGCAAAATTACAATTATAAAGCATCAACAAAAATAATTTTATGGCTGGGGTTCACCATAACACGAGGAAGTGTATTAAAGGGTTACAGCATTAGGAAGGTGGAGAACCACTGCTTAGATCACGTTTTCCAAATTGTAGACCTGGGGAATGCTCAGTGGTCATTAGATCTAACATGTTATTTTATGAGTGCTGAATGGAGGCCATTAGAGTTGAGAAGATCAAGAAAACACATAGCCAAGGTACTGATGAAAATGAGGGAGAATTAATTTTCCACATAGGCATGGTGGTGTACTCTTATAACCCTGGTGTTCAGAAAGCTGAGGCAAGTGGATCACAAGTTCCAGGGCAGATTGGCCTGTACAATAAGACCCAGGGCAGCCTAACCTGTATGGTGAGACACTGGGTAAAACTAAGCAACAAAAATGCACAAAATAATTGAATGAATAAATGTTTTATTCTCTGGCTCATTCTATCTTTGCCTAAAACCTATCTCTGTAAAAGTGTCCCTCTCCCTCTCCCTCTCCCTCTCCCTCTCCCTCTCCCTCTCCCTCTTGATTACCCTCACGCCCCGCGCCCCCCCGCCCCCCCAGTCTCCCTCTCCCTCTCCCTCTCCCTCTCCCTCTCCCTCTCCCTCTCCCTCTTGTCACCTTTCTGTTCTCATGAGAGTTGGACATATCCTATCTCTAACTCATTTGGAGAAAATCTTTCTCTGATTTGTCACTTTCAAATGTGGCTGCTTCCTTCTGCAAACCAATTCTACCTTAAAGGTATGTACTAAGGGCATGTCTACATTCAAACCAGAGGGATTAGGGTGTGTGCTATCCCACCCAGATCACACAGACCTAGAAATATTTTTGAGTACGAGCCCTTGCCAGAGTAGCCATGTTGCTGGATTAAAATTGCTCTACAGTGGGAAAGAACAAGGACAACATGTCCCATCCTCATCCAGCTGAATGTAACTATAGTAACGAACACTATCAGTAATCTTAGAGCATCATTGAGGTGGCTTGACTAACCCATGAATGGGTCATCCTACCTCACCACTCCAGGTGGTTCTCACATTGACAAACTCCAGATGATTAAACAGCTGTCAAATTCAAGAGTGGGATGAGGCCAAGTGAAGGCGATGGTTCTGCCAGAATCTGGACATCATTTTATTCGAGGATTATGTGTTCTCAAACAACAACAAAACGTGGTATTTTGAATCTGGCTGAAGAAACCTCTCAGACTGTTGTGATTTGGGGTTTGATTGTTGTTATTTGGTTTGGATTTTCATAGTGACAAGGGAGAAGAGCTGCAGTGTAGGTGTAGGAGGCTTGGATTCATTGAGTGCCACCATGTCTTTGATGCCTTTGGGCAGGTCGACCTCTCTCTACCCCCTTTGCTGTGGGAGTGATTTCCTATGTTCAAGAGAAATTTGTAAAGCTGCACTGAGTTCTGTGGAGGGATCAGATATGTACTCCTATGGGAAAGATAAACTTTCCAGCTGAATGAACAACCCTGTTCTGTTTCTTTACTGGAAATCTTTAAGGAAAACATCTAGTCCACATCTGCCAAATTTCAGTCAAAACACTATGTCTATTCTTTCCCTAAGACTACAATCCTTTCCCTTATAGCATGCTTAGACAAAATGTGGGTGTGGCCTGCCACTGGATGACTTGAAACATTGCCATGCCTTGTGTTATTTCTACTGTTCAAGTAGCCAGCAAGAGCTCTGGCTAATCCCCTACGGTCAGCTCTGGCAGGCTTAATATGTAGAATAAAGTAAACAGCTACATTTGTTCCACAGGAGAATACATTGATGAGCAAGGCCACTGCCAAACCTGTGAAGCCACATGTGCCAAGTGCTGGGGACCAAATCAGGAAGATTGTATCAGCTGCCCCATAACAAGGTGAGTGACTTCTTAGTGATTCCTAGAGGTGGATGTATTGATCACCTTAGTGGCACCTAATTAGACTGTTAAACACAGGACCCAAACTCCTTCCAATGACACAGATATTACCTATGGTCTGGCCACAACCCACCTCTGTAGCATCCTTTCCCATGAGGTTCAATACCCTTGGCAAAATATCCTACACATTCATCCCTCAAACAGCATTTCCATTTTCTGATATATACATACATATATACATATATATATATATATATATATATATATATATATGAATTTATTATAAAGATGAGTATATATGTACTCCTCTCTATAATCAATTCAATACCATATAATAAATATATATACATGTATATACTCATTTCTCTAATCAATTTAAGGGAAACCTATTGTGTAAAGACATTTCTGACCAGTTACTAGCAGAATTAGCATTCCCTCCTTCAAAAAAATTACAATGTTTGTTAAGTTATTATTTATGTATATGTGTTCTATATCCATACACACATGGACCTACAGCACTTGCATGGAGATCATAGGACAAAATATGGGAATGAATTCTCTCCTTCTAACACGTGAGTCCTGGAGATCTAACTCAGGTTATCATAGCATGTCTATCAGAGCATGTGTAGCCCTTATAAATGTCTGGAAGACATATGTTTCCAAATGCTTGTCTTCACTAGAGGATGAGTTTCTTGCGACCTTACATTTGCCTCTCCTTCCCTAGTATAGTGTAAGGAAAATAGAGGCACCACTACATGTCAAACAGAAATAACAAGCAATGGAATGAGCAACACTGCTAATCTAACAGATATATCCAATAGAGAGGATTGAATGCCTAATATATTTTTAACTGCTGCTCCTCTGATCTAGCTCTTAATAATTGGAAGCTTCTGGGTGTTTGAATGAATGCCTTTAGCAAAATGTGTAAGAAGCTGTCTCTCCTCTCTCTCTCTCTCTCTCTCTCTCTCTCTCTCTCTCTCTCTCTCTCTCTCTCTTGGATAAGAATATTGTCATAGAGGGGGTACTTTGCAACCCACTGAGACACAGCCTCTGTACAAGGGTCATTCTGTCCTCATTCTTCCTCAGGACTGTGACATCCCTATGAGCATGGGCTGTGCTGTATGTGATCAGCATATAGCAACAGTTTTATAAACATTTTCTTGTTGCACTGTGTGTCATCAAGACCATGAGTTTGATTGCCAGACGAATTCCCTTAGAAGAAGGAGGCAAGAAATAAAAGACAAAGGCCAAAAGGAAGGATGGAGAGAGAGAAGGAAGGATGAAAGGGCAAAGAACAAGGAAAAAAATAGAAATCTCAAGGATTCCCAATGCTACCATGAGAATGCTTTCTTGTTTTAATTAAGAAAATGTAATATGTTCTGCTGATTATTATACTATATTGCCCACATTCCATTCTCACCATCTATCTTAATAATATCATTCACAAAATATTTTTCCAGAATCTAGTTCTTATGCTTTACATTTTATTTATAATATTTTCTTTGCCATGTTTCCTTGTTTGTTTTATCTTTCATGACTGATAGTTTTGAAGATTCAATAGGCCTGTTGTTTTCAAGTATTAAGACATTTATCTCCCTTTTTAAATTATTTGTTTCTCTTGGCAAAATACTTCTTTTAGAATGTCATACAATGTACTTTAATCATATTCACTCTCTTCTTCATTCCCAGACCCACCCCTCAACTTGGTGATTTATTTCTCTACTCATCAAGTCCAATTTGTGCTGCACATATATCATGGATATGTGGTCTTCTGCTGGGGTTTGGCCAACTTACCAGGGGCAACATTTTTTTCCTTTTAATTATTTTATTAGATATTTTCTTCATTTACATTTCAAATGCTATCCTGAATGTCCCCTATACCCTGCCCCCACCCTGCTCCCCTATCCACCTATTCCCACTTCTTGGCCCTGGCGTTCCCCTCTATGGGGCATATAAAGTTCAGGGGCAACATTTTTAAAGAAAAATTACTTTCTCTTCCAGTATCTACAAGTAGCCAATAACTCCTCAACCAGAGGTGGGACTTCATGTTGACCTCCCTGTCCATGATGAGATTTTTGTCTTACTTCAGCTTGCACTGGGGCTTATGCATGCTGTCACCATCACTCTGAGCTTGTATCTTCTCTGCCATGTATGAAGGACATTCTCTTACTTCAGCTTGCACTGGGGCTTGTGCGTGCTGTCAGAATCACTTTGAGTTTATGTCTTCACTGCTGTATATGAGAGGCACTGTTTGATTATGTTTATCCACAACCTCTGGCTCTTTATAGTCTTTATTTCCCTTCTTCTGCTATGATTACTGAGCCTTGGGAGGAGTGGTTGTGATATAGATGAGCCATATGTGGCTGAGCATTCTGCAGTCTCTTATTCTCTGTACCTTGCTAGTTGTGTGTATCTCTGTTAATCACCATCTACTGTGTATAGAAGCTTCTCTGGTGAGAGTAAAGAGATGAATTAATGGGTATAATGATGCCATTAGGAACTGGCTTAACATACTGTCCTTTCAACAGAATATTAGTGTTAGGTTCTTTTTTAGTTCCCATGACCCATGGAACCACAGGCTCTTTGCCTGATAATAGTGCCAGGGATGGTGGCCTGATAATAGGTCCATGAATGAGTTTCATGATGTTCTGGACTTAAATCCAATCAGAAAGTGATTGGTTACTCCCATAATATTCATGCCACGATTGCACCAATGGGCATGTCCTGTCAGGCTAGATGTTACTGTAGCTCACAGGACCACGGCCGGGAAAGAGTGATGATTACTTTTCTCCTTCAGTGATATATATATATCACCTCACAACAGTAACCAGTAAGGATGAAGCATCCAATTGAGTACCAGCTAAATTTCTCCATGTGTTATGTCTTAAGTACGTTGTGTCTTCAGCAATGGGCTCTTACTATTGAGTTCTTCAAAGTAACCAATAGCATTTACAATAGCCTGTTTAGAGGTCTATGAGGCTTCACTGGACAATAACTCCAAAAGAGTCAACCCATTCCTTGCACTAGGTCTTTTATTTGTTACCCTGTGGTGTCTAGTTAGGGCATTGTAATCCTGTTATAACTCCATTTTAACTCTTCTCCTATATGTGTATAATATAATTTGCCTATATCTGAATCTATACCTATACTTATACAGTAGGAACTTGCTACAGAAGTGGGTGTGTTTCCTTATGATTTTTTCAAAAGATCATTGGTTTATCTCCCCCATATATCCTTCTCTACCATGTGCTTCCATTTCTTACTCAAATTTAACCCCTTCTGTCCCATTAATCCCCTTTGAGCCTATATACCATTTGTTTCTATAACCCCTGACTTGGACCTCCCCACCATGGCCCCTTACTAAGTTCCAGAACTCTATGGTTATTCCAAATGAAGAAAAAATATCTGAAAACTCAAAGGCAATATCCACAAATGAGAGAGAAAAATATAATGTTTGCCTTCCTGAGTCTGGGTTACTTCACTCAGAATGATAATATCAGTTTCATCCACAGCACAATTTCACTTTGCTTCAGTCGAATGGCTAAAATCAAAAGAACAAATGATGAAAAATGCTGGCAAGAATGTGAGGAAAAAATACTTATTTACTGCTGGTGAGAATGGAGCAGTCATATGATCCAACTTTAACACTATTGGGCATAAACCCAAAGGAGTCTATATCTTATTACAGAGATACTAGTTCATCAATGTTCCTTGCTGTCATGAAGTCAACCCAGATGTCCATCAACTGATGAATGGATAATGAAATATGGTACATTTACACAATGGAATATTATTCAGTCATCATGAGCATGAAAGGGAGGTCATTTAGTATAGCATGGACAATTTATCAGTGGCCACACTACTGAGGAAAATGATAATCCTTCCTCTAGTCACCATTAACTGTCAATAGAGGATAGAGGAAGAACTTCATGAGCCCTTTCTTCTTCCATATTGAATATTGACAGACCCAATCTTTTTCAGGTCTACTGTGAATAGCCTCAGGTGTAGTAAATTCATGAGTACATTGGCCATATCATGTCCAAAAGATACCATTTCACGGTCATCTTCCCCCATTTCTTTCTGTTCCTCCATAGTGTTCCCTGAACCACTGGAGGGTAATTATTTAGATGGCTCATTTAGGACCAAGTCATTTATTCTCTGCACTTTAACCAGATGTCTCTGTATTAACTGTAGTCTAAAAGAAGATCCTCTAATGAGTGAGAGCTGAAGTAATTGATAGGTGTGAAGATAAGTATTTAGAAGGCAGCTTGATACCATGAGCATTTAGCAAATTTAAAATAGTATGTTTCCAAATGCCCTATAACCTCATTAGAATTGAGTTCCTAATGAGGCTAGGAATGAGTTCCAGGTATAAGTTCCCTTCAGTGCAGCAGGTATTACATCCATTCAGAAAGCAGTTGATTACCCTATACCAGCTGTGCCACTATTGCACCAGCAGCCATGTTTTGTCAGGCTGGTCATTGTTGGGTCTGGCAGGCTTCACAGTTGGGTGAACTGCTGATGACTTCCTGTGAGCATCCACAAGACTATTTTCTAAGTGTTTCTAGAATAAAACCTGTAAATAGTGAGTTTTCTTTAAAGAAACTTCAAAGTATACTTTAAGATAAAGTCATGATCACAACTAAATCCTGTTCTTCTAACCCCCATTTGTATTACTGTGAATGATTAAATTGCCTTGTATGTTTGAATATCTTTGAACACTTGTCTAATGATGCAATTATAATCATCCAGTACACACTGGAGGATACATGATTATCCCTAGCACAATAGAAATGAAAAGTGAGAAAACCATTCTACCACCATAAATGACTACTTAAAAAAAATATAGGCACAGGGACAACCATGGCAGTGAAGGCAAGGCAGGCTTTGAAGTCTATCCTGACTACATGGGGAGACCCTGTCTCAAGAGAGAGAAAGAGAGAGGAGGAGAGAGAGAGAGAGAGAGAGAGAGAGAGAGAGAGAGAGAGAGGAAGGAAGAAAAGAAAAGAAAAGAAAAGAAAATAGGACATTTTGGAGGTTTTGCTTGTGAAGTATACTGTTAGTTTTTGAATAAAGGAATGCACACAGACAAATCTTGAATCAGAGTATCTACCTAANGACTACATGGGGAGACCCTGTCTCAAGAGAGAGAGAGAGAGAGAGAGAGAGAGAGAGAGAGAGAGAGAGAGAGAGAGAGAGAAATCTAGGCCTGTTGGCATAAAATGAAAAGTTATACTATTAGGACATTTTGGAGGTTTTGCTTGTGAAGTATACTGTTAGTTTTTGAATAAAGGAATGCACACAGACAAATCTTGAATCAGAGTATCTACCTAACAAAATACTGTTCCTAGGATCAATTTCTTCTCTTTGCTCTAAGCATCCTTTCCTCCCTCACATCTTTCTTCTTTGATGTTAGCTGTATACACACATGGCCAAGAAATGGTAATGGAGCATGGCAACAAAGTACTTGACTTCTTAGTTTTCTGGTATTTTTCCCTGAAGGGAGTTAAAAAGATAAAAAGAAAGGAGTTATCTGGAAATAAGGTGATGTTGACTTATTTGTTCTTGAGAAAATGGCAAAGTATTTCCAAAGATTTCCCAGATCAGTTTCTTGGCTCATTTGGAGCTGCTATAACACAATACTTGAGACTGGATAAATTATAAACAATATAGCTGTGGCTGAATGTTACTGGGAACTGGGACATGTATGTACATGACACTGGCTTCTGGTTAATGCCCTGGTGCTGGGTCACCCTACTGCTGAAAGTAGAAGACAAGAGAGAGTGACAGTAAGAGAACAAAAGAAAGCTAGACCTGCTTTTATGGCTCCTTCCCATGATCACATCATCAATCCAGCTATTGTGTAAGACTCCTCACTACTTACTCCCCTCATCTTAAACCCTACTTCACAACGTTATCACCTTGGAGACAAAGTTTCCAACACATACATGTTGTAGAACATATCCAACCCATAGTAAGTGGAATCCACGCAAAAAAAAAAAAAAGTCAAAAATACTTGCTTTATATTTAGCTCTGAGATATATACAGAGTCCAAAGGCTCTTTAGGACACTGTCCCTGCCATTGAGGTCACAGTCAAGGGATGCTAACACACTCAAAACAAGCAAGAGTGAGGGAAATTCAGTACCCTGACATTTAAGGCAAGAGTTGGACCCAAGAAGGGGTGGACATTTGCCAGGTGCTGGAGCAACAGAGGACACAGCCTCTGTCCAGCCATGGAAGGGGGGAGCTACCTTGGGTGGAATAGCCTCGTCTCTAGAGTCCCAACCTTAGAATTCCTGGTGATGTTTCCCCACTTTAAAACTCACTAGAGGCCAATGTGGTTTCTATCTCATGAATGAGGATAGTTAATGGCCTGGAGATAGAATTTTTAGTAGGCTTACTTCCAGAATAAGACAAGATGGAAAACAGTGAAGAAGGAGATGGACTAGGGACAGGAATGACAAATAACCTGGAGAGCTGGTCTCCAAGGGTTTGTCTTTTTCTGGTTTTTAAGCCACTGCATTCTACAATTTTTTTAATTTAAGAATTTAATTCTGAAGTTGTTTTACTAAAAACCAGGGAAAAAAAAACTAAATAAAATAGAGACAGAGTCCCACTCTTTAGGTTAGATTGGCCTTGGAAACACACGTCTTTCTCAAACTCATAGAAATCCTCCTGCCTCAACTTCTCCAGTGCTAAGATTAGAGGTTTGATTCACTATCCCTGGTAAAAATCAGAAATTTAGAAATCACCTGCATATCCTATGGTTTCTGTTTACATTTCCAATTACCTTTGGTTGGGCTCCTTAAAGACAACTTAAAATGTGAAACAAGCCCCTTAGTTCTGTATGTAACATGCACAGCTCTAAAATGCTATGGTCCTAAGTGCTGAAGCCTACTTTCTAGCCCAGCCTCAAAGGAGTATAAGGTAGATAAAACTAAATTAAAGTATCTGGAAGTTACCGTTGCTCTTATACAGCCTTAAACATAGAAACATTGATCTGTTTCTATGAAAATATGGGGAGAAAAGACTTTTTATAAAGTCTCATTCCATTAAAACACTAAAACACCAAGCAGTTGTGAGAAATGCCCTTGTGATGGTTTTAATCAAGCCAAGCTAACGATCGGCACACAGGACAGTCCTGACTCACCCAGCTCTTCTGTTAGGACTCATGTCTATCTTTGACATGGACAGCCATGTGTGTGAGTGTTGCTTTAAAGCTGGGACACAGTCTGCAGGAGATCAAGAAGATTCCTACTTCCAGTGGTGCTGAGTCTGGTGAGCAGAACCTGAGGGACCAGGGAGTCCAGAGTAAGTTGCCCTTTTATGTTCAGTTGTAGACTTGAGTCCCATTCTATTTCCAATCTGATGTAAATGACACAGCAATGGGAAGGGTGATTTACTCCCCAGCTTCCTCCAATCCTGGGAGTGCTTTAATCAGCTCCACAGCAAATGGTTGGGTCGAGATATTAAGCAGTGGCTTTTAGACAAGCCACACCAGGAAAAATGACCGGAATGGTGAGAGGTAGTACAGACAAAGGAATTTTTCTTCTCTTTGATGATCCTCTCAGTTCCTAGAACAGGTAGTACCCTTAGGGACATGGACTCCACTCAACTAACCATATAGTCAACAAGAACAAATATTACTTTAAGGAAACTCTACAAAACACCAGTTTGGCATCATCTACATTACCTAGACTCAATTCGCAAACTCCACAGTAATCCAGATGTTCACAGAGCAGTGGCTCTCCAAGTGTGATCTCTACAGGATCCACAGGAAATGGGATTAGCATACCAAAGAAACATTAGAAGAACTGTGATTATTACAGACCCATCACAATGGCTACCCAACTGACAGATGAATTGATGTAAAAATGGGTTCTATTTACAAAATTGAATATTATTCATATTCAGCCATAAAGAGGAATGAAATCCTGCCATTAGCAGCAAAATAGAAGGGACCAAAGGACATTGCATTTAGTGACCTAAGCCATACTCAGAAAGACAAACACCACTGCATAGTATTACACTTGTATGAGGAGAGTAAAATTAGTCAAACTAAATGTAGACTGGAGGTGAGGAAGGGTGGAGAGGGAGGGAAGACTGAGAACTGTGTAAGTAACAGAGAAAAAGGAGATGTTTTGGCATCCCACAGCAGAGCGGGACTACCAATCCCCAGTTGTAGATTTTGTGAAGATTCAGACTAGAGGAGGCTGAGGATGCCCATGATAAGGAAGTGACAAGAAGGTAGGAATGGTAAGTGTGCAGATGTCATCAACAGAGGCTAAGCACTGAAATGCCACACTGGGCTTCAGTGACATGTCACTACATTCGTGTTCATGAAAACAAAATTTAACTGATGAGTAAATAATTAAAAGTTTTCTAAATGTGTGCCCTCTGGATCAGTAATGTTGGCACCACCGGAAACATTGTTAGAAATGCAATTTTCCAATCTTTTTCCTGAGCTCGACTGAATTAGAGCGTCTGGAGGTGCGACCCTGGCCCCTCTTTCATCTGTTCACATTACCTAGCTGATTCCTACATTTATTTCATCAACATTTTGTGTTTTACCAAGCAGAGTGCTTGGATTCGGTTGACTTAATCCCATCTGCTCTTATGATTACCCTGCAGAGGATGAAGCCCAAACACAAAAATATCAGCAGTGACACCATGATATAGATTGCACACATATAAAACCAAAGGTTTTAGGGGGCCATTTTCTAAGTGTTGTTTCAGGCCTTCGGGGGGGGGGGTGTTTGCAATTATGATTAAGAAACAGAGGTCATGAGACTCCATGTGTGAGCAAATAAAATCTGAGTTCATATGCTCGCAATATGCATAAGGCGGTTTTCTGGATAGCATCTAACCTTCAGAATAGTGCTTCATTATACACTTCCGGCACACTTAGATATGACACACGCAATGTGGGCATGTTGATAACAAAAGGAAGAAAGCTTTCTCCAAGGCCTCAGGATTCGGCAGCCCATTTAGTATCTTGCAGGGCAGAGACTACATCTGATACTGACTGGATTTGGTAGAGCCTTCATCTGGGTGGGCATCAGTTGGGAGCAGATTTGGGATCATATCCCTAACCAGATTCTGGTTAGCTTGCTGTTGGATCTTTATATTGGGCCAAGGATGGGTACATGACTAATATCTCCCAGGCCCTGAGATGATCTGTCCCAGGCATCACTCGTGTTTCTGGAGCAGTGGAACAAATCTGTACAGTGAAACATGACTCTGGGCCCTTCAGAAGTCCTCCCAGTGAATTCTAATACCCTGCACGTCCTCCAGGGTCTTCGATGATGGTCGCTGTGTTATGACCTGTCCCTCCTGGAAGTTCGAATTTAAGAAGCAATGCCATCCGTGCCACCACACTTGCCAAAGATGTCAAGGGAGTGGCCCTTCCAACTGCACCTCGTGTAGAGCAGGTGAGGACATTTGCTGTAGGCTCCTTCCTCGTCCCAGTCTGTTCTCTCACAAACCAGCATTTGTTTTGGCTCAGAAACCTGAGAAAGGACTGAGGTTCTGAGCAGACAGCAGCTGTTCGTGAAGGCACCAGTACAACCTGAAGGCTCGTTTGCTGCCAGGACACAAAAACCTTGTTCACATAGCCACACATGTTGACTCACCGCCCCTAAGGAGATGAGAGAAGTGAAGAGAGAGAGGTCTTCTCCGGGAAGCAAAAGCAGAAAGCATTAAGTGTGTGGTCAAGCATGAGGAGCACAGTAAAGCCAAGCTTTGTTGTGGGAGACCTGAGAAGCTAGGGAATTAAGCAAGACACATATGGTCCCTCAAACTAGCAATGCATTAAGGGTTATGTGAGGTCTGAGAGCTGAGCTAAGCCATTTAGACAGCAAGGTAATCAATTCACTCAAGACAGATGTGACCTTTCCGGTCCAGTCTGAGTTACTCTCAGGGTTTCCACCATCCCTGGGGGTAGGCCACGCCCTCCAAGTTCCTCTGCAGTTTAACCCTTGACACTGCTGCAGCCTCCTTTTAGGCCTGCCCTCTATTTCAGCTTCATAGGAACTACAATCACATTATTTTGCTTATAGAGTAGAGTTTGAGTGTGAAGCAAATTTAAATGTTGTGTCATTTTAAAGAAAGGAAATGTGGACTTTTGGTCCCTGGTGGAAGGCTGGATGGTGTTGCTGTCCTGGACGCATCTTTCCCACAGATTTTTTTTTTTCAGGCTGAAGCCTCCAACAGGCTACTCTGCATTTCTCTGCAATCTCTACTGTGCCCAGTTGTCTCGCCAACCCCAAGAGGATGGTTCTTCTGACCTCCATCATACTTACACCACTTGTCTAGTCAGAGAGGCTTATTTGTCTTTATTGTTACCTACAGAAAAACCAAGAAAAATGAGAAAAAATGACAATATGTTGGATTGGCAGGAATACAGAAACTGGGCCCCTGCCTACTCCCCTTTTATATACCTTACCACATCTCTGGTGTGGACATATCTAGCTTGTCCATAAAGACTCTACAGCCAACACAGAAGAGCAGGGTATAAATGATTTCATCCCTGCTTCCTGATGTGGTCTGAGCATGAGGCAACATCTGGCACAGAGACTGTGCACACACGGCAGGTAAGGGAGAGCGCACCTTGTTCAGGAGGAAGGCCCTCAAGACTAGCTCTAAGGAAATGCACAACTGTCCCATCCTCCTACATACGTTTATTAAGTAATTGTTTATTTTTAACAAGATCTCCTGTATCCTAAGCTGGCCTCAAACTCACTAGATAGCTGGGAATAACCTTAAGTTTCCAGTCTTCCTACTCCAACCTCCCAAATGTTGGGCTTGTAGGCATGCACCACTAGGCCTGGTTTTATACAATACTTGGGTTCAAACATAAGGCTTTACATATGCTAAGCATGTTCACTACAATTGAACCCCCAGCTTTCTAACTAACTAGAGGATTCTTAGTCACTTCACTTCTTTAAGCCTCTTTTTATTTGTTTTTTTTTTTTAAATAAAAAGAACAAATGGGCTTTTAGACTCATTTCCCATAAAGTCCTTAATATCTCAACATATGTCACAAAATTAGAACAAAGGTTAGATTCTAAGAAAATATCAGATCGTCTAAGCATCTTGCTACTCCTTATACCAAGCCATTTGAGAAGGAGTTCAACAATTCTTCCATATTTTCTGCTTGAAGAACTCTATCTAATCTATCATCTTAAATATTAAATCAAATTAAATATTAAATATTAATTGTACAAGTTACTAGTAGATGCAATGGAGAATACAGTAAACCAGAGCACGTGATAGCTAACCCGTTTCATAACTTAACCTGATTGAGAAATGCCTAGTAGATTATTAAAGGAAATCTTTGGGTGTTTCTGTGAGAGCATTTCAGGGAAGGATTAACTGAAAGGGACCTAGGACCCTTAATGTAAGCCGAACCCTCCCAAAAGCTGGGGTCCAGAGGGAGTGGCAGAGGGGGAGGAGTGAGAAAGCCACTGTGTAGGAATTCTTCTCTAGGGTGTGGCTTCCAGGAAGGAAGCTTCTCTGCCCCTCCACACCCTCCCTACCCGGATGCACTGACACCTTTGAAAGTGAGAGCCAGGCAAGTCCTCCATCCCTTTTAGTGTTATGTCCGGTATATCTGTCACTGTAAAGAAAAAACTGACTTGCTATCAAGGCGTTTACAGAATAATGAGGTTTGTCCTCACATACTGAACAATGAGAAACTATCAGATAAGGACCAATTGAGCAGTCAAAAGGCTGCCATAGGTTATTTCCATAGGTGATGAGCAGAGGTTTGCCAGAGAGGGTAACTGTTTACCAAGCCCTTATTTAACATGTTCTCTGCACAAGAGAAGCTCAGACTAGTGCAGCAAGGCTAGCCTCTGCCTTCAGATTACTGTGCTGAAACTCAATGCTTCATTTCAAGAAACTCCACAAAGGAAACTTCAATGAAAAGCTTAAGCATCAGGAAGCTCATGTCCAACGTTATACTGACTTTCCATTTCTGTCCTTCCAACAAAGCAGTAGCGTTGTCTTTACCCATACACTTGGCATCCCTGCAGCCTGAAGGTCAATGCTTTGAATACCCATGTGGTTACTGTGGTTACTCATATGCTGAGTGAACACTAGACTCATGTCATTCTATGCAACACTGATCAGCTGCTCTTCAGAGTCAGGGCCATATGGGAAATCTAATACTCAGTAGAAAGAGTAGATGCATACCCAGAACACACTGAACATTACAATTCCCCAAAGCTGGGAGTCAGAGGCTCCTAGGTAGACATGTAGTATTAATCTTGGTGTTGCTTTTATAAAATATTTATGGATGTTTATAATCCTCTGTAACTGGTCCTGATCTTTTTCTAACTGATTAGATTTTTCTATTCTCTCCAGGAATAAATTCCCCTGTTCTGTCATGCTGGGAAATTGCTGATTCTTTTCTCATAGAGCCTAGTGTTGACAGAAATAAAACCCTTAGGGATGACGTGGGGGAGTTGTGGAGGTATGCTTGATTTAGGGTGTCAATAAGGCTGTTCTTAGAACAATTAGTAGCTTTGCAAAATCCCAGACGTTAGTCAGCACAAGCATGTGATTTTAATAATGATTGCAAATCATTGCAAAATTATACTTTTGTCAAAGGTATCTGCCACGAAGCACCTGTTTATTCTTATGGCAGCTCTGTAGCCCCCAAGTCTGAAGGGGTTTACCTTTACCAAAAGGAGCCCTAGGGAGAGTTAAACACATTTAGAATCGTAGCTACCCACAGGGTATGGTTTGTGGCTTTACAATGACATCTCAAATAGAAGTTGTTCACTCAAATATATAAAATGGTGTAAAATGATTTCCTGCAAGGAAACTTCTCAGCAATAAGGATATAGATGTTGCACTTTTTATTAAATCCATTCTGATGCTCTTGGTCCCCTAGGAACAAAAGCACTGAGTTGTTTCTCTTTTTAATAAAACATCCTATGTTATATGGGTTCCATGGCTGCTTTTCCATTTCCTCTTTCTCATGCCCTTCTAACTGGTCAGACAAGCATGGTCAGAAGCATTTCCTGTACCACGGGGAATGTCTGGAGAACTGCCCTTTGGGCCATTATCCTGCCAAGGAACATGCCTGCCTACCCTGCCCAGACAACTGTGAGCTTTGCTACAACTCACACGTCTGCAGTCGATGCATGAGTGGCTACATCATCGTGCCCACCAACCACACCTGCCAGAAGCTGGAGTGCAGACAAGGTGAGGCTTCTCTGGGACCCTTCTCAGCACCAGGACGTGGGATGAGTATACCGATGGACCTCAAGGAGGCTTTGACTACCTTACTTTCAATCATCGTGGTGTTATAGGAACACTTAGAATGACTATCTCAGTAAGCAAGTGGAGCTTGTCCCCAGCTTCACAACACTTCCTTCTACAACATGTCTCCAGACAACAGAGAAAAGCTGGGGTCCAAATCTCAAGGTCTTGGTCAACAGTTTCCTCCTTAATTACTAGGTATTAGACCCTGGGTAAAATGAGCCTAATTTCTCCATAAAGGGGATGACATAACACAAAGGAAAATTGCCATGAGAAGCAAGGCGAATTCAGTCTGCCTAAGCCTGCTTGAAATGTTTGAATGTTCTGTGAATTGTATGTGGTTGTTAGTGTTCAATTCCTTTGTTATAGTAGAAGAAGATAAATTAGACATCATTGACTATGTTTGGTCCTCCATGTATGTAAGCACTCCTCTACTTAAGGATGATGGCTGGCCCATGGCTGAAGATAGCTTCAATATATTTTAAATTAAGCACTCCTTCTATTTCTCCTCCCCATTTACAGAGATAGTAGTTATATGTATTTTAAATATGTTTAGTAGGTCAGATATGAAGTTTGTCCATTTACATATCTAATTCCATTTTCTCAGACATGGAACTAATTATTTAATAAAATCTAATCTACTAGATTGACTATAAAATTAGTTAAATAGCTAATCGTGGTTCATGGTGGCTCCTAGCTGCAGTCTCAGTATTCAGGAAAGTAAGGCACTGAGCTTAATGCCAGGTCAGCCAGAGCTACATAGCAAGACCCTGTCTCACAAAACAAAGCCAAACAAGCCAACAAACAAACAAGAAAACAAGCGAACAAAAGACTAGTTATACGAAATATAGTCCAAACCTTTTGTATCTTACCCACTTGAGTGCTACAATCTGTTAAATTAATATAGGATTTTAAAGTATATGACATCCTTCTTCAAGAATGGTTTGGGGCTTCATAATTGTTCTGTGAGTCACTTAAAAATAAGCCACACACCAGCATGACTTCATAGGAGCGAACATGCCTTCACCCAGTGGACCTGAGCCATGTTTCCCATTTCCTCTCACTGTACAGGTGAATTCCAAGATTCTGAATATGAAGAATGCATGCCCTGTGAGGAAGGATGTCTGGGATGCACTGTGGGTATGTCATCTTCCTTTGTTACTTACAAAGTTGAAATAGATGTGTCCTTCATCCCACACCCCTATGTTGCCATCGCTCCAGCAAAAAAAAAAAAAAAGTCTTGTCATTGAGGTAATTACCGATGTCTCCATCACCATTCCTAGTACAGACAACATCACAGTGAAGAGATGCTAGGGTGGTAATAGTGTCAAGCTTAAGAAAGGATGGTGGTGTCGTCCCCTGTGGTTGTTAGGTAGTTGATGGGGGAGTAGTTTTCAGCAATCATGTATGAAGGTGCATGACCCTCTGAGTCTTCTTTATTAAGTGTCAAATAAAACCAAAGAGATGCCTGTGGGCTCTAACTCACTTGGAGTGTGTAACACAAAAGCCAGCAGGTAGAGATAGTGAGATCTCCTTTTGTTAAAAATGTAACCTAAGACAATATTTTGAACTATGATGATGGGGAAGTCAAGATTCCCATTACTCAAAGAAAAGCATACATCCTCTGTAGTTCCCAATCCCTTCCTTTCACACCACTGGTGAAGGAATAGGTGGGGTTGGTTTATAGCACATAACATCAGGGAAATGGATGAAAACTGTAAAATAGAGAAGCTATGAAATTTCAAGACTGCACTTCTATGTAAGTCTAGGCAACATATAAAATACAGCATACAGCATCTGTGAAAGAAAATCCCAGCTGGCACAAAGGGACATGGAATAATTTCTCTTTCTGAGGGCTTCTATGGAGACTTTCGGTGCCTTGATTCGAAGACATCTGCATCATCAAAGTCCACGCCAGCATGGGTGATGGCTTATGAAAGTTGGGAAGTCTAGAGTATACAGAACAACGTGCAGGTAGCTCAACAGGCTGAAGAGTCTGCTCTGCCAGCTTCTCAGGGGCCTAAGTCTCTTCTAGGCAGCTAGGTTTGTCTGAGAGCATTTGTCATCAGTCCTTACTGCATATGGATATTTATGGAGAGAAGCCTAGTGAATCTAGTCAGCTGTCAGTTTCAGGGACACACACACACACACACACACACACACACACACACACACACACACGTGTATATGTACATATACATGCATACACATATATGTATATATTATAAGTGCATATATATATATACACAGAGATATATGTATGCATGCATGTGTATGTACATAAGTGTACTTATAATCTATCAATATATACATATACACATATACACATGAGAGGGGCCTAGAAGTGAATCTACACAGTTCCAGGTACTTCCTGAAGCTATTTTGAGATATTTTACTTTCTGAACTTAATGACTTCCCCACAGGATGGACTGTTTCACCTCCCACTGTACACATCCTGTATCTTTCCTCAAAGACACTACACAACAGATAGGAATAACACCAAAGCAACAATGATCCCTGGGAGATTCAGTGTTCAGCCTCTCCCACAGACACAGCTAAAGAGGAGACTGAGGTATAGAAAGAATATCTTATGGGTGGATGAATGCATCACCTGTCAATTAAAAACCCTATGGCTTAGACAGGAAATGGAAGGTGGGACATCTGGGAGGAGAAAGAATTCTGGGATAGAGCCAGGGGTGGAGAGATCAAACTGGAAGATGTGAGGAGACAGGTACATAGTACCTGAGCACAGGTAACCAGCCATATGCAGGTTAAAATAAACAGGTGTCTTAGGTTATGATTTTAGTCAGAGAAAAGCCTAGCTAGATGGCCAAGATATTTGTAAATGTATTTGAGTCTGAGTCCTATTTCTAGGAGCATGGGACTGGGAGGTAGAACCAGGCTTAACTTCAACACCAAGAGGTAACAATTGGACAATGAATTCCATAGCAGACAAAGGCCAACCTCACAGTCCAGAGAGTCTACTGAACTTATACATCAGTCTGATTCACTTTGTAAAGGGCTATTTGAATATCTGACTCATTCCTTCACTTAGACGACTTTCGCTCTCTGCTGCATGATAGGTACTCACTGCAGCACTGGAAATGCAAAGGTGACATGGCAGGCATCTTGTGATAAGGTTGTGCCAGGAGAGACACCTAGAATGAACCTCTTTACAAGGTTGGCCCAGAGTGGAGGGAGGTTCAAGGTACAGCAGGATCACTGGCTAAGGTGACAAGAACATTCAAAATGCTGAGATTTCACATCTTACATTCTAAAATTTCTCTTCATTTACAAAAATTTTTACATATTGAATCATGTGTGTTCTTGGACTGACTTGGCTAATCTTTACCCTGACCTCGTTCCTGAGCCCTTGTGATCTCTCCACCAGAATGAACACCCCCTTCTCCCGTTCATGTGTACGCTGCTATAACATTGGTCTAACATTTGGTATGTGCATATCTTTCTGTCTGATACTAAAGGGCTTGCTTAAGAATAAGCTTGCTTAAGAATAAGCTCTCCTTCTGCATACCCAAGGAACTGAATGGGTTTGTAGCCCCATAGGAGGAACAACAATATGAACTAACCAGTACCACCAGAGCTCCCTTGGACTAAATCACCAATCAAAGAAAACACATGGTGGGACTCATGGCTCTAGCTGCATATGTAGCAGAGGATGGCCTAGTCGGTCATCAATAGGAGGAGAGGCCTTTGGTCTATGCCCCAGTATAGGAGAATGCCAGGAACAGGAAGTGGGAGTGAGTAGGTTGGGGAGCAGAGGGAGAGAGGAGGGGATCGGGGATTTTCTGCAAGGAAACTAAGAAAGTGGATAACATTTGAAATGTAAATAAAGAAAATATCTAATGAGAAAAAAAGAATAAGCTCTCTAACTTACATTGTCTGCTCCGACAAGGAAAGCAGCAGCCCAGGATCATACAGCACACACAGTTGATATGTAAATGTCCCTCTTTTATGATGACTTGGCTTACACAGTTCTGACTCTACCTTGGTGTGACAATGATCTTAGTGTTTTAAATTGGGATCTTTTTCTGCATTGGTAATATGCATACAGAATGTCCTCAGGAGATCACATGCTCATGTCAAAACCAGTACCATTCAGTGTGCTGTGGGGCCAGCAATTCTTCAATATCTTATATGAGATAATCAATGTGTTCTTACAAAATATGCTTGTGTTAGAGGTGCTTGCTCAAGTGTAGCCTAATGTGTTCTGAGACTATATGAGAGAAAGTGTAAGTCCTAGATGCTAGGATATGCCATGATGTTTGGTAGGCCAAGAACACCAAATACGTATTCTTCAGAAGGGTATGTTTCATTTAGAATAGGTTATCCAGACATAACTCCATTTTAAGTACAACAACAAAAAAAAAAACACAATTTTTTAAATATGCATAAATATTTACTTGGTTGAGTTTGAGAGTTTCTCCAGTTTAAAACAGAATATTGGCTTATGAGACTCAGGGGTGCAGAGTCAGTGTTTGCTTTAATTAAATTTTTTATACAGTCCAAGAAGAGGAAAGAAATAGTACAATAAAAATAATTTTCATAGAACATTAGAACTGAAAAATTTTTATAAAAACATGGTTGGTTGCATTTTATAGTTTTAAGAATGTAAGAATGGGAACTTTAAAAGATATGAATAACTTAGCAAGATCAGCCCAAAATTCTTCTTGTGAAATAAAACATCATTCTTTGGAGAGAGTTTCACTTTATTTCATCTTAGCAATGCAGATTCTTTTTGTGAAGGGGTCTAGACGATCTCTGGAGGAATTAAGGACAAGTAAAAGCAGACATTGGAGACATTTTTATCTATGCTATGTCATAAACAGTTGTTGTGGATGCTAGGGATGTTTTGAGAGTTTTGTATTCCTTTTCAGATATTTAGAACACTATAGATTAATGTCTGTGTTTTACGACTAATAAAGGAAAACTCGATTTCCAGGTTGATGAGAATCTCAGCCAGCTCCAGGGATGAGCAAGGCCTTGTCAGTTCAAGACATATTTTCATAAAGGAGACAGAAAACTAACCCATGACGACAAGCATTTGCTTTGTCTGGAGTGAAACGCTGAATTTGATAGTTTAGGATGGAACCGGTGTGCTTTTATTGTTATGGAGTGAGGTTTCTATACTTTATTATGCTGTAAACAAATAACATTTGAATCTTATCCTAAGAATAGTTGATGTCACTTTTTTTTGTCTTTATAAAACAAGTATCTTCAGTTGGCATTTTTCATAAAGGCAAAGCTGGGTGTTTGGGATTATAATTTGATGTTTTGATGTAGCCTTCACAGTTTTCTTTTAATGAATGTAGTAGTAGGTGTAACCTAAGATTTGATGTCCATATCTACTTATCCATTGACTTAACAATGGATTTTAATCAAGTTGTATTTCTTAATAAAAACAGTGTTTGTGTTTTTGTTCCAAAAGACATAATGAAAATCCATTAATTTTTTTTGTTGTTGTTCTTTGAAGGGAATGAAGGAGTGTAGTCTACAGAAACACATAAACTTTTAAAATTTTTAAGCAATTTCCAAAAAGAAATAAATTCCTACAATTTAAATTTCAAGCAAAGAGACAAACTTATGCATAAGAAAAATTCGGACAGGGAGCCTCCAGCCCTGAAGTTTTCCAGAGAGGCAGAGTGATAATGAGACTGTGAGACTGTCTTGGCTGTCCACACAGAAGAGGGTGAGCTACCCTCAGCATGGGGCTTCTACTTGATGACAAGTGTCAGGACATTCTGCCATGGATTTTCCACTATGAAATATACAAATCTTGAAGAAGAAGAAAGTAAACAGAGAAAATCTTGGAGAAGCCACTGGAAATCCAAACCTTGAATTCAATGAATCCATTTAAAATTATTCTTTAGCTGAAGTAGCATAACTGAAAGTTGAAGTGCAACAGACAGACAGACAGACAGACAGACAGACAGACAGACAGACAGACAGACAGAAGGAAAGACAGGTAACTATATGTGGCTGGGGAGTAGAAAGCTTGCCTAGTATATGTGAAACTCTGTAGTCTACCCTTAGCACTTAAATGAACAATTACATAAACAGAATGATGGGCTCGCTTTGGTTTTTCCTATTTGAAATAGGGTACCATGGCCCATGTTGGCCTCAACTTATTATGTAGCTGAGAATGATCTATAACTTCTGATCTTCCTCCATCTACCTCCCCAGTGATGGGATGACAGGTCTATGCCACTACGCTCAGTGGTGATGAGCTCAAACTCAAGTCTTCCTGCATACAAGGCAAATGCCAACAGAGATACATCCTTGGCTCAAGGGTGCTGTCCTGAGGAGGTATTTTAAGGTGAGGTAGACTGACGACTTCACAGTGCTCAAGAGTAGTTAACAGGTAGAGGGGCTGTGGTATAAACAGTAGTGAGAATGCTCTTATAGAGTCCAGGGAGAAGCAAAAGCAGGTCTAACCATAGTGAAGACACCATGAAGAAATGGATAGGTTTTTACATTACATGAGAAAAAATGGCTCTCAGGTATAAGAAATAAAGCTGGCTTATTAGAAGGGATATACTAATTAAAATGACCATGGGTTGCATGATGTCTCCCAGGCAGTCTGTTTTGTTCACCCCAAATACAGAGGCAATAGCAGACCAAGGAAACTGTACCATGAAAGTCCAGCTTGGTGAACTAACGTGTTTATTGGAGGTGCTTAAAGGAACCTGAGTGAAGGGGTTGCTGACAAGATCATGGGAAAGTTACAGTCCACTGCTCAGCAGCTTCCTCTTCACAGACCTCGATAACTATGTACATCCTCAGGGAGGTGTAAGGCTCCTTAAAGCTTATTAGCTTTGTGGGCCTTCTCTTCCTACCAGAAAAGAATGTTAATAAGTCCAGTCTTGTGAGGGTCTCCTCGGGGTATATCATAGTTGCTCTAATTCAAGACAGCAATGAGCACACCAAGCCAGAGGAATGCACAATGCCATAGAACAGTTTTTCACCCATCAGACTAGCATATCAAAAGCACATCAGCTCTCTAGGCAAGGCTGCAGCTCCTTCTGATGGAAATAAATGGTGTAACCTTTGCAGAACATGTGACAAGCTGGATTATAGTGGACCTTATGGCTGCTTCTAGAAATGTAAGCTAAGAACACACTAAAAGCAGTGTGCTCTAGTCTACTTCATTCTTGGGGTTCAGTTCTGAGACTCAATAGATACCCAGCACTTCAGTAATCCAGAACCCTATCATTCAACACCGTTCCATCTAAACTAAGCACCTACCACACACACTGTAGCTCTAACTTAGAATCTGAATATAACAGTGAAACCTGTACAAATTTGTTCTCCCATCATGATTTCAGAGACATGTAATCTTGTAAAGGATCATAGCAATTCCATCCTGCCTCCTGCCTCCTACCTCCTGCCTCGTTCCAATTTCCTTAAGATGGTAAATTACCTTTTCTCTTGGAAACATTTTTGGTTTCTCTTTGGTATAACTGAAACACAAGTCTTACCACTCGAGTTTGGGAGCTGTTATTAAGTTACATAAAGGTGGTGTGAACATGGTAATGGAACTGTGTACTAGCTAATCTGTTAGCCAGGGTGGACACTATATGACTAACAGTCAGGTTGCAAATACAGAGCAGATGTACTGGACAAAGGAAAAAAATCTGAATCTTGGACAAAGCAGAGCAAAATGTTGTAAAGCAATTCCTTGGGTGAAGAAGAAAAGTGTGTGTACAAAGATCCATGGTGGTCTTAACGCAGTCAACCATTGGAAGCAGATTAAATATCAGGTTCGTGGAAGACTAGTGGATGGACAAACATTCATAATGGTATTTCTTATAGTCATCCATTGAAAGCAGAGTAAATGCCAGGCTTGCGGAAGGCTAGTTAATATCTTAGAGTGTATAAGCACATTAGAGCACCCTGTAGCTATCAGGACCAAAGAAAATATGGATAAAGTAATAGTGATTTCCTGGTAAAGTGTTTCACAGGCCTTCTGTTTGTGGTATGCTATCTTCTGGGTCAACAAAATGCTGAAATTTAAGTACGCATATCTATATTCGTCCTAGATTGTGAAATAAATAAAACCCAACAACAAACAGAACAGGAAGAAGACAAGCTGGTTAGCTGTAGACCTGAGATTGGTTGAATGTAGGCATGAAGTCGGTTGACTGTAGGCATGAAGTTGGTTAAATGTATGTAGACCTGACACTGGTTGACTGTAGACATGAAGCTGGTTGACTGTGGAAAGAAATGTAGGGGCTGGAGAGACAACCCAGTGGTTAAATGTTCAGAGCACCAGCGTCTAGTCTTGATGCCCAAATTGGGTGATTTACAATCACCTATAACTCCAGCTCCAGGGACCCCAATAACCTCTCTCAGCCTCAATGTATACCTGTACCCACATGTGTGTACATAGACACATAAATAAAAATAAAAGTAAATTTAATATAAAAAAGAGTGAAATAGATAATAATAAAGCCTCTTTAGGTAAAGTTGCATATAGTTCTAATTTTAGTTTTATATTTCGTGTTTTTATATAAAAAAATTAGTAGAGTAACTAGCCTGTATGAATGGACTCCCACATTTTGGGTAAAGAACTAAAATTCAAATAGTTGTATAATTTTCCCTTAAATGTTATTATCATTAGTGTACAAAGTATATGTCCCATGTGTCTTGTTGAGTTCCTCTTCCCCCTCTCCTCTGTCCTCCACAACCAGTACCCATGCACCCCTTGTCACCTCTGCTCTACTGTCACACGTGTCCTCCCTAACCTGCCTCAGTATCTCTTTCTCCCTCGCATGGTCTCCTACCTAGTTTCAAAGCCTTTACACACACACATACCCACTTACATATATTAATGCAAACAACAGAACTTTGGACCAAACTATGAATAGGAACATCCAAGTTTTGTATTTCTGGCTTTGGATTATTTCACTCAATAATACTTTTCCAGAGCCATCCATTTTCCTACAGATTGCATAACTCAATTTTTCTCTATGGCCAAATAAAATTCCATGGTGGATACATACCACATTTTATTATTCGTTTATCTATTGATGGATGACATGTCGCTGGCGTAGTTTCCTTGCCATTGTGAATTATGCACCCTTCCATGCTGATTCTCCTAATAGCCATCAGAAGTACGTAAGACCTCTTCTTTCCCCACAGGCTCACTGGCATTCTCTGTCTTTCTTTTCTTGATATTAGCCATTCTTATTGGCAATGAGATGGAATCTAAAAGCGATTTTAATTTGCATTTTCCTGATATACCTATCAGGAAAGGATGGTAAACACATCAAAGAAATGTTATTATTTGTATTTCTTCTTTCAAGAACCATCTGCTCCTCCCATTATCCATTTATTGATTGGCAGCTTAGGGCTTTTTGGTGCTTAGTTTTTGCAGGTTTTGTTAATTTATATTTTATTTTATGTGCATGGGTGTTTTCTCTGCATGTATGGCTATGTACTGCATGCCTGCAGGGATTCCCTAGAAGGCAGAAGAGTGTTGAATCCCCTGGAATTGGAGGTACAGAATGTTGAATTAAACCTAAGTTCTCTGCAAGAACATCCAGTGCTCTTAACTGCTGAGCCATCTCTTCAGCGCCATAAATTTTGCAGTTCTTTATATAGACTAGATGTAGTTCTGTCTAAGGTAGAACTAGCAACAATACCCCCATTTGGTAATCCCACAGCCTTGTCTGTTGACAGGTTCCTCTCCTAATTTCATATGCTCTCATTTGTTAGCTCTTGAGATGATTCCTCTGCTTTGGGAATCCTGTTCAGAAATGTCTTTCCTATATCTAAAATTTGATGTGTATTTTCTATAATTTCTGTGTGGAATCTGCTCGCCTAGACGGAGCTTGGTATTCATTGAAGGAACAAGAAGAAAAGGGAACACTTTCTTTTTCTTTTTCAGAAAGCTTAAAAAACAAAACACAACAAAACATCATGGACTCAAGAAGGATGACCAAGTAATCAATGAGTGCTAAAATTAGTGCTTGCAAAACTGTTGGGCAACAGGGTAATGACAGGGTCTCAAAGTACCACCAAAATTGATAGCTAATGACAAACAGTCTACAGATGTTACCACAACTTACATCACTGTTACTATCTCCAAGTATTTGACAGCATATGTCTCCTGATGAAGTAAATTCCATAATAAGGAGACTTCAACTAAACTTTATATTTCGATATGTATTATATGTAATCTAGGAGTGGTTTAAAGTATATGAGAAGTTGGGCACAATATATATGCAAACACCACATCGTTGTATATAAGGCACTTGATCATCTACAGATTTTTGGTACCATGGGGTATTTGGGGAAGAATCTTGAACAGATAATGAATGATAACTGTAGTCCCAGGGTGTGCCCATGTGCCCACACTACATGAGTAGTGACTCTTTGCTCTTCTGCCCTTGAAAAAGGCAGTGTCTCTCTCAAGGGAGCTCTTCTGAAGAAGTCACTGTTTTTAAATTGGTGGAATTTTCCAAACTATTCTGCTGTCCCACATCTCTGACCTCTGGCAGCTGAAGACTCAAGAGGAGGAACAGAGAGCAAGCCTCGGAACCGGGGACTGGGCTCCTTGGGGAAAGACTTGAGCCTTCTTTATTCCCAACCCTTGGACCTCCACTGTGACGGTGACTCTTCATTGACAATTTGACTGAACTGAAAATCACCCAGGGTAACGTACCCTTAGGTGGAACTGGGAGGATGTTTCCAGACAAGTTTAAGTGAGGAGGGGGAAAAAAATCCACCCTTAATGTGGGCGGTATCATCCCATGGGATCATGTCTTACTCTTAGTGAAGGCGGGAAGGGGGGAGCGTGAGCTAAGTGTCGGCATTTATTGCCATCTGCCTTCTGCCTCTATACACAATCGAGCAGCCATCTCAGTCTCCTGCCACCAAACTTCCCCACAATGCATTGCCTCAAGCCATAAACCAGAATCCTCTTACCCTGTAGTGCATGGTCAGGAGAATGAACCTAATGCTTTTGTTTTGAATGAGTTTATTAAGTACATCCCAAGCAAAAGTAAAGGAGTTGATAACAATTAGCAGTTATACAGACACAGTGGGCAGACAAAAGCGGCAGACGGCACATCATCATGTAAGGTGGTACTCAGGACACCAAGCAGAGATAACTCAGGTATTTGAGGCAGTCAGCTGGAGGCCCCAGTTCTGCCACGACTGAGCTGCCAGGTCTGGACTTCTGGCTTCCTACTCTCAGCGCAGGGCACTTTTATATCATGGGAGAAACAATGGTGACATCTGTTGGGAATAGCTCACCTTCTCCACGTTCTTGAGGACACGATGTTTTAACCCTCCATCTGTTATACTTTTCCTTTCTTGTCACAGTGTTGGGGTCTTGGGGCAGGCCATCCTCAAACAAGGGTCATGGAGGACATTTGATCTGACATGTTTGAGTCTGAAGTGGCAGCGCACGGCATCTCCTTTTGTGGAGCCAGCTTCTCAGCAGGTTTAGATAACACATGATAACTTAGCCGTAGAATGCCCAATTGCTCCCTCATGCTGCTTCATGGCAGGTATGTGGTCACAGTCAAAAAAGGATCTGCTGCGCTGGTAGCAAGGGCAACCCTATACTGCTGTACCTTTCCTTTATCTACTTGCCATGAAATGTACCAGCCAGAATGAGAATTTGAACAGCCCTCTCCATCTTTCAGTGAGGGTATCCACTTAGTAAGGAAGATACAGAAACAGAGAAACCTCAATCTCTGGTGTCAGGAGCCTTCTGTGTAAATGAGAAGTTCTGGGATCTCGCTGTACACTGGAATCACCTGAGAGAGAAAACATCAACATCACGCTGCCCACTTGCAGTTTTCATCTGACTCTTCTGGAGTAGGGCTTAGGCCTCAGTATTTTCTGAAGATCTGACTTAGTTTGGTCTGCAACCATGGTAAAAAAAAAAAAAAAAACAAAACAGTGACTGAGAACCTGCATATGCATATAATTCCAACACCATATATGAAATTCTTTTGTTGATGACAGGAGCTGAAGCAGACACAGAGCGGTGATAACTATTGCATTTTAATGTTCTGTCCAGGCTAGGTATGGAGCTAGGCAGATGGTTCACACACACGATCTGGACTTCTCAGGCTAGCCCTCTCTATCCAAAGCCCTTATTTTCATTTGATAAATGAGGAAGGCAATACGCAGGGAGCTTATGTAATTTGCCCAAAGTTACACAACTTAGTAGGTTTTAGAGCCAAAGCTAAACTTAGGACTGTCTGGCTCTAACCCTGTAGACCATCCAAATGCTCGCTCCTTCCAGAGCAGACTGCATTCATCTACGATTTGCCTAGAGAAAAGAATGAACGTTGTAGAAATCTTGACCTGTTGTGTCTGTGTCCTCGTGGGCTTGTGTTCTTGGGTGTCTCCTAATGTTTCCCTTGTCTTTCTCCTATGCTTAAGCTCACATTCTTATGGTTATGGCAAAGAAGGACATATTGGCCAGATAGTCAGAGCTCAATTCTAGAGCAATTAGCTCATCAACTTGGCTCTTCACATTATTACACTGTTTGCTCCCAGAGCTGAGTAACTTATTGTGTAACTGACCTGCGAAGTTGAGCTGTGAGCCAAGGCTGTCTGGATCACGTAGGCTTGCAGAGAGAGAGAGCTGAGCCAAGCACATCCAAAATAAACCTAGTTAAGTAAGAGATCTAAGTGGTCAAGTGCATTGCACAGCAAGCGAGGCTCGAATGGCCATCTGCTGCTCGGAAGAGCAATGTGAGGTCTATGATGCTGAGCTCCCAGTGTGCAGAGGCAGGGGAGCACTGGGTGGGGGATTGGATTTTACTTTTACAGAAGGCTCTGGCTTTTTGTGATAGTACACACTCACGGGATATACTGACAAGGCAGAGACAAGAGAATCACAGAGGATCTAGAAACCATTTCTTTAGTGAAATTGAGAAGAAGCTGGACACATGGCACAGAAGTTAAGAGTGAGTGCAGTTCTTCCAGAGGACTAGAGTTTTATTCATAGCACCAATGTCTTAGAACCTCGGTCACTCTAGTTCTATGGTAGGGGTGGGGTAGGGGAGTCTGATGCCCTCTTCTGGCCTGCACAGACACTGCACTTGTATGCACATATCCACATAATTAAACATAAGGTAATTTTTTTGAATGAGTAAACTATGGAGCCATTACAAATTACTTTCTTTTAGTGAAGTAGATCACCTTTTTTCCCTGAAATTCTTAAGGCCACTAATACCTTTCCTGCATCAGACTATCAACTTTAACCAAAAGTAACTGGTAGACTAACCGTAGTAATAAAAATGTCAAGTGGTTAGGTCTTAGATGCTTTTACAGAGGTGTGGAAAATAGAGTCAGAAATTGTAGTATCCACTCATCTCCATCTTTCCCCTAACTCAGTAAAAATCTTGGGCCAGTCCCATACATTGTTAGCTAATATCTTATATAAGAAAGTATCTAAGCTGTCCTTCTACCTCCTAGTAGGACTTGGAGATTATAAAGAAAGCTGGGAAGATGACTGCCATATCATAACTGCTTTAATATATAAAAAAAAAATTCTTGCTATAAGTATTAGAATGGATTTTACGGTGCTTTATCTCCATTAGCATGTTCCCTTCCCTACCTTCTCTGGCATCATCAATAGTGTGTTTGAGACCACACACTCAGCTAACATACCAAGGTGCATTTAGCACCGGTTTGATACTGGGTAGGCCTTCCTATAAGATCTATGGCTGCTTTGTCCACTGTTAGCTGTTCTCATTGGATCCCAACTCCTCAAGTCCCCATACCACCTCGTGGCCCTTTACCAGATGGCAGCAAGAACTCCAAGCCCCAGTAGCTATGGAGAACAAAAAAATGATTTAAGTCACAGAGCAGACGCCAGGCTAGAGAGAAACTGAATGTGGTGAGGCAGAAGCGTCGGCACATTGGTTCCCACCTGTTCACCAGGCTGGTCTCCAGCTGAGAGCAGGGACAACCACCATTGCCAGTAAATTATTTCTGCCCCACTAGAGCCTGAAACTGTGGCTCTCTGAAAGTCAGAAGGAGGGTTACTTGGATGGAGTCCACACTAATCGTGTCCATGAATTCTTCCTGTAACTCCTACCAGGGAAACTTTGGCTAATGCTCTCACAATAACCCTCACCCCAGCTAGAAGGACAGCAGGCCAGCTGAAGCAGCAGAGGCAGAATGAGGATCAATCAGCCTAACCAGTGAAGATGGCCATAGAGGCAGGATCCAGTAGAAGCATTCCTTACTTATGACCAACAATTCAAAGTGGAAGGAAGCAAGGAGAAGCCATGCTGACCTCTTAAAACACTATAGTCATATTCTCGCTGATGATGTCACTGAGTCCTTCAAACCCTCTCCTTGCATGTGGTCATCTGTAAAGAACAATGTTAATGCTTTCCAAAATAGCTTCGATAAAAATAGTGTATTCCAAGAATCCATAAACTACTCATTTGGGTATAGCGTTTTGTATGATTCAGGTTAACATACTCCCAAAGCCTCATGCACTGAAGGCTTGATAGTGCTGTTAGGAGGTGGTGGGACCTTAGGAGTAAGCCCCAGTGGAAGGGTTAGGTCATTGAGGACATGTCCTTAAAAGGTGTATTAGGGTGTCTAAGCCCCACCCACTTCTCCCTCTCTCCCTTCCTCTCTCAGTTTGCTTCCTGGCCACCCAGAGGTGATTACCTTTGTTCAATCACATGATCTCCACTGAGTTTCTGCCTTACCAAAACAGGCTGAAAACAATTTCCAAGTGACTGTGGACTCGAATTACTACTAGCTGAATGAGATTTTTCCTCCTTTTTTAGGTTGGACATTTCAAGTATTTTGTTATCTTGATGGAGAGCTGACTAACAATCAGATTTGTTCTCAGCCCCTTGTTTCATAGCCCCCGGCCTAGGAAGGTGCACGAGAACACTGAGAGTGATCCCTAACCAGTCAAGTCATCAGGCAAGGGCAAACTTGATTCAGATGTGGTGTTGCCTCTACAGTGGTGGCATGTATAGCCTGCAGATACAAACTGTGGACTATGAGATGAGAAACATTTCTCAATCTCTAATTTGGAGCAGAATGAGCTGACAGCTTGATACATCATCACAATGGAATTTTACGGCCTCAAATAATTGCTAGAAACCTGGATGTTCCACTAGAAAAATAAATCATCCTAAAAATATAGACTCCAGATTACCGTGACCCAATATTTGAGTGATGACATGTGCCTGTGGATCAGATTTGGTGAGTCTTAAAAGACAAAGGGAGTTGCTTTGAAGGGATGCTTATTGGAAAGTCTAACACAATCATGCTAGCTGCCCTGATCCATTGTAAAGTTGTAGATTGATTATATTTAACAGAAATGTAGACTGTTTGTTTGAAATATTATCAAAATGGCCTAGCCTAAACTTAGAAATCCTATATGAATTGAAATGAGTAAATTAGGGCAGCCTTTTGCCATTAGCACTCACTGGTTTGAGGCGAATCGAGAACCATTTGTAGTGGTGATAAAATACTGCATTTGAGGCTGTAAAAATTTGGCGCACGAGGTCTCAGTTCAGAAGTAAATTCATTTTATATGCTCAGCAAAGAAGTAACTGAAAACTTTTACAAATGAGAAGGATGACCTCCTGAGATCTTAGAGATAAAATATGTCCATGATTCCTTGGGACCAGGCCTGGTAAATATACTCTTGACTGTTGAAATGAACGTCTGGACCATGGAATCAGTAAGTACTTTACTGTGGTATGCACAGCATGGTTGAAAGGTGTTTAGCCAAAGCTGTTGTCCAACTGCATATCATGTGCTCAAACGTTCATTAATAAGACTGTACACTTGGAAACCTAGCAAATGACTGGGGAAAGCTTTGTGACCCTATGTCATTAATAACTTGTCTGGTGGGACATCATGTTTGGCCAAGAGGCCAGTGATTCCTGGGAATTCAATGCCTGGTTCTAGCTACATCTTGAAGACAATGCTTGGCAATAAGACGGCTCTGTTAACTGCCGTCTCTTACACATCTCTGACCTCACCAAAGGCTACCTCTTTAGCATCATGCTCTAACTGTACAAAATGGTCCTGGTCTTGGTCATCTCCAGCCCACTTGTGTTCTAGGATGCTGCCCTAGCTGTTGCTTCATCCTGAACAATCTTCTTAAAATGTTAATGTGACTTATTCTTGTCATTACATCTCAATTTAAATGTCACCTCCAAAAAACAAAAAACAAAAAACAAAACAAACAAACAAACAAAAACCACAAAAAGCCCTCCTTACAATTCCCAGGCCAGCTTCCCATCCCTTTCTTTGTCTGCACACACAGGTCAATCATCCTATGTCAATTTTGGCAGATGATATTTTATGATCTGGTACTTCTATCTTTATTGGCTTTTTGTGTATGATGTATTTTTTTTCTCAAAGTTCAATTTCCAGGCAAGCAGAGATTGAATCTCTTGTATTTACTGTTACATAATCTGTCTGTTGAGTCATGTTTCCCCCATATAAGTTCTCAGTCAACAAATTAATGGCAGAGGCTTGACTTGTGCATCTGTGATGAGTGGTCTGAGGGAACGTGCATAGTAAATGGTGGAAACAGGCTTGTCCCACAACTCTCCTTCAGCATGTCACTTTGTGCTAGTCTGATGGCCTTGTGTGTTCATGAAACTGAGCATCGGACTTGGTAAATGTTCTACCTTCTCTGTTCTCTGAGGTCCTGTCCCTCCCCTGTTACCCATACTCCTAGCTTTGCCAGATCAGCTTTGCTTGTACCTCTTGGGGGGATTCTTAACCTACAATACTAGCATTTGACACTCACGTACACCACGTGTTTTATAATAACTTATAATCCATCCTCTACCCATCTTATCATGCCTGATTTAGGAAGATAGCTTTCAAAATTAGCAAAAAGACAAAATTTCTTCAAGTGTCTTTAAAGATACATTAAATGAAAGACAAAGTGGGAACCATTGATATACAATCTCCTGGTGTTAGATGGTTTATTTCTTCCATATTGGAATGCTACTATAGAAATATCTATCTAATAGGCTAGCTAAGTACATTTACTGCAGAAGAGTGATGAAGCTGTCACCATAGCTTTAGATCAGTAAATAGTTCATTATTAAAAATAATCACATCTATTTACCCCATATAGGTAAAATTGGAAACAATAGGCCTAAAGGAGAGGTTGTGATGGCTTGGGATAAATTGCAAGTGTCTCCAAATGTTTCTAAATTTGTGCCTACCTAGTTCTTATTGTTAATTAAGCTTTTTGATACATTAGCTCAGAGCTATAATATTTGGAGGTGGTTTTTGGAAACTGAATTCCATGCCCTAATGCTCAAGCCTTTGATGTAAAGCTAGCTCCCTTCCATCACTGATCCCCTTCATCTTAGAAAATACTAGGAATTTCTAAAGTATATCAGTGCTTTGGGAAATCGCCTTATCACCAATAGCAAAGATTTGCACAGTTAGCTAGTTCTGCACATGCCGACTATTGCATAAGGGCGAAAGGATGAATGGCTTTCCTGCAAGGCCAATGATGCTCTCAAGCCAAAGGGAGAAATGCAAAGTGTCTCCAGGCCATGCCGTTTCGCCCATTAGACAGATTTGGAGATACTCTTTCATTGAACCCCTTCCGGCTAACAACATAACCCATCTGGAACACAAAGGCTCCAAGCCTAAGAAAAGAGACAGCGTCGGTGTGCCTTCCCCTTTCAGGGGTGTTAATAAGGGAAAATGCTGAACTACTGTGATTATCCATGACTTAAAAATAGCTCATCACCTGCCAATATGAAGGAAGGCCCTGGCGGGCTATGAAAATGTCGGGAAGAACAATGGCTTTGGAGACAGACTCTTTGTGATATGTGAGAGAGACAACCCCTCAGACTGCAAAACAGCCAGCCTTGTGCAACGGGTTCTTATTGTAAGTGAACCCTGAAAACTGGTCCTGGGGCGTTCCCATGGCATAGAGGAGGCAAAGAGCTTTCACAAAACAATCAGGCGCAGAAACTTGAAATGAAGGGAAGAGATGGCCAGTAATTACCCAGAAGACTCAAACATTAGATGAGCAGCCAATTTAAGGTATTTCATGGTGGGGCAAAGCTTTCCTCAAAATTGGCAGATAATTGTTAGCCCGCTGTCTACTTTATGTGTTATTGTGTAGAGTTAATCACACTGTGAAATCCCTCTTGTCTTCAGTCCTAAGTGCCACTGGAATGCTGTGAGCATGGTCACATGAGGCTCATTAGGAGTGGAAGTTTGGCTTTGTGGAGCCTGGCTAGCTGGCTGTTCCCTGGAATCTTTTCTGTGATATCACAAAGCTCCTGTGTTATGGCCATTGTGGGCCCTGAAGCAGAGCATCTTACAGCCCAGCAAGAGACAGTGTCTCATGGTGGCCTGCCGCCTTGGCAGGTGTTGGGCTTTCGTTGTTATTACTACAATGGTTCTGTTTCACTGTGAATCACTTAGACCGCATACTACCACGGCCAAAATTCTCATTTATGGACAAGTTTTCTTTTTATTTACTGCAACTTCAAAACAATGTGTATTTATTTATAGTCGTGTGTGTGTGTGTGTGTGTGTGTGTGTGTGTGTGTGTGTACACGCACGCATTTGGGAAACGGGTACAAGAGGGGATTCTCAACAACTGAGGAGTGGAAAGCCCTCTTTAGTTGAGCCATGCATTGCTTGCCCTCGTGAAGTACACTCACAGATCTGTGGATACAGGGTCATGCATCTGGCAAAGAGCACACAAGCTTCTGGAACTACCTTCTCCCGTGATGCTCTAACATGGACTGGCAGGGCGAACAAATGGATTGGTGCCAGAGTGCAGGATGTGACCCTAACGTTGACAAGACAGCAAAGGACATGAAAGTTCTTCTGATCTCTCAGTGCTCTCTCAATGTATCAGCTCTGCTCAGATCACTGCTTCAGATGTTCTGCCATCCTTCCCATGATTCCTAGCTTGGACATCAGCATACTACCTTTGAACAACCCTTTTTCTTGCCCATGCTACCTCCCATAAATGCATATTCGCATGCTCAGCACCTGACAGTGTGTCTCTCAAAACCAGGATTCTCTTATTCTAAGTAATATTCAGTGGGTTGCTTTATATTCAGAGGTCTGTGGTCATAAGGGGTATAATAGCCTTGCTGCCTAGGGATCACTGGTGTAGATAGATGTGTTAGTTCTTATCAGTGACCTAGTGTGGAATCCAGTCCAGGATATGAAAACACTAGAAGACAGTGCTGATCTTCTAAGAAGTGGTCATCCTGGGTCAAGGGCCAGTAAAATGTCACCAAGTTCCCAACTGATGAGGAGCATAACTTTGGCCAAGTCTCGGAGCACCCCTGGATTTTAGTTTCTTAACTCTATAAACAGAGGCGCTATCAAAAGTGAACAAGGTTCCTAACAGAAAATACATACAGATATGACACGGGTACCATTTTCCAGTAGGCCAGGCGGGGATGAAGCCACAGGAATGTTCCCGCAGAAGGCATTTGCTCCTTGGTCCTGATGCTAGCCCATGAGAGAAACAGGCATTTTGTATGTGCTGGGGGAATCAAATCCAGGGTCTCGGTGTAGTGTGTATTCACTCTACCTTTGAATTACGTTACCACTTCAAATCTTTTAACGTCTTCAAAGAAACCACTTCTGCTGCAAACTAGATTCCAGCCATCACTTACGGACCCCTGGCACTCTGGGGTATTTCTGTCCCTAGCCCCTAAGATTTGAGGCCAGCCGGCAACTAACTTACAAACTGAATTCACAGCTGTGTGTGTACCTTGGGAAAGATGGTCACAAAGGCCTGACGGCTCTAAGGGAGTAAGACTTGGGATGAGCGCTCATCTGAGTTTCAGTGGATTCAAGCACTGCTAATGAAAACTGAGGCGGTGGTGCTGACTATGCGAAGCAGCAGCTCAAAAAGAACATTAAAGGAAACAAAACTCCATTTTTAACTCCAGGACATTTCTAGCCAGAGGCATCCAAAAGGAAGAGCTAGTGAAAGGATTTCTGTATAATTTACCACACCGACTCTGGAGACTGAGCAAAACCTCCCACAGCTGTAAGAAATAAAAGCGTAGGATTCCAGAGAAAGGGGCAATCAAATGTACCTAGTATCCAGTGCAAGTCATCAAATAACACAGAGCCTGAAATATGTCATGATAGATAACATACTGAATGCAGCAAAACTTTCAGATCGAGAAACATTTTTGAAGAAAACTGCTTTTGAAATCTGACGTTTTTTAAAGGTAGAGAGATAAGCAGAGGCTGCAAACCGAGGGAGAAAGGAGGATGCCTCCCGATTAATGAGTAGAAAGCGACTCCATTGCCATAGCAACTTGAAGAGACACAAAAGAAAACACCACTTCCTTAAAATATGCCTGATGATGAATAGGCAAAATCTTTCAAAATATCTTTTTTTAAAAAAAATATATGAGCCACTCTCTTTACAAAGAGCAAATCACAGGATGACTCTCGGAGTTTTATTTTGTAGATAACAGGGCTTGTTTACATAAGCCCTAGACCGTTTACATGAACCAGCAGTTTAAGCCAAAAGTAATGATCAGAAAATATGTCTACTGGAAAGTAAATGTTGGTCTCAACAATTTCATTTTTGCTTAAGCAGTAAGTGAGATAAATGAATTTGCCGTGTTGTCTCTCTCTCCAACGATGCATTTAGTTGGATGGTTCCTTGATGGCTCGGAATATGGAACAAGTCTAAGAAG
This sequence comes from Mus pahari, assembly GCF_900095145.1. NCBI lineage: Eukaryota > Metazoa > Chordata > Mammalia > Rodentia > Muridae > Mus > Mus pahari. The sequence goes on along the minus strand of NC_034590.1, from coordinate 129,511,512 downwards.
CCTGGAGAGGGAGTGCAATGGCTGCTCTACCCCACCCTCCTTCCAACAGCGGAGGCAGCTTCTTCTCCAGCTTTGCCCCTGGGCTGCAGGACCCTGGTTCTGCACACATGGCAATGGGCTCTTCTGTCCATCCGTGATTCGGCTTCAAAACCGCACTCGGAATAAACTAGATATTCAAAGCAGTACCTCCAAGGCTGTGATGACAAAGTGACTCAGGGACTCCTTACGTGATAGGTGGAGCACTATTTTACAATTCATTTTTCTTCATCACGCTTGTTTATGTATACACTGAGTCAGCAGATACATGCGATGATAACACATGTGTGGACATCAAGGACAATATGTGGAAACTGGTTCTCTTCTTCCATCATATGGATTTCGGGGATCAAAGTCAGGTTGTGAGGCTTGGGGTCAGGCAATTTTATTCACTGAGCCAACCTGCCCACATGAAGAACTCTTAATTGAAGGGTTATGAGAAAACGGTTGGTGCTAAGCTGTGGGCCCCATGAACATTCTTCTTTTTACATTTATTTATTGATTGGGGTGTGCATGTGTGTAGTCAGAGGACAATTTGTGGGAGTCACTTGTTTCCTTCTATCATGTCGATCATGGATCCAATTCAAGTCACGTGGCTGGTGGCGAATACTGTACCTGCTGAACCAGCTCAGCTGTTGTCACTTACTTTGCATGAGCGTGAACCAACCTCCATTCAGTCAACACACTGCCTGCCTTCTGGTTGCTATGGCTTCCACCTGTATTTGCATGATCCCTACCCCCTGTGGTTCATGGCTTCAAACATAGCACCACACACAGCTGCTCAAGCCTAAATGCTGGGGAAACTTATTCCTCCTCCCCAGCCTGGATTTGCTTAATAGTCAGTCAGCTCTCTCCGTGATTCAAAGACAAGCGACAGTTAGTGGGGAAAAGTGCCCTGTAGGAAAACAAACCAGAAAACTCCATGCCAGGGATGGCAACACACACTTGAAATCCTAGCACTGGCAAAGAGAAAGCAGGAGGACCATGAGTTTGTGGCTAGCCTGGGCTATCTACCAAAACTCTGCCTAAATAAAATAAAACTAATAGCATATACACCGCAGTTGAAATGATTGCAGTGTCAGCCCTGTTTTATCAGCTAGGTAGAACATGCAAAGTTGCTGTATGAATTCCCAGCTCCTGACATGGCCCCCCTATGTAAACCGCCCTGGTGAGTTGGATACAATGAATTTCTTCTCCAGGACACAGTAGTCCTTTTTTATCCTGGTTTGTCTTGTTCCCATACCTATGATACTATCTCATTACTGTGTCCTGGAGAAGAAATGTTTAGAGGTAAGAGATTCCTACACATTTCTTCTCCAGGACACAGTAGTCCTTTTTTATCCTGGTTTGTCTTGTTCCCATACCTATGATACTATCTCATTACTGTGTCCTGGAGAAGAAATGTTTAGAGGTAAGAGATTCCTACACATTTCTTCTCCAGGACACAGCAATCATATAAAGCCTTCCTCTTTCCATGCACAAGCAGACACATTTGGAAAAGGGGGCTAAAAGTGGTCTTTCTAGTATTTTAAAGGTTTAGGCAAGAATATGGGGCAATCATGCCCTGTCCCCAAAACCAGTGACAAGTCGTATCATTGCTATTCAAAGGCAGTTGTGACAGTTTACCAGAAACCAAGGGTCTTAAAACCATAACAGTGTATTCTCCCTCTGTCCTAGAGAGTAGAAGTCTGAAGTCAGTGGTCAGTCCCTGGTCAGCAGTGTTAGCTCCTGACATCTCTGAGAGAGGCTCTTCCTGGGCATGTTCCAACCCCGGGTGGCTAATGACTATCTTTGGCATTCTTTGGCTTGTAGCTGCATAACTTATCCATACCTCTGAGATATCATGTGCTTCTCCCTGCTGTATCTCTGGATCTGTCTTCCTGTGGCTTTTTAAAAGTAGAAATAAGCTATTGGCTTTATGTTGGTACCTACCTTTATCTTAATGACTTCATCTTAACTTGACCCTAATTAACAAGTAAGGTTCCATTTAGAGGTTCCAACATTAACACTGGAACACATGATTGAGGTTCATAATTAGAATCCAACTTACAACAGTCTCAAGTAATTTCTCCTGTTTTTTCCTGGTTTGAGACAAGGTCTTATTGAGTAGCTCTGGCTGACACAGACCTTGCCATGTAGATTAAGTAGCCTCAAACTCTCCTGATTGCTAGGATTAATTGTGTATGACACCCAGGGATCTGCACTATAGAAGGTGTGGCCCTGTTGGGGGTAGACGCAGCCTTGTTGGAATAGATGTGTCACTGTGGGTATGGGGCTTAAGACCCTCATCCTAGTTCCCTGGACATTAGTCTTCTCCTAGCAGCCTTCAGATGAAGGTGTAGAACTCTCAGCTCTTCCTGTACCATGCCTGCCTGGATGTTGCCATGTTCTCACCTTGATGATAATGGACTGAACCTCTGAACCTGTTAGCCAGCCCCAACTAAATGTTGCCCTTATAAGAGTTGCCTTGGCCATAGTGTCTGTTTGCAGCAGTAAAAGCCTAACTAAGACAATCCCCAAATTGATCCCCTATGCTATAACATGGGGTTCTTTCTAATTATGAACCTAGTGGTGGCAATTTACATCTTAGACATTCTCCTGTGGCCTGAGGGAGAGTCTACAAGCTCTCTGATCATTGCATAGAGCCTTCTCAGTCCAGCCACTGAGCTGTTGAGCATGCTCACTTCTGTCTCGTTTCCTGAAGCTGACCCCAGCCCTGTCCTCCAGCTACTCCAAACCCTTTGCCATCTACTCTCATACCTTTCACATCCTTTTATTTAAAATCCTTCAGATCTTCAGAGTGAGGAATGTGACATATTTCTTCCAGAAAAGTCTCTCCATAGCTTTTCTTCATTCTATCTGTCTTTCTCTAACTCATCTTTTGGTTTTCAACCTTTACTTTCACGAAGGCATCGTCCCATGGGCTTCTGTTACTATGCCCCCTACTCAAGTGCACTTGCAATCTATTCACATCTTAGAACTCTGTTCACCATCCTATTAATTATATGATCATGTGACATGAGCATATGAGACATATCTTATAAGGTCTTTTTACCTGCTGCCTTGCCCGAGACACTGAATTCCACACTATACTAGGGATGAGTGACCTCTATAGCCCTAGAATATATTTGTCAGCCAGTGATATGGCTCCGAGTGTAACTGTGCTTACTGCCAAGCCTGAGTTCAATCCCTGGGACCCCATGACAGTGAAAGGGGAGAACCAACTCCTGCAAGTTGTCCTCTGGCTTCCACATACGTGCTGTCATGCATGTGTGCATGGAGGCACAATCATATACATATGAATGTAATTTTTAAATGTACAATATATAATTAAAGTATGTAATAGTGTGAGACCCTCAAAAATGTCTGTATGGAATAAAGGAATCTGAGTATAGGACTAGGTGCCGTGGCTAGAATGATAAATAAGATGTATTCCCAACTGGGACAGCTTGTTAATGTTCACTGTATCACAACCTGATAATCTTTGTAAAGCCACTACAGCTATTATTAGCAGCATGGGAGACAAGCCCCCACTCTGGCAGAAGAGCCTGAGGGCAGAAGCAAACAGCTCTTCATACAGTCACACAATGGGGAACTGGTCTGTGACCCTACCTCCCTCCTGGCTCTTAATTCTGGCTCTTTACAGTTTCTAAGAGTGCACTGTGGGTCTGATTCTCCTGTTGGTAACTCCCACTGCCTCTTTCTCATAGTGACTGCTTTCTTTCTGTGCTCGATATGTTTCGGCTTCTGCACTGGGGTTGTTGGTCAACAGTAGAGCACTTGCCTCGCATACATGAAGACCTGGCATTGGAGGAAACCTTTATACTGTGTCCATTTTCCTTGAAATTTTAGAAATGAAAAAGAATATATTGACATGCGAGTTGAAATTACATTTTTTTTCTAGAAGCATTCACAGCTGCTCCTATCCGTTGCCTTGCAATCCCACCTACTCAGAACCGCTGTGCGTTGGTTTCCTTTGGTTATATTCTAGAACGCGAAGGTAGCATGAATCTGAGTTGCATCTTTGTAAAATCCAGAGCTTCAGAGGGACCCTTTGTGTTCTTGTTCTGGGTTTGACCTACCCAATGCCAAGGCCCAGATGGATTTCGCTGACTCCTGCTAGTTTTCATTCATCCTTAAGCTAACTTCATAGTTCTTGGGTTCCTGAGTACTGTGTTTTATCTGGAAACCCACAGAAAATCACCAGGCATGGTCATGAGCACACCTGGAACTCATGGGGGTGGTAGGCAGAGAGAGGGAGATCTGAGACTTCTCAGCTACCAGTGTAGCTCTAGGTTCAGTGAGAGACTCTATCTTAAAGAACAAAGAGCAGAGTGAAGGGGCAGGNCNCCCCCCCCCCCCGCCGCCCAATGTCTTCTTCTGGGCTCCACTCAAATGAATACACATGTGAGCATACACTGCACATCACAGACATACAACACACACACACACACACACAGAGAGAGAGAGAGAGAGAGAGAGAGAGAGAGAGAGAGAGAGAGAGAGAGAGAGAGAGAGAGAGAGAGAGAGAGAGAGAGAGAGAGAGAGAAGTATGAGGAAAGAAAAGGAAACATCACACTTTGCTTTCTTTCAGGCCCTAAACTAGATCAGAAGTATGCTTGTTTCCCATTCCATCATTTGCCACACAGTAGCTTCTCGATTGCCAACCTTAGTCATTACTGTCCTCTCCCACCAGCTTGCATGTTCCATGAGGGTAAGGACTGCAGACCACACAGGCACTCCTTAGCCTCTCACAGCAGGGTGTAGCTGGAATACATGATCTGTTAGTGGTTTCTTCTTCCTCTAATCCAACTCAAGCTGACTCCTCCCTCTTTCTTGCCCACTTAGGGCTCGAGTCAGCCCAGGGAGTCATTTCACTCCTTCATCCTGTCCCCAACATCATGTCCCCAAATGTTAGTTACTCAAAGTCCCCCAAGTTTGAATTTCCTATTACATTCTTAATTTATTTACCTCTGATTATTTCTTCTGACGTATCTTTCTCTAAAACATGTATCCTAAGAGTGGCACATGGAGTCCTACCTAGTTGAGTTTGTCTGGATGTAATAGCGGTAAATACTCCTACAGTTAAATAGGTCATTCCCCACCCAGCACCCATAGGATCTCTGGGTTTCTATCTACAGATCAGATCACATTGGGGCTTTTATATAAAACTCTCCATTAGTAGGTGAATCTCTTATTCTAGTCAGTACAATTCTATGTGTGCTAGTAGTATATCTCAGTGGTGGCTTTTTGCCTACCATATATGAGGCCATGGGTTTAATGATCAGCAAGGTGGAGGGGCTGGGGTGGGGGAATGAGAATGACTGCATGACCTTGGCCTCATTGTCGCTCTTTTGATCCAGTCCAGCCCTAGTGGCTGCTGCTACCATCTGTCCTTTCTTTTTCCTCCCTCTCCTCTTCCTCTTTCCCCTCTTCTTCTTTTTTTTTTTTCCAACTCCAGACTCTCCCTGATCTTCCAACCCTCTTGATGCTCCTGCCTCATCTTCTCAAGTGCTGGGATTACAGCCATGTGCCACTGTACCTATTGCTGTTCCTTAAATGGTTTGACTTCTGTCTGCAGAATTTCTGCAGCTAGCTCCTGCTAAATTTCCAGTCTCTAATCAAATGGTTAGTTCTTGAATGGCATTTTCTCTCACTAGCTCATTGAGATGAGAGTCTCTCTTCTCTTCCCACATCCTCTCTAATCTTTATCTGAATGTTTACATTTATTTGTGAGCTCTCTTTTCGCACAAGTGCCAAGGTGATCCTTAGTATTGAGCATACAGGAAACAAAACCTCCATCTTCATGAAGTTTGCTTCCTACTGTCCATGCATGCATTTGTTGAAAAAAAAATTATATTTTACTTACCCTATGAATAATTACCTGTTTTTTTAATGATTTTGAAAATGAGCATGTTCTATTGCATGATTCAGAAACAGGTTACTAAATAGACTACTTAAGATATTACCTTCATTTTTAAAGATTTATTTATTTATTTTATGTATGTGAGTACAATGTAGCGGTACTCACAGGTTGTGAGCCTTCATGTGGTTGTTAGGAATTGAATTTTTAGGACCTCTGCTCTCTCTGGTCAACTCCACTTTCTCCAGTCCGTCCCGCTCGCTCAGTCCCTGCTTGCTCCTGTCCAAAACTTTATTTATTGTTATACATAAGTACACTGTAGCTGACTTCAGAAGCACCGAAAGAGGGCATCAGATCTCATTACAGATGGTTGTGAGCCACCATTTGGTTGCTGGGATTTGGACTCAGGACCTTCGGAAGAGCAGTCAGTGCCCTTCTTGCCAGCCCCCTACCTGCTTTTAAAAGCATTGTCTTCCACTGAAATGTAAGCTCTGAAATAAATGAAAAGGTACATAGACACATGGCACAGTGGGTGAGCCTTGTAGGGATCAGTGAGTAAATATCCATTACTTCTGCCTGTTAGGGCTTGGGCAGCATGGGGATCCACAAGGTCCTTCCTGTCATGGCATTCCATCCCTGGAATCAGAGAATATGATAAAACCTGGAGCCCGTGGGACACTGATCCCTCCTGCCACCATTGTTATTTATTCTGCTCTTTTCTACCACTGTGCCTTTCCAGGGGACTGGGCCCCACTGTCAGCTGCACAATTTGCATTCCTGCCAATTCAAATATTTATTCATTGTCCGTGGACACCAGTGAGGACAAGATGATTGAAAAGCATCAACAGCCCCTCTAACCAAATATTTTGTATTCCAACACCATTGAACCTTCCAGAAAAGCCAGCATGGCAGAGCTGTCAGAAGATCTACTTTGTATTTGAATGATATTTGAAGCAACTCTAAGTACAAGGCCAATTTGAATTTATGTATCTCTTAGTGCTGTCTGGCCCCTTATAATTAGTTACACTCTTTGGGCATATAAATCTCTTAACCAATCTGTTATTCTTGGTAGGCTGAAAACTGTCAGGGACTCCCTTGTCAATGTGACAGCATTGTGTGATAACTAAATACGAATTTACTCAGGAAGAATATACATTATTGACAATTTGCTTAATTATCTCTCTAAGCAGCTGAAGTATTGATTTCTTCCAGTGCTGCTTCTGTCCTCAGAGAGAGCCTTGGGGCATCTCAGCAGGGTAAAACATGTTTGGCCTGAGGACAGCCCCAGTCTCATTAGTGAGTCTAAGGTGATACCAGTTGTAACCCCAGTGCCCAGCCATCTACTTCCTTTGCATAGTCCTCTCAGAAAGATAAGCCTTTTCAAGGTGAATTTTGTCTGAAGAGTTTGTACAGGCATCTGTTTCTGTTTGGACCCCCACCTCTAGGAAGAGCACTGGTGTTGTGGAAATTAACAAGTGCTGAGGGACAAAGTGGGAGATGAGAGGGTAGATGTGGACGTGGGAGAAGGGGAAAATAGGTAGCAAAACCAAATGACAACTGCCTGGAAAGATCTGTGGAGACATGGTTTCAAATGTGTGGTGGAACAGGATTTATTTTGGGGCGTGGCCCTGTATGTAGTAGTGCGTGTGTGCCTTCTCTTGTGAATGTCCATAGTGGCCAGAAACCAACATCAGTATGATTCCTTTCACCATTTTTAAACCTGTTTATTACACTTTTTAAAGACATTACTTTACTGACCTTGTGCATGTGCATATGTATATGTATCCTAGCCTAGGCAATTTTTTGTCTTTTCTGATATTTTTATTTGGGGGGGGAGTTTTTATGCTTTTAAACAAAGAGCCCCTACTGACCTCCAGGACTCCTCTTTTCTCAGCATCTTCTTTCTTAGCATCTTGAGAAGCTGGTTCTACTGGTACACACCTTGATACCCAGAATCTTTCTTTTCTTACTAATTTATTTTGTTTTATACACGTGTGTGTGAGTGAGAGAGAGAGTGTGTGTGTGTGTGTGTGTGTGTGTGCACTACATCTGTGAACACAGCTATGTGTTACTTTTTCACTGGCCTGTCAGATAAGTGTTGCCATGTTAAAAGCCATTAAGAAAGAGAACATCAGTGGCCATGTCCCAGCTCAGCTTACCTGCACATTCACGTCTCTTTTGACAGATGAGCCTTCTAGTCGGTTATGTAGACACACGGACACAATCTTCATCTGGAAATTTGATCTGATAACACCATGTAGACTAAGACTGTAGGGGCGAGGGGAGGTGGGGAGAGTCCAATCTCATCATATCATCTAAACACTTTCTTTCATAACTGTATTCCCCACTTCTCTCCTTACAAAAATGCTAGGTGAGCAGGTTCATTGAGAACAGTCTATCCATAAATGAGGAAGAGGTGGGAGCCAAGAGTAGAGGGTCTTTACACACATGCAGATGAATGAGTCCATTAGAAATCCATGAATAACGCAAAGAAGCCAAATGTAAAACACGGGTTTTGTTCATGGTTGAATGGGACTTCAGGAGCTCAGGTGTAACTTTCAGTTTCATGGAGTCCAAGTCTCTGGTCTCCAAAGGCAGATGGCTGCTAAACACACTCCACTGGATGCAGAAAAAATAAAATGTGCATTCACATTTATTCTTTTATTCTATCCTTTTCAATTTTCCAACTTAGCACGCTTTTTAAAATATATGAAAATATTCATGCACTAGTACATAATAAGTGATGCTGATTAATAATGAATAATTTATACATACATAATAGTGTTTTAATCCAATGGGGTGATCAATACACAAATATAGAGATTACCAACTGAGATTTCCATTGTTGGTAAAGCTGTAATACGATTGGAGCCGGAAATCTAGGAGGTATAAATGGAGCTAACTTTCATCTACTACTTATTAAAGTGTTTGAGTCACTGGACAGGTTGATCACAAGTTCCTGAAGTTCAATAAAGTCTCAGGGGTTGGACCAGGAAAGGTGGAGGGGCTTTAAGATCATCAGAGAAAAGCAGGCATCATGCAATACTGAATTATAAGAGAATAGCTAATGTTTCATGGAACACTACAGGTATGGTCTAAGAGAGTCATGGTGGAAGTAATTGAAATGGCCAGCACCTAAGGGAGTTGAGGGCCTAGGGCTCCCCTAAGGATACAAATTTTTTGTGCCCTTTAGTCTTTCTCTTGAGCTGCATTAGTGAGCAAAGGCTCACAGTAGGGGACATAAGCCAGATTTCAGGGAGAAGAGGAGACCAAAGATTCCAAAGAAGGATAAGAGCACCCAGACATAAATGTCTCCTTTGGTCAATTCTCCTTAGGTGAATAGCTAATCCTTAACTAAATCACATGTATATTCTATAATAACAGATTGCCCCCTAAGACATCATATCTCCTGTCTTGCTGCAGTAAGAATTAGCCATGCAAGAAAAAAATTGAAAAAGCAAATTAGAGTATTTTAACTTATACGCTTCTTTAGTTATAAGACCTAAGTCTATGTAAATTGTAAAAATAAACAGACCTTCCTTGGATAGTTTTAAATGTTTGGAATTCCATCTCAATTTAAAAGATCCCCCCTTTTAATACAGATTATATGACCCTACCTTGACTTCCAATCAATGAGAAGGTTGTGAGCATTTCAGAGAACAAAACCTCCCCAGCAGAGAACATCACTGACCACTGGGATGCTACTGAGAACAGGCACCATTGTATCTTTGGAGACAGGAGTTTGTGATGAGGTCCAAAGATGATCATTCCCTAAGGATACAGTCAAATCGTGACCCAAAAGATGGTCCAGAGCTCTCAAGGCAGACTGAGTACAACAGTCCTGCCTGCCCACCCCTATGAAAATATAATTAACTCCATCTTCTCGGGAAAGGAAAAACAGGTCCCATCTTGAATAGGCTCTGCTCACACCTTGCAACTTCTCCTTTGTGGGATGCGACCAGCTACAAGTCACCAACTGTTCCTGATAACTTTGCTACCAAATGTCTGAGGCTTTCTCTGAATTCTGACTGACCAACATATGCTCTCAGCTCAAAGCTTGACAAGATCAAAGAACCAGAGATCTTTAAACATCTAACCTTAGGTAACATCTTCCAAGACAGTTAATATTCTAGCTTAGTTATGTTCCTCTTTCCCCTCCCAACTCCTAGACAATACTCACTGGAAGTTGGTCTTTGAGCAGCCCCACCTTACCATTGAAGGCTGAGTTGACTTAGGGTCACCTTCCAGGTTTTGGGTTGTTACTCTTAACCCAGCAACAGCTGCCTCTCCATGGTCAAGCTAACCAATTTAGCTAATCTCCAACTTGTAGATCTTCTGGGGTGTAAAACAACTGTTAATAATTGGGGGGGGGGGCTAACAGTCATCCGTAAGCTGTTCGAAGCCTCAGTTCTGAGACTCTGCATTATTCATGTGTGCAAACTGTCATAAACATAGTCAAATTCTCCGTGCAGCCAGTCTCGAAAAGTCTCTGCACTCAGCGACATTGGTATGCACATTTCTGAGGCTTGGTTCTATTTAACATTTTCATGAGTGACCAGCTTAAAGAAGAGCGCAAGCGCATTAAGTTTCTAGATAGAAGAGGTGACCGGAACATTAAGGAGCAGGATTAGAACTGTCAGAGTTAAGTATGTTCCCTGGGACAGGCAGGGAAAATCGAGCTGCCCAGAGGCAAGCTGAGTAGCAGCAAGGTACAGGGAAGGTGGACTATAAACAGTCAGAAATAGACTCAAAGTGGGAGCTGAACTAGCCATGGTGTCCACTGAGGACTCTATAGCCTTCAAAGTATATCCAGGTCCCCATTCTATAGAGTAGGAAAGGAGAAAGCATGGAGTTTCCAAGAAGGCCAGGGAGCCTGTCTTTCTCACCAGAGCTTAGCTTTAGATTCCTAGGTCCACTTCATGAGCCTGGTTTTAGGCTCAGTTCATCATCCTGTTTTAGTTTACCTTATTAAAGACTGCATTGATTGATTCCAATATTAAAAACCGCTTCATTGCCAGAACACATCATTACGGTCTCCTGCAGAACGGCCTCTTCCTCCTTGGTTGTTTTGGTTCCTTCTTGTTGTTGTTGAAAATAGGGTCTCAGTATGTATCTCTGGCTGGCCTGGAACTCTCCATGTAGACAGGGTTACTGGGAACTCACACAGATCTGTCTACCCGACCTCTGAGTCCTGGGACTAAAGGCCGGCCCTGGGCTACTTTGGCTCTTGTTCAACTCTTCCAACTAAACTTCTACTATAAGGAACTTAACAGGTACTCCCTAAACAAGTGTGGTTCTAAGCCTAAAAAAAAGAGAAGTTAAATGAAATGAAGACTCAAGTGGATAATACTACAGGAAGAGCTTGCAAACTTTTCCTGTAAAGTGACAAAGAGCCCAGATTTGGGTTTTTGTTGTAGCTACTCATTGCTGATACTGTAGTGTAGGAGTATCCTAATATAACATGAGTGGACAAATGTCGTGCTGGCTCTACAGTAGGCTGGAGTTTCCCAACTTGCTTTGCATTCAGTTTTGGAATCTTCAACTTTCTGAGAGTCTCCGCAGGCATCATGTCCAACTAGTCAATTTTGCACCTACAAAATCCAGGACCGAGACAACATGATGATTTTTATTCAAGTTCACACAATATTTAAAGCTGTATTAAAACCTTCAAACTAGAAAAGGGTACCTCAACTCCAAGGTTAATGTTCTCTACTCCAACCATCATCGGGCTGTTTCCAGAAAGTTCTGAGGATCCTTGCTTATTGCTGAGGTTGCAGAGCCTCTTCAAGAAGTCTTATCATAATGTCTGCTGCCATGTCTTAGTATGATATGTAATGTATGATTGAAGTACATCTCTCACAAGGCAGGGTCAAGACAAGCCTGTGATTAAAGACTTGCAGTGGGGCGGCCTCTGCCCTGCTACCATCAGGTTTTCCGATAAGCAGAAAGATAGTCTAGACAGTTAATTTAGAAAGGATAGTTTTTCCACTGAGTTCAAAGGGCAGGGTAGTTTTAGTTTAACTGAAGTTACAGTTGCCTGAAGTAAACTGGTTAAAATCTTCGTGCGCCAAAAGGAATTGTACAGGGTGAAGTTGATCTTTGTGTCCTATGTGAATGGAAGGGGCAAGGCTGGGATGGAGGTTAGAAGGCAGGACAAACTACCAGAGGTACCTGCTTGAAAGAACTTGAGGCCAACAAAGTCAATGGAATCCCCATGGTAATCACATCCAAGAGCAGTACCTTTGGGGCAGCACTGGACATGGACTGAAGGTGGTGACCATTGTCTAAAGCAGCAACTTGAAACCCTGTTCTGAGCCCACAGGGACTCACTGAGTCACTACCGCCAATGAGAATACAACAGTTTCATCCATAAGAAAAATCACAAAGTGGCTGCTTATATTAGGGAAAATATTTGTTGAGATTTAATGGAGACTCCCCAGTAAAACCCCTTCCTACTGGTGGACATCTGTAGAAATACTTGAGAGATCTGTGTCTCTGAGTCAGAAGCTGGTAGCTCATCGCAAATGTGTATGTAGACATGCCCAAGCTCAGCAGAGGCCAAAAGGATCCTGGACTTTGTGTCTGCATCGCTGGGGACCAAGGCCAGGATCTGTCCTATGTAAGTACTCTAGCTGTGAACTAAGCTCCCAGCCCTAAGGACAGCAGGTTCCTAAGGAGGATCAGGGTTGATCTGGAACTTGAAGACCCAGTAGCTTAAGCCTATTCTTCTTTGAAAGTTGGGGCCAATTTTTTTTTTATGGGAAGTCTCATTTTACTACCTTTGGTAAAGATAAATTACAATGTGCTTTATGTAACTAATTAAAATGGTGCAGTCTGTTCAAATATCATTTCTGGGCAGTACATTTCATAAAACTATTCTGGAAGATTAGCTGCCTCCAACCACAACGTTTCCAAAGTCCATTTTTCCAAATAACAAACTTCTGGCAATCATAATTTTTCATTATTGTGGTTTTTTTCCCCCCAGATGATCCAGGAACCTGTACCTCGTGTGCTACAGGATATTACATGTAAGTCTGGCCTTCTTTGTTCGTGACACTAATTTTTCTGCAGCTTAATCATCAGTGACTTAATCCTAACTCCAGTTAGGATTTGCAGGGGGTCCTGCAACCTAAAGCAACTGTCCTGTGTGGGCTATTAATGAGTGAAGAGTCCAGATGTTTTCTTGCCTTGAAGAGAGCCTTCCCTTTCCTGATCCTGGAAGTCATCCATCTTGACACTGGTGTCTAGGAATCTTGCCATGGGTCACCACCATTCAAATTTTGCTTTTTATGGACAGGCTTTAATAATAGAGAAAACTGGATCCCAATGTCTGTGTCAGAGTCAGATGTGCCAAGGGAAGCCAGGTGAGACACTTACCTCTTGATTTCCCCCTGGGTGATGAGAGGCGTGGACCACTAGCTAAAATGAAGTGCAGATAAGCATCATACTAGTGTTCTCCCATATAGATCGATTAAAGCCAAGCCTGCATGTTTCAACATGACCTCCTGTCCCAGCTGCTCTCCCTTCCAGCTCGCCTCACCGCCCGTGCTAGAAGAAAACCAACACAAACAGAAAGACGGAAGGGAAGGGGAGATCAGACTAATCCATGGCCTGCACAGGTCCTATTTGACCACCCACGGCTCTCACCTCCTCCTCTCTTCTCCATCTTTCACCAGCTTGTAAGCAACTTGAGATCTGTATGAGTCCAAGAGACAGAAAGAGTAGATCAGGGAGGCTCTAGTACCCTGCTCACTCTACAGCAAAAAACTAGTGACAAGCCCACATCTCCATTTTTGTGGGTCACCACCTTCTGTCACCATATTCTCTTGCCTTGGCAGAGTCTAAAATCTCAAAATGGTAGGTGGGGAAACAGCAGTAGCAGTGAGCAAGACAGGAGGAAAGGCAGCCCCAGAAGCATCTCAGAAGGTGGGGCCAACCTGAGTTACCAGTAGGGCCCTTGGCTGAAATACTTGGCAAGAAGTATTTCAGATTTCACATTTTTTTCTCATATATCGGAATGGTTACATATAAATGAGATATCTTGGGGAGGGGCCATGTCTCAAACTAGAATCCATGCTTCATATATACCAGAAGGGCAGAGTTGGTGCATCATTTTATATGCTATTTAAAAAATAAATTTTGTGCGTGAAACAAAATTTTGCAGCATCAGGTCAATTTCTCAGAAAGTTCTTAATTTGGGAGCGTTTTCAGATTTGGGAGATTAGGGATGTTATTTTATTTTATGTGTCTGAGTGTTTGCTCGCATTCACTTGTATGTGTGTGTGTGTACCAAATGAAGAAGTAGGCACAGGATCCCTTGGAACTGAAGTAATAAATGGTTGTGAGCTGCCATGTGGAGACCGGGAAACAAACCCAGGTTCCCCTGTGAGAGCATCCAGTGTTCTTAACTGCTGAGCCATCTCCCCAGGTCCTGAACCTGGGCCTCTGGTTGCACCCTAGCTTCCCTAGAACAGCTGGCCGCTGCAGTGACTATGTCAGGCTAGCACTCGGATCCATTGGTGTGGCTTTTCCATTTCACACAGAAGGAGCAGGGGTACAACTCACCGAGATGGCACCGCCTTATTTACGGAAGGCCCTAGTTTGACCCTCGGGATGAGAAATGAACACATTAAAAGATAGAGGAATGGTGAAGAGGCCCCCGGTTGATGAGAATAAGAAAAATCTGGATAATATTTAACGAGTGGAAAATAACTGACAGCATATCATCTGCAATAGCTACAGCAAGGGCTCTCACATCAAAGATGAAGAGTAGACATGCAGGCATTCCTTACGGAGCCCACAGAATTGTCCCATGAAGAACTCTCCCTACCACCCCACACACACACAGAGAGAGAAAATGACCACATAGAAACCGGTGGAAATTCTATACCCTTTCCTCTAATGTTCCCCACCCCCTACCCTGTGCTCATCCAGTGCAACTCTGCACTGAGTCTTCGATCTGACCCTTGTACAAACGCCTCCCCTGCACCTGCTTCCTCTCCTACCCCCACGACACATGCCACTCACCAGATAATTGATGTGTGTGTTTCATAAAACCTTCTGAGAAAGAAATAGGCTGAAATAGTATGCCCTATAGTACAAAGACACAGCATGAGATAACTGTTTCAAAAAACACGCATTTATGACATTTCAGGCTATTTAGCATCAACGGCTAGTTGATGAAGTGCTGGACAATATAAGCTGTTAAGAAGGAATGCTAACATTTTCCCTGATGACTCACTGATGCTTTGAAATTCACCAAAGAGCAAAAGTCAGCTTCCCTCCACTTCCCCTCCAAGTGAATTACAATAACTTGCTATATAACAAGCATAGCGGATCATCTATGCAAGAATCCATATGTGTATATGCATAAGTATGTATTAGCATGTGTTGAGGATGTCAAGGCACTTCCTTGTTAATGATCTGGCTGCAGACATTCTGGTAAGTTGTACAGACCCAATACTGGGCTGTCTCTCACTTTCTAAGAGAACTGTACACACTATCTATTCCAACAATCTTTGGTAAAAACCCCTGTCCTACCTTTCAGGGGATGATGGGAACTTGATATTGAGCATTGTTTCCCATGTGTAGACACTAAAAATCAGTAATGCCTTCCCTGTGGGGAAGACAGACGTGAAGGAACTGATACTTAGCAACCAACACAGGAATCAGTCTCACCGACCCTCCCCTCCCCATAAAGGGGTTCTCAGAGGTACAGAAGAGGTAGTCAATGCCTTGGTTTGATTGGGCAGGACAGACCAAGGGCAGGTTTCTGACCTTGACAACCTGTGCTACAGATAAACGAGTATGAGGAGAGCAAATTGTGGCAGTTCTAGCACGCCAGCCCTCCTCATGGAAGCACGGCATCCTCTCCCCCTAGGTTTGAGCAGCATTGCTATAAAGCCTGCCCTGAGAAGACCTTCGGTGTGAAATGGGAATGCAGAGCCTGTGACACTAACTGTGGCAGCTGCGACCAACACGAGTGCTACTGGTGTGAGGAGGGCTTCTTTCTCTCCGGTAAGCTGGAAAGTGGTAAGAAAAGGCTGTGGGGGTCCAGCAGGCCATCACTGCAAAAGGACCAGTCTCGAATGGATTTCAGAGCCTTTGCACACTGGTGTCTATAGTCCAAAAAAGGAGTTTTAATGTGGTTTGAAAAGAAACATTTCCTACTTCCTCTTGCACTTGGCATTGAAGCACAGTTCACAGTTCACTAGTTAGCCTCAAGTATCTCCAAGTTGGTGGGAACAAGAGCGTCGAGTAGAAACCATGAGCTCTGAGATGGGAGGAGACCTGAAAATTAATGTTTCAGAGCTGAAGTTACCTGGGCTATTCAGAGCCATGGCCCTTTTATTGAAGCAAAAACCTGGAGAAGAGAAAATCATGTTGCAGGTTCATGTGCACTGTATACCTGAACAGGAGCCATTGTCTTGGGTTTTGGTCAACTCATTGAATTCATTGGAAAGATAATTGGGAAAGAAATTTACTGTGAGTCTACCAACTGGGGGCGCTGAGAATGGAGACTACTACAGACAGTTTTCAGTGAGTCAGTGGTTCCCATTTTCTCCCTCTCTGCTCACCCCAATGTGCCCCTCCCTCCCAATGTGTGTGTGTGTGTGTGTATGTGTATTCGTACATGCACACATGTGTGTAGCATCTTTGTAGAGGTCAAAGAAGAACCTCAGGTTGCTTCCGCACTTTGTTTGAGACAGGAACTTTTCATTGGCCTGGAACTTTCTCGAGCAGGCTAGATTAACTGAACTTTTAGGGATCTCCCTGTCTCCCTATCCCATCTCTCCATCACTGTGTAAAGGGGCCCTCCAACACCAACGGTGCCCAACTTAAATGTAAGTGTTAGAGGTCCAAACTCAGGTCCTCATGCTTGCAAGACAAGCATTTTACAGACCCTCGATAATTCCCTTCCTCTCTCTTTCTGAGACAGAATCTCTCAATGCAATTTGCACATCCTGGAACTTGCTCTGTAGACCAGACTGTCCTCAAATTTGCAGAAATCCTCCTGCCTCTGCCTCCGAAGTGATGGGATTAAAATTGTGTGCCTCAATAGTTTTCTTTATTGAGCCATTTTATTTGTAATTTATTAAGGCTTAGAAGTATTGAAAATCTTTATTCAAAGCTCTTTGCCCTTTATGCTTGTCAAATTTATATTTAAGTTAAAAAGGAAAAAAAGTATTGCATTTATTAATTGAAATAACCTAAAGCCATCTTGGTTCACACACATGCAATAAAAAAAAAAAAAAAAAAGTCCTAAAAAGTTCTTCAGTATCTGGCTTTGCATAGCACCAAAAGTCCACCTAGCCAGAGTCCCTCTGTGATGGTTTGTGAATGCTCGGCCCAAGGGAGTGGCACTATTAGAAGGTGTGGCCCTGTTCTAGTAGGTGTGGTCTTTTTTGAGTAGGCATGACTCTATGGGTATGGGTTTTAAGACCCTCATCCTAGCTGCTTGGAAATCAGTCTTCCATTAGTAGCCTTTGGACGAAGATGTAGAACTCTCAGCTCTGCCTGCACCATGCCAGCCTGGAGGCTACCATGCTCCCACCTTGATGATAATGGACTGAAACTCTGAACCTGTAAGCCAGCCCCAATTAAACGTTGTCCTTATAAGAGTTGCCTTAGTCATGTGTCTGTTCACAGCAGTAAAACCCTAACAAGAAACCCTCCTTTACACCTTTTCCCCTGTTCTTCCAAAGGTGGCAGCTGTATGCAGGATTGTGGCCCTGGCTTCCATGGAGACCAAGAGTTGGGAGAATGCAAACCCTGCCACCGAGCCTGTGAGACTTGTACCGGCTCGGGCTACAACCAATGCAGCAGCTGTCAAGAAGGGTTGCAGCTGTGGCATGGGACGTGTCTCTGGTACACCTGGCCCCAAGTGGAAGGCAAGGTCTGGAATGGTACGTACCTGCCAGAGGGAGGCCCAGGATGTCCCCTGCCTTCCTCCCTCTTTGGCACTGTTTCTGAGGAATGTTTTGAAGGAGAATCACATTTGTTCCAAGACTCCTAAGTCTCAGGAATTTGTAAAACTCCCAGGTAGGAAGCTGAGGTAGGCATATGTCCCATAAAGGGCACAGCAGAGGGGAAGGTGACACTGGTTTAAAGAGTGACATGGGAAGTGGCCTGACTCCCCTCTTCTCACAGGCTGCAGAACAGCTTCTCACCTGTGCGTGTCTCTACAATAGAGCAAACCTTCATCTCTGGGGCACCTTTCCAGTGAC
This sequence comes from Mus pahari, assembly GCF_900095145.1. Lineage (NCBI taxonomy): Eukaryota > Metazoa > Chordata > Mammalia > Rodentia > Muridae > Mus > Mus pahari. Next base: position 129,493,386 of record NC_034590.1, on the reverse strand, counting down.
CCTGGCACATTGGAACTGACAAGCTCTCTAGAGCTGGCACTGGTCTCTTGAAAGCTGCTTTTCCTAGCTGGGGTGGTAGCACATATCTCAATGGTACAGGCCTTGCTCACCTAGGTGCATGGGGCTCTGGATTTGATCCTCAGCACGGGGGTTGGGGGGGGGGAGAACATTGCCCTCCCAGTTGCACAGTGGAAAGCTCTTCAGAGGAAGTGTGAGCAGGGGAGTAGAGATGTGAGAGCTGGGACTCTGACGAGAGCTGCAGGTATCCACTCCTCTGTGCATCTTTAGGCGTGGCCTCTTCACCTCTGCTGCCCCACTGTGGGCTTCCTCCAAGGTAATTATAATCTTTCTATGACATCTTCCATATCTGAGAATTTTAAAAACCCAAGTCCTTTGCTTTCATGTTTCGGGGCAAGGGTCCACTCAGTACAGAGACAGTGGCAGCTGTAGGACGCCACACAAGACAAGGAGGAAGGTGTCCTGCTGGTTTCAGAGAAAGGGTGTCACAGCTGCTGTCCACTATGACACTTCTGCACATCTGACTTTCCTAAGACAGCAATCAAAAGCCAGAGCACCCCAGGCTGTTTCCGACCCAGAGCTAAGAAAGTGACTCGATCCAGATTGGGATATCTTCTGTGAATTATAGCCGGCCCAAGGAGGCTGAAAACGAGTTGCTCTGGCATCTGGGCTTTAAGAAGTGGTCCAAGCCAAGAGGGAAACGGTCTGGTGCTGGGTTTCTTTCTCTGAACATCTGTATTTTATCTGGCATCCAGATGATGAACAGGCACAGGGAGCCAAGAGTCAGAGCCGACTCGATTCCCCAAATGATTACATGTCTCTACAACTGGACTACGCATTTTGCAAGCAAAAAAATGAGACTTTGATTGTTCCCCTTTGTCAGAGCACCACACCCACTCCCCACCCCACCCCACCCCTGCCAACTCCTCTGAAATCACAATGCAATGTTTTTGAAAAAGAAGGATTTATTCCATTCGGGGGCCTCACACTAGTAAGGGAATAGGAGAGCAGAAGAGAATGTTTCTCGTGGCTGGACTAAAGCAATAAAGTCAATGGCATAACTGTACTTTCCATTTCTATGATCTATGAAATAAGACAGGCAAAGCATGAACAAAGAGGGGGGGGGCGTTGGCTCACTAAGCAAGGTAAAGCTACAGTGTGCCTTCCCCAGCAGAAGCACAGAGAGTGCTAGTAAATGGGAAATGCATTCCATTAAGTCTGGGGAGGATTGGCGCCCGATGCCCTCATCTTTCTCCTGCCTTCTTCCCCCCAAAAACAAGGTCAGGAGTGTAATAGGAGAGCAGAGGGTTCCAGAGAGCGAGCCCTCGTTAGCCACACCTTTCAGATGATGGGGAACAGATTTCAGTCATTCTAGGTCAATCCGGAGGAGACCTGAACCAATCATGGAGTGTTTGCAAGAGAATGTAGCTGCCTGGGTAGGAGCAGCCAGCTCTGCAGCCTGGAGTCTGGACTTAAAAAAAAAAAAAAAAAAGATTCAGAAATAGGTAGGATACTAAGCTGGCCTGAACTTCAGCCTACTCCTTCGTCCACACTACTTCCAAAAGAGCACAGTCATGTTTGCATCCCAAGGCCTTGGACAGCTCATGGGTCTACGTGTGCTCTGGGAAGTTGCCTTGAGATGGAATCACTCAATTCTTTCCTTAGCACTGTGGCTAGTCAGGATGATAGTGACATAGGCCATCCTTCTTTGTCACCTACTAAGAGAGTGAGTCCCAATCCCCCTGCAGAGTCCAATGACGGAAAGGACACCACTTACCAGGGCCTGCCAGACAAATCCTGCAGCCAACACCCTTGGGTCCCAAGGATGGCAGGCAACTCTCCTATGTTTTCTAGCCATCAAAAAAAAAAAAAAAAAAAACCAGTCACAGGAAGGCCCTCTGTCCCCCTCATTAAATGTTGTGAAGGTGACTTAGGACATTGTCCCTAATGTCAGAAGTACTGAGCAGGTGGCCTGCATGTGGTGGTGTTGAAACATGCAGGAGCAACAGGCTACCAGCTTCCAGAGACATGGCTTCACCAGACCCGGGAGTGCAGTTTCTCAGTCACTGCAAAGCAGTTTGTCCTTCTGTTTTGTCCTCTGGTAGTCTGGAAAAGTTCCTGCAAACATGCCTGAGAGTCCCCCAGTCCACCCATATCCCTCATGGATTAGAACCAGGCCATAGCAGGCTCTAATTACAGATAGCAATGAAGGACCAATCTACAAAGCACAGCTTGGTGAATGAACTGAAGTTTTTTTGGGTTTTTTTGGGTTTTTTTGTTTTGTTTTGTTTTTTTAATCTCTGACCACATCCTAACAACTCATCGCTAGCCGCTCTTATGATCTTAATTCCCAAGCTCTGGGAAATGCTGGAGTCAGTGAATTTGTGGGAGGAACGTCAACCTCTTTGTGGAGAGATAAATGTTGCATAATAGTAACAGCAGATGGCTTTGAAAAGCCACAGGTACCTGATTCCTAGAAGGGATTTATCCAGCTATGCAGCTATGGGTATACTTGCCTCAGAAGGACGGGATGGTGGCATTTTTAATTACTTCACCAATAGGAAAACACAGCTAGAGGAGCTTAGAGATAAGTAATCCTTTGGCTCAGTGGTACAAAGGGACCATTCGTACTGGCTTGTGCTGATGGCTAAGCATCCAGGAACTGTGTATGTGCATTGTCGGGCTATCGACAGCCTAAAATTAGCTATGGCAGAAATGTTTACACCACAGAGATGGGCAACACTACAAATCGGTGTTGTCTCACCAGCAAAACACGACTTTGATCTCGCTCAGATGACTTGAAAATTAAAACTAATTGCTCAGAAACTTGGGTCCCAGCCCTGCAAATAGGTGACAATAAAATGACCAGAGGAAGAGCAGTAAGCCTAGGATCAGCAAGCCCTGCATTCAAATCCTGCCCTGGCTACTCACTGCAGTGCAACCCTAACGTGTTCTTCCTCCTCTCTGAGCCTGAGTTCCCTCGTGTGTTACGAGAGCTTGAGACCACCGCATACGCCATCTCGTACCTGAGAGACCATTTACATCCGGAAGGACATTAAGAGTCCTGTTTTCCGATCCTTTGACCCAACCGAAACACCAGTTCCCTTACACAGCAGTATTCGCTGAGTCACCCAAGAAAACCATCTGTGGGACGTGAGGTGGCACTGAAGAGCTGTAGTGATCTAAAAAAGATAGTTAGAGAATGCAGGGGTTAGCTAACCAACCAGGATGCCTCTCAGCTGGTCCTGACAGACCACAAGTGCACCCCCTCAAGGATGTTTACGCAGCTTCATTATAACAGCAATCACAACGCATACGTGGGGCTAAGCAATCTATAAAAGTAACCCCCAAAATGAAATATGATTCATACAAAGACATTCACAAAGCTGCTTTCCAAGGCAGTGGCAAAAGGAAACGTCCATATCTATAGTGCTGAATGGCACATGAAGCCTCCATGTCCTACACGAAGAGGGTATGAATGATTCCAATCCACAAGCCATCTCAGGCTGGATCTGTGTGGCAAAGAATACACAGCAGATATTTCTGGGAGGTGGGGGCATACGGGAAGCTTGTCTTCTTCATGGTCCTTCTCTCATTAAAACAAAACACTTTATTTTTTTTAATTAAAAAAAAAAAAAAGAAGCCGAGCCCACTGAAAAGCCATCTTTGCTGAGGAGTCTGCTGCAGGATCGACGAAAGTGGAAAGTTCAAATCAAAAGAGGTAACAGGGAAATAGGGAGGAGCCGGTCATCACCCTGCGGCCATCTTCACTGTGCAGAAAGCATCCCCGGTAGCCACAAGGCCAAGGTGGTGGGGATCCGGAAGCCGTGAGAGAGGAGGCAGGAGGGCCATAAACCATCAGTGAACACCTGGGGAATCTGTGAGACCTGACTGCAGAGGTCTCTGCTACAGCTAAGGTCATTCCCAAGGCGCTGAGTACTATGCCTGGGAAAGGCCCTCGAAAGAGCCCGTATGTAGCTACGGCTGGAGCTCAGCAATAGGGCACGGCCTAGCAACCATGGACTACTGGGCTCCATCCCCACGCTCTAGCCCTGCAAATCTTTAAAAGACCAAGGAATCAATATGTGCCTTCCTGGTTGCTGCGGTGTTGTTTGAAGTAGCAAAGACTGGGAAACTAAATGGCTATTTGAAGAGAGATGGAAGGTATTGTATGCGTAGGGTAAAATATTAGCGTTACCAAAAGGAACGGGGAGATCCTAAAGTCCCTGCAAAGCCTGCTCTCCAAAGATGAGTTTTATTAAAACTCAGGCAAGCCGAGCATTATGGAGCATGCGTGCAGCCCATGTACATAGGAGACAGGGATGAGAGACACACAAAGTCAAGGTCAGGCTAGGCTACATAGCAAGACTCTGTTCCAAACAAACAAAACAAAACAGCCGTTACACACAAATAAAACCAAACCCCATGATACAAAGTGATACAAATAGATCAAATAGTGATGTGAATAGATTCAGGGTGCAGATATATAATCATATGACGATATGCTAAGAAAATAAGAAGGGCCCTGACTTTCTACAGTTGCCTCTAACAGGTACCATTCTTGGTTGAAGAGATTTATTTCCATTTCTTTATTTTCTCTTTTTCATTAGCGTTAGAAAGGCTAGAATTTCTGGAGTCGGGTAAAATAGGAACTGTGAACAAGTTCAAGATTTACTCTCTGAGACTGTTACAAACTGCTGCCTCTGCTTAATTACTGTGAACTGCTTGTTCGGAGCTCCCTCTGCTGGACACAAGGGGATACTGAAGCACTCTAGACCTACTTTATGCAGTAAACCAGATTGTTAAATATATATATAATTAAAAACTTGTATCTGTGGATATCAAGTGAATTTGACAAATATTGAAAAAATAAAACCAATTTCTTTGTGAGTAATATATCTTAGTATAAAATGTGAAAGTCAGCCTGTGGCCAGACTCAACTTAGCGTTGCAGGGCTCAGGGATGGTGACTACCCTTCTTTGAGCATCCCAGCATGCTTCTACCCTCCTGATGCCTTTTCTTAAGGCCCAGATCTGTCTCCAGGGGGCAGAACTGCCATTCTAGGAAGCCTGTAGACTTTTGTGACAACTGTTGTCACTGGACTCTATACAGGCTACTTAGGTGTTCCCAGTGTCTCCTCCTACTCGGGGAAGAGAATATCAGTCCATCATCAGCTCTCACTATATACTGTAAAGCCAGGGCAAACTTATCACTCCAAACTACAAAAGTCTTGCCAATCGGCGTGGCAGCTTGGTCAGTCGTTTAGACACACATGCATTATGGATGTATATGTGTGCATTCCGTGTGCATTCCGTGTGCATACGGCACGTGTGTTTTTACATCAGTCCTATCTCCTACCAATCTGTACTCCACCTTAGTCTCTTCCCCTGCAAGGCAGCAGCTTTATAATAATAAATGCTGTCATAGAACCAAGACAGGCCTCCCGGTGCCCTTCCCAGTGGGGGGGGGGGGCTCAGAGATTGGGTGGAATAACAATTGAGGAAAAAGAAAGGGAGCAAGGGGAGTGGGTGGGGCTCTGTTACTGAGTCACCCACCATGCTAAGCACTTAGCACGCACACTGTCTTAACTGAGCGACTGTGTTAAACACTTCCTACGGTGTCTCGCTGAGTAAGCACTTCAGACATGCCGTCGGCATCAAGCAGGACACACACTGTCTCACTGCGCTTCATGCTTCCACAAGGGAGAAACCATTTTCTCTCCTTTTACAGACACAGAAAGTAGGACTCGGAGAGTTTAATTACCGTATCCATGGTTACTCCACCCATAAGCAGCACAGCTGGGATCCAATGGCAGGTGTACGTAGCGAGCCATCTACACCCGACTCCCAGGAGGAGAAGAGGGTCAAGAAAAGGAGGCATAAGGCAAAGAGGAAGGAATCAGAGCCACTATGATCACCTGGAGCTAATTCCCCTGTGGGAGATGCACTGGGAAGGTCTCCGAGTGGACTGAGCTGGGGTGGGTGAAGGCTGCCCCGTGTGTATGAAAACCTGTCCCAGGAGCTTTCTGAGGTAGCTTCCTGGAAATGTCTGCCTTCAGATGCTCTTGGAGGGAGAGTGCAAATACACAAACACATGGACAGGCAGACAGACATTCACGGTATGAACACATGAAAGCAGAATGATTTGTTATCTCAAATATCCCCCCCCCCCCCCCCACACACACACCGTAATGTTACAATTCTCTGGTGAAGTTTCAAGAGAATCCCTGATAATCATTTTCCAAGGAATGAGTAAGAAAAAGAATGAATAGATTCTACATCCTAGCAGTGGGTAGTAGCTGAGTTACTGCGAGCGGAGCGGAGCTACTTCTCCAACACTGTAAGGCTATGTGACAAGGCCAAGTCTAATGTGTTTCTTGCCTATACAGATACGACGAACCAGTATCAACCTTGTCACTCTTCTTGTAAAACCTGCAATGGATCTCTCTGCGCTTCATGTCCGACAGGTCAGTGTGGAAGGGGAGACAGCGGTGGCAGCTGAACCCGGGCACCATCACTGTTCCTGCATGGCAGTGGTGGTTTGTGTTCAGATGCATGATATTGATCTAGTCCCGTCACTGGGGCTTCTGGGAACACACGGGAAACCAAACGGTGACCAGGAGTAAAACTGAGCTTCCTGGTGCAAAGAAACACACAATGAAGCTGTGGGTTGTCTTGTCCATAGAATGTGCTGGAATCTGTGGGTACGTCACAGTTTGAATCTCTTATTCTTCTGTCTTAGACAAATGAGGTTAAGGCTGAGGATAAGTATAGGGATGAACACATTGCCTACGATCTCCTTCCTTGTCAATTCTGCACTTAGTACTGGGGGGAGGGGGAACAGTAGCTTATTTCCTTAAAACTTACGTTCTTTATGGAAACACTAGATTGTCTATGTAGTGCATTAGCATAATAAAATTATCACTAGGGGCTGGAGAGATGGTCTAACACCGTGGATAAGAACACGCACTTCTCTTGCAGAGAACCTGAGCTCACTTCCTAGCATCCACAGTTGGGAGGCTCACAATTACTTGTAACTCTGGTTCCTGGGGTCTGATACCTATGGTCTTTGTGGGCACCTGTGCTCACATGCACATGCACTCAGACGTATGTATGCACATAATTAAAAATAAAACAAAAACACATCTTTAACAATTATTATTAGAAGAGCCATGTGAGTGCACAGCGTTATGAATAGAATCGGCCACTTATTCTCCTGCAATGTGTTCCAGTACTTTCTATGAATATCCGAGATACCAACAGGACCAAGTCCGTATGTGCTGTTTGTCCTATAACATGCATTCCTTTGATCAACTTGAGCTTAGAGATCAGACACAATAAGAGAATAAAAACAGCTAATAATAAAACAGAAAAATGTGATAATATACTGGAATAAAAATTTTATAACTTCAGAACATTTACTTCTGCAGCTTTCACTTATTATTGTGAACCTGGGCTGACCCCAGGCAACTGAGACTTTGAATAAAGCCCTGAGCGAGGTCTGTTGTAGTGAGATCAGACACAAGGCAGCATTTTCCATGATAGATGGGTCAGGACTGTAAGCATGCAAGCAGCTACACCCAAACACTGAAAGATGGTTTAGAATTTTAGAGTGGAGATCAAGTGTTTACGTGATTGATTCATACATTGATTGATTGACTGACTGACTGTAACCATCTCACTATGTAGCTCTGGCTGACTTGGAACTCACTATGTATAGCAAGCTGGCCTCAGACTCTCAAAGATCTTCACGTCTCTCTCTGTCTCCCAAGTGCTGGGATTAAAGTCACTCACACCACACACACACCTGCACCACCACCCTTTTTGCAAATTTCTATTTCATTTATTTATTTGGAGGATATGTGTGTGGTGTGTGCCAGTACATGAACATACATGTGGACATGCATGTAGGAGCCAGAGGTCAAACATGGCTGTTGTTCCTCAAGACGGCCTTCCAATTTGGTTGGTGAGGTTTGCTGTTGGTTGTTGGTTTTTTGTTGTTGTTGTTGTTGTTGTTGTTGTTGGGTTTGTGTTTTGGTTTTTTTTTTTTTTTTTTTTTTTTTTATGGTTTTGGTTTTGGTGTTAGAGAGGACTCTCATTGTCCTGGCACTTACCCATTTGGCCCCAGGGATCTTCCTTTCTCTAGTCCTTAGTCCTGGGAGTGTAAGCATTCCCTGCTATGCCCGGCTCTTTATGANTTGTTGTTGTTGTTGTTGTTGGGTTTGTGTTTTGTTTTTTTTTTTTTTTTTTTTTTTTTTTTTGGTTTTGGTTTTGGTTTTAGACAGGCCTCTCATTGGCCTGGCACTTACCCATTTGGCCCCAGGGATCTTCCTTTCTCTAGTCCTTAGTCCTGGGAGTGTAAGCATTCCCTGCTATGCCCGGCTCTTTATGAGTTCCAAGGCTCACATTTGTGTCCTTACCCTTGGATGGTGAGAACAATTCTGAGATCTCCCAGTCCCTTATTGGTGTTTCAATCTTTATTACATGTATATATCTGTTTGTTTATGAGTATGTGTGTGTGGTGTGCACATTCCACAGCATGCACGTGGAGGGTGAGAGGACACTTCCCGGAGTTGGTTCTCTCCTTCCACCGCGTGGGTCCCAGGACTTCAGCTCAGTTAATCCAGCATGGCAGCAAGCACCCTACCTGCTGAACCCTCTCACTAGCCCACATTTGCTGTTTAAGATAACAATAGCCGTCTTTGTGACTAAGCACACTTAGAAGTGGAACATTCTGTTCAAGGGAAGCATACCTGGAAAAATTGCTTGCATGTCTGTCTCATTCATTCCAGACGGTTGGGGAAAGGCAGGAAAGAGGACCAGTGTAGCATCTCACATGTGCCTGCGGCATATATGGCAAGACTGGTCAGCAGGACAAAGGGAAGCCTAGAGTGATCGGTCTCTAACCGTCAGACTGTGCAAAAGCAGGACCAAGCCCCTAGGGCCAATTTCCTTCCTAACGATTTAACTGATTAATATATATATAGCATGATCTAGTGTTTCAAATACTCAGACTTTGAAAAACGATTTTTAAAAAATCAAAGCCTCTATGTGTGTGAGTCCTCTCAATAATATGTGTGCTATCAGGATCAACCATGACAGCTGTTCTCTGCCCTTGTGCCCTGGTTTCTAGGGATGTACCTGTGGCTGCAGGCCTGTGTTCCTTCCTGTCCCCAAGGCACTTGGCCATCAGTCACCAGTGGCAGCTGTGAAAAGTGTTCCGAGGACTGTGTCTCCTGCTCTGGCGCCGACCTTTGCCAGCAGTGCCTGAGTAAGCCGGACAACACTCTGCTCCTCCACGAGGGCAGGTGCTACCACAGTTGCCCAGAGTAAGTCTCCACCTCCCACTGACGTCATACTCCTACCCAGTCTCCACAGTTCCTCTGAGCAACTCCTTCCTTCCACAGAACTCTCTCTGCATACTCAGCACCTGCATAAATGATACTCATTGACTATGACATCACCGTGGGCCACAGCAGCCAAAACTTAACATAAGGCCAGATGCCCACTTTTCCCTATGACTTATCTACGCATGAATTTTTGCTTCTGTGATAGTAGTCACGTGACCCGTGTTGCACCACAGTGGGGATGTGTTCTTAAAAGGACATTTTTAGGTGATGTTATCCATCACTGGATGATCTTCACACTGTTCTTATGCAAATCTAGATACTGCAACCTCCTACACATAGAGTCTATGTGGTATGGACACATGAGACCCCTCATTGACCAAAACATGTTTGGTGGTGCCTGGCTATTCTTTTCCCACCTTGTACCAGTAATTGGTGCAGAGTCGAGAGATGAGCCTCTTCTAAACTTTCAAGCAGGAGAGTTGTGAGTTATATATAGTAACAATAGCTACTTATTTATTGATTGCCCTCTCATTTAAAATCCCGTTAGAGTTCTATGAGAGGAAGGAGCTGATCTGAGGGACTGTTGACTTCACCAACAGGATTCACCTGTGAGGGAAGAGAAAAACAGACCAGAAGTAACAAACATAGCAAAAATGACAATTTTCCCACATGACAATGTTAGGAAGCCCTACATTGGTAACTTTGGTGGCACTGGGGTCACCAGAAGCCCCATCTTTCCATTTTGCCTTTGTTCCTTCCTTGGCTGACGTCCCTTGCAGCCCCGTAGAGCCTCAGTTGGTATTGTCTGTCTCAGTTACAGGTATCACCGTCCCAGTCAGTGATGAGCAGCTTAAGGGATAACTGTCCTCCTTCGCTCCCTCTTCCCCTTCCTCCCTCCCTCTATCCTTTCCCAGATTTCCTTCCAATACCACCATCTAAACTGGTCTCTAGAATAAGGATAAAGAGCTGCCATCTGCCTTTATCTTTTGGGGCATCTGAAGGTCTCTTAGTGATTCCTAAGACTGCATAGTACCAAACCCTATGTGTAAATGCTCTATACTTTCACACCCATGATGAAATTCAGTTTATAAATTAAGCACAGTTAAATGTTAATAAAAATAAAGCTATTATAGCAATATAATGAAATAAGGTACATGAATATGGTCCCTTCTCACAATATCTTATTGTATTGTACTCACTTGTTACTATGTGACATTATTCCCAGAAACCACATGGTGACTCACAACCATCTGTAATGGGATCCCATGCCCTCTTCTTGTATGTACTCATATAACTAAAATAAATAAATCTTAGAAGGAAAGAAAGGAAGGAAGGGAGGGAGGGAGGGAGGAAGGGAGGGAAGAAAGAAAGAAAGAAAGAAAGAAAGAAAGAAAGAAAGAAAGAAAGAAAGAAAGAAAGAAAGAAAGAAAAGAGAGAGAGAAAGAAAGANGAAAGAAAGAAAGAAAGAAAGAAAGAAAAGAGAGAGAGAAAGAAAGAAAGAAAGAAAGAAAGAAAGAAAGAAAGAAAGAAAGAAAGAAAGGAAGGAAGAAAGGAAGGAAGAAAGGAAGGAAGAAAGAAAAAACCTGTCTCAACGGCATGGTGAAAGTGATAGAGGAAGGCCCCCAGTGTCAATTATTGGCTTCCACACATCCATGCACAAGTATGCACACATAGGCTTTGTCTTAGTTAGGGTTTCATTTCTGTGAAGACACCATGACCAAGGCAACTCGTATAAAGGTAAACATTTAGCTGGGGCTGGCTTATAGTATCAGAGGTTCGGTCCATTATCATCAAAGCAGGAAGCATAGCGGCATCCAGGCAGGCATAGTGGTGGAGGGACAAAGTGTTCTATATCTTGACCCAAAGGCAGCCAGAAGGAGACTCATTCCAGCTAGCAGGCAGCCAGGAGGAAGCTCTCTTCTGCACTGGGTGGAGCCTGAGCATAGGAGGAAACCTCTAAAGCCCACCCCTACAGTGACACACTTCCTCCAACAGGGGTCACTCCTCCCCATAGCGCCACTCTCTATGGATCAAGCATATTCAAATCAGTACACGTGCATACACATATACTATACACACACACACACAAATAAAACATAGAAAGAAAAAACATAGTACTAGACCCCTTAAATAGTAGATGCCAAAAGTTCTTTCCAGAGTCAGACCTGTTTTGAAATATCTGTGTGTGTGTGTGTGTGTGTGTGTGTGTGTGTGAGTGTGTGTTGAAATATTTTTATTGTAAAGTAAAAATCTAACAGAGAGAAAAGACGACGACAATTTGGGGATGAATCAGGACAAAGTTTTAAACAAATTAAATGCCTTTAAACAAACCCAGTTCCCTAGAAGATACCCACCCCTTTCGTTCTGTTTTTCTAGACATTTTTTTCACAACCTTTCCTCAGTGAGTCTTGTAGGTCCATTTTGATTAACAAGAGGAGCAACCATGTCTTTTTTGGTCTCAAACCCATCTCTCATTGACATCATTGCAATCCCCCTTCTTTCCACAGGGGCTTTTATGCAAAAGATGGTGCTTGCGAACACTGTAGCTCCCCTTGCAAAACATGCGAAGGAAATGCCACCAGCTGTCACTCTTGTGAAGGAGACTTCGTCCTAGACCATGGGGTGTGCAGGAAAACTTGCCCTGAAAAGCACGTGGCCGTGGAAGGAGTCTGCAAGCACTGTCCAGAGAGGTGCCAGGACTGCATCCATGAGAAAATTTGCAAAGGTACCTGGAAGCATCCTGATGGAATAAAACATTCTCTCCACACAAGGGAACATGTGGACAAAGTGAAAGGAAACCGCCAAGGCTTTCTTTTTCACAAAAGGGGTGTGCTGTGACCAAAACTGGTCTAGCAAGCACACCGACCAGCAAATCTGATAGGTGTCTATCCTAATGCAGGAGTACTGTGTCTTTCCCCTATTGACTGGGGTCCAACCTCACAGTCTTTCACAGTTGGCTAATTTTAAAACAATTTGTGGAAAGAAAATAAAGGAAGTGGGCAAGTGCTTGGCCTCCCTGAACCATCAAGTTTGGAGAATGTGGGGAGAGGCATGAGGCAGGTCTTTATAAAAGAAAGCTTTACTAGGTAGAGAAAATAAAACGATTTGAATTCCTTTGCATAAAGTTTGTCCAGGGTGAAAGCGATTGGTAGTATATTGGCCCTTGGTGGACTGACCAGCCATCATTCTTAGAAAACAATCCATAAACATTCTCACAATCCCAAGGGGATCCTGGCCCTGTGGAGCCACTGGCTGGGGCCACGATCTGAGAACCAAAAAACAATCAGTCTCCACCTTCAGTGAAATTCATCATCTGCTGGACTATGGCTGAGGAAGTTGGGGGTGAGATAGACTGCTTCCTTTGCGAACTCTATAAGCTAAGATAAACAAGGGCATACGAGATGTCTATTCTGGAGACAGACATGAATGGCCATGGCCTAGGAACACAGATTCAGGTCACCTTACGTTCCATGGTTCAATGTGACAAGTTCATGACATTTTCCTAGTTAGAGCAAGTCATAAATCGAGGCTCTTTCTAAAGCACTGGTGGCAATAGCAGGCAGCAGGGTTTCACCAAAGTTAGGAGCTCTCTGCTCTAGGCCCCACGTACTACCTGATCATAATTAGAGCTTTGAGGTTTGTAGAAGTTGGTCTGTGAAGTTTCCACATTACAAAAGAATTTACCTGACAGTCACAGGGTTCAACACAGAGGTAGTCAATGGGCTGCTAAAGAGCTAAAGAAAGTCTACAATAATTGACTTCTGGATCCACACCATTCCACCATTCCATAATAGTGAAGTCCTAATCAGCTGGATTGGTCTGGAAGAATCCTCAGCATGACTGTTGCTTTTGTTCTTCAGTGCATATATAGCATTACCCAGGGCACTCGGGTTACAGATAAGAACCTCAAAACTCCACTCTGAATTCAAGGTCTTACAGTAGAGACCGATCTGTCTCAAATATAAAAACACAAGTCACAGAACTGACTGGAAAATCAGTTCTAAGATATGAGAGAAAAATGTAGATGGCGCAGTGAGTGAAGGCACCTACCACCTTTGATCCCATGTGGTGAAAAGAGATAAAACAACTCCTGCAAATTGTCCTCTGACCTCCCTGCTTTCTCCACAGCAGACATGTCACACACACACACACACACACACACACACACACACATACACACAACTACATACATGTAGAATAAGTTGAAAAGCATAAAGTTTAGGCAACTTCAACCTGAGGAATAATGCTATGGCTTGAACAGGTCTTTTTCTTTGGAACAAGTTCCAAAGAAAAGGAGACTCAGACCTATGCAAAGGATTCACTTCATGTGATCTATAGGGTTTTCTGAACCCACCCCTAATATGAGAGGGAACACAAAGTGACTAGTAATGTATTCTTCATGATGATTAAACATCTGTTCACAGATCTATCCTGTCAAAGAATGAAAAACTAACAAATCTTACAATCCCCAAGCCTCCTTCTATATGAAATCACATTTTGGGTTATTTGTCATAGTTTCAAGAATCTGTTTATATTTTCCAATTTATTTTTCTTTGAGAATTTCATACAGTGAATAGTGTAGACTTACACTTCTTTGCCTTCCTCTGCCCCCTCCAACTACTCCAGTGTTTGCTTCTACTCACAAGTTCTGACTTCTTCTATAATTATCATAGATTATATATACTATATATAATAATGCTAAATATATACACAATATATTCTATAATGTGTATATATGCATATATTAACTATATTCTACTGAGCCCATTTACTGTTGCTCTTATGTACATTTGCCTAGGGCTGACAACTTGGAAATAGCCTCTCTTCTCTCTCTCTCTCTGTCTCTATCTATCTATCTATCTATCTATCTATCTATCTATCTATCTCTCCCTCTCTTTCTCCAGACATTACCTGTAGTTCTTCATGAAATTTACCTTGTGCATTTTGGCATGTTAGATTTTGTTGTCAGTATGTAGGTCTTTTTCGCACAACCATTTTGATGAGATATTGTGGGTATAGCATCCCTGTCACATTTGGAAGACATGTTCTAGCAGCATATATCCTGGTCCTCTGGCTATTTTTTTTTTGAGACAGGGTTTCTCTGTGTAGTCCTGGCTGTCCTGGAACTCACTTTGTAGAACAGGCTGGCCTCAAACTCAGAAATCCGTCTGCCTCTGCCTCTGCTGGGATTAAAGGCGTGCACCACCACGCCCGGCTCCTCTGGCTCTTATAATCTTTCCACACCTCTTTCTCATATTCCCTGAGTATATAGTGGTTGTGTAGTAGATATACCAGTTGGGTCTGCATAGTGAGTTCCAGGACAGCCAGAGCTACATACTGAGATCATGTCTCAAAAGACAAACAAACAAACAAACAAACAATAATGTAGTTAGAAATTGTATTGGTTTAGGACAATGTCAGTAATAGGTTTTCTACCAGGATCAGAAAATTTATCAGGGACCATCACTAGAAAGAACAGATTCCCAATCTGTCTTTGTCTCTGCCTTTCTGTCCCTCTCTGTCTCTTTCTCTTTCTTCCTGTCTTTCTCTCTGTGTCTCTTTGTCTCTGTCTTTCTCTGTATCTCTGTATCTCTATCTATCTATCTATCTATCTATCTATCTATCTATCTATCTATCTCTGCAGCCATTGTATGTAGTTATTCATGCATGGATGGGGCCTTGTGAAATTTCCCATGTGCAGTGTGTGTGTGTGTGTGTGTGTGTGTGTGTGTGTGTGTGTGTGTGTGTGTGTGAATGTTTCCCTATAGTTTTTTCAAACACCCTTGGTAGTATTTTACTTTCCTCCCCCCTTCTGTCTCTCTCTGGGTCTCTTTCTGGGTCTGTCTTTCTCTGTCTCTCTGTCTCTCTGTCCCTCTGTCTCTCTGTCTCTCTCTCTCCCACACGTTCAGGCTCCCACCTCATTTTCTCACTCCTATTACCTGTGTCCTTCCAGCCCCTTTTCTAGAGCTCCTTCTTTTCTAGAGCTCCTTCTGCCCTCTCCCACCATGACCCTTTCCACCTTTCCCAGTCTCTGCAGATTCTTTGGGTCAAATACTGAAGTCTAAAGATTCAGAAAAAGAATCCACAAACATTAAAGAATATACAGCATATCTTTCTGGGCCTGGGTTAGCTTGCCCAGTATGATAGTTTCTAGTCCTAACCATTAGCCTGCGAATTTCATGATTTCATTTTTCTCTGCATCTCAATAGTATTCCACTGTGTGACTGTATCACATTTTCAGTATTTGTTCACCGACTGATGAACATTTAGGCTGTTTCCATTTCCTAGGTATTGTGAGTAAAGCAGCAATGAACATAGCTGAGCAAGGGTCTAAGATAGAGTCCATTGGTCATATGCCAAGGAGTGGTCTAGCTGAATGATATGGTAGGTCTACTTTAGCTTTTTAAGAATTCTACATCCTGATTTCCATAGAGACTGTAATAGCTTTCAATCCTACAAACCGTTAGTGGACTTCTCCTTTCCCCATTTCTTCACCAGACTTTGTTGTCGATTGTTTTCTTGATCTTAGATAAAATTTCAAAGTAATCTTAATTTGCATCTCCCTGGTGACTAAAGATGCTGAATATTTTAAAAGTGCTTCTTAGACATTTTCACTTCTTCTTTTGAGAATTCTCTGTTCAGAGCTATGGTCCATTTTTTTTAATGGATCATCTGTTTTCTTGATTTTTTTTTGAGGCCTTGGTATATTCTGGATATTAATCCTCTGTCAAATGTACAGCTGTCAAAGATTCTCTCCTCTGTGGGCTTCATCCTCACTCAACTTATGGCTTCCTTTAATACACCAGAGCATTTTAGTTTTATGAAGGCCTACTTGACAGTTGTCGGCCTTTATTCCTAGGCAAATGAAGTCCTATTCTGAAAGTCCTTTCCTGAACCTGTAAGGCAGTGCCTGTTTTCTTCTATAAGTTCCAGTGTTTGTGGTTTCACACTGAGGTCTTTGGTGGAGTTTGGTCATTAGGAGTTGATTTTTATGACGCTGAAACTTTGTGCACCTAAAAGGTACAGGCCACTTCAGTACAAATCCAAGATCATATACTCAGGCCACCATGTGTGGCCTCCTGTCCCAAAGTACAGATTGTGAGATATTGGGATACACCCTGGTTAGATGGGGAGGGGCAAATGTCAGACTAGGCTAAGAGGTTCCGAGAGCTGAGAAATGGGCTAGCCCACCACAAGAGTGATGACTTCTTCTGACCAATCTCTGAGGATAACCTGCTGCTTCCTCCTTTCCTCAGAGTGCATGCCTGACTTCTTTCTATACAATGACATGTGCCATCATTCCTGTCCCAAGAGCTTCTACCCTGACATGCGCCAGTGTGTCCCCTGCCATAAAAACTGTCTGGAGTGCAATGGTCCCAAGGAGGATGACTGTAAGGCATGTGCTGACACTTCTAAGGCTCTCCACAATGGATTGTGCTTGGATGAGTGCCCTGAAGGAACCTACAAAGAAGAAGAGAATGATGAATGCAGAGGTAAGAGTTTCTGGGCTGCATGACTGAGCAAAGAAGGCTGGGGAGCCTGTCCGCACAAAGCATGCTCTAAGACTGCCATAGTGCCCAGCCACAGCTCTCAGAACACTCTTAACTTCCCTGCTCAAGGAAAGAGATTTTGAATGAGAGTTCATTTTTAAAATACATCGTTCATAAGCTTTGAGCATGTGAATCTGGCTAGTTACAGATGACATGACCCTACTAATGGCACATGCTCCATCGAAAAGGATTCTCCATGTAAAGGTTTCCAAGAGAAGGTGAGCTTTTAAAGCCTGTCCTTGGGGGTTTAGTCCACCAATGAGTTCATATACTTAGTAAAAGGTTCCATGGAGAACTTCCTCCATGCCTGTCATCTCCCTTCCCTCTCTCCTCTCTTCATGACCGCCCTCCTTCTCTTCAGCTCTTCCTAGCCCAAGTCCCCATTCATCTTCCATTTGTCAGTTCTGTGACTACATGTTTTCAAAGGGGACTGTTGGAACTGGAGAGCAGCAGGTAGTAAAGACCTTGCCTAGCCTTACCCAGGTCCTGTACTCTACTCTTAGCACTGAATGAAACAAGAAAACAAGAAAGGAGACAGGATCTGCAGTTTCCTCAGCACCCTTATTTTCAACTGGGCATTAATCTTTCTTCATCTCTTTTTATTTGCCAGGATACAGAAAAATAAATTGTAAATTATGAGATGATTTCTGAAATAAAAGAGGAAGACATTCCAGGAGACAGGATTTTTTAAAGCCCTGGGATGGATTGCCATCTTCCATGAACCCCTGGGTCTGAACTGGCAAGAGCACTTGTTAAGGGTCTAGATTCCCATCCTGGTCTGTCTCCCACAACCTCCAGATGGAACCTTCCTATGCCACATAGGGTGGCCTTAAGCTAGCCCTCCTCTTGCCTTAGACTCCCAAGGGCTAGGGTTACAAATGTGTGCCACAATCCATGACTGATTCTATCATCTTCTAGCGGAGTGGCTTAGCATCTTTGGTCCTAATTCTCTGATGCAGAGAGTAAAGCCCATCCATCCAGTAATGCTGAGAGCATCTTCTGCATGCTGTGTGCTGCTCTAAGCCTGGAGAGTGGCACACACAGACTTCTGCTCTCACAGAGCTCACATTCTATTTGGAAAGGAAGATGCTGAGGACAGTGAGCCAAGAGAAACAAGTAGGAGAGCAAAGTCAGGGTGTGAAAAGGAGCAAGGAGCAGTTGACATTTAAGAGATGTTTTTTTTTTGTTGTTTTGTTTTTGTTTTTCGAGACAGGGTTTCTCCATGTAGCCCTGGCTGTCCTGGAACTCACTTTGTTGACCAGGCTGGCCTCGAACTCAGAAATCTGCCTGCCTCTGCCTCCCAAGTGCTGGGATTAAAAGCGTGCGCCACCACGCCCGGCTTAAGATGTTTTATAAAATACCACCAAAGAGAGGGAGCAATCAATATAGGAAGAAACTGTCACATGTCCTCAAGAAAAGGATTCCAAGTAAAGGGGATAATGATTACTGACTCTAAGAGTGAACTGTTCTGCAACTGATTGTCTAACATATCTGCCAAGCAAGCCCCTGTTGTATGCAGACCCTCACACACTGGCACTGTGCATCTGCAGTGAACACCAAAGATGCCCTTTACCACTGGGCAATTATAATGCACTCCAACAATTACTTCCCTAGTGATTGGATAGAGGTATTTTGATAGATTATGGAAAGACCATGACAACAGGAACTTTGATGGTAGAGAGCCACATACTAATGTGCAATCTTTCTCATAGTGTGGCATGACCATGACCCCATTCCCTTGGCACAGCCATAGAAGCCTCCAGGAGAAAGAAGTTCATTTCTTAGTGGGGTGTCCCAGCCATGCCCATCTCTCACCCCTACTTGTTTGCCTGCTGTGCCTGCAGATTGCCCCAAGTCCTGCCTGATCTGCTCGTCAGCTTGGACCTGCCTGGCCTGTCGGGAAGGCTTCACAGTAGTGCATGATGTCTGCACGCCACCCAAGGAGTGTGCAGCCGTCGAGTACTGGGATGAGGGCTCCCACAGGTGCCAGCCGTGTCACAGGAAGTGCTCCCGCTGCTCAGGACCTTCTGAGGACCAGTGCTATACCTGTCCCAGAGAGACTTTTCTTCTCAGTAAGTTGTAATGCTTATTATGCCCAAGGCCAGCTGTGAACCTGTTGGGCATGCTGCCTAATGCCCAGTATGGATCAATCTCTCTCTCTCTCTCTCTCTCTCTCTCTCTCTCTCTCTCTCTCTCTCTCT
>NC_034590.1:129469582-129474238 GCF_900095145.1 Mus pahari | reverse complement strand
TGTGTGTGTGTGTGTGTGTGTGTGTGTGCGCGTGTGTATCTGTCTCTTCATATTTCTTAAAAATTTTTAAATTTTTCTTCTTTGCCCATTTTAAGTTGGCTACCTTCCTGTCTAGAAATTATTCCTCATAAAATAACCCACCCAACCATATCTCTCATACAATATCACCTGTTTGGACATTCTTTTCTAGTAATGACAAATCTAGGGTTACCTCGGGTACTTTTACAGAGAGAGAGAGACATTAAGTTGGGAAGCAAGTTAATTTAAAGTTAAGCCTTGATAAGGAGACTCCTCCCGAAGGCCAGGCAAAGAATTTACACTGTCCAGATCCCCTCACTCCTTCCTGCCCCACACCACCAGAAACGGGAAATTTATAAACTAGATCGTTTGGGGACGATCGTGATAGACTATTCTCTCTCTCCTGAAGTTGTACCACCTTAATCTCTTAATCTCTCAATCTCGCAAGTACACAAGTTGTGTGTGTGGTGGGGGACTTTGCAGCTGTGCTTAATGAAAGGTCTTGGCATGGGGAGATTATGCTGCTGTAAACAGATGAGAC
The DNA here is from genome assembly GCF_900095145.1 of Mus pahari. Taxonomy (NCBI): domain Eukaryota; kingdom Metazoa; phylum Chordata; class Mammalia; order Rodentia; family Muridae; genus Mus; species Mus pahari. Next base: position 129,473,679 of record NC_034590.1, on the reverse strand, counting down.
GAACATAATCACAGGGTCTGAGAAGAGCAGAATTAGTAGTAGATGTATGTTGACTGAATCAGAGCGACAATGAGGATACTGCCCTTGAAATCGAGAAGGGGTTCCCGAACTTATGAACACAGATGCCCTCTAAAAGTAGATGGGGGGGGGGGAAACAGAACCCCTGACAGCCTCTAGAAGGGATGTGGCTCTGTACACCCATTTAGATTTCTGCCCTCTATCATAGTGAGATGAACAGTTTCTGTTATGAAACCATAAAGTCGGTAGTCACTGTTATAGTCATGGTAGAAAACTAGAGCGGAGGTACCCAACAATCCTCAGTTGCCATAGCCACCAGTCCACTCTTCCATCCTGCCTGTCATGGACTGTCCATGCTGAGCTCAGCTTCACTGATATAAATCGGCCTCCAGGACCTCCTCTCCCTCTTCGTGCAATGCCTCCTTCCCTGAACAGAGCAGGTGTGGGAGCCACAGGTCAAGCTTGATGTCAAGACTCATCTTTCCTTCTTCCACAGACACGACCTGTGTGAAAGAGTGCCCAGAGGGCTACCACACTGACAAGGACAGCCAGCAGTGTGTGCTCTGCCACAGCTCTTGCAGGACCTGCGAAGGACCACACAGCATGCAGTGCCTCTCCTGCCGACCTGGCTGGTTTCAACTGGGCAAGGAGTGCTTGCTGCAATGCAGGGATGGGTAAGGAGTTCAGTACATTCTCCTTCAGCCACTTCCAGATGGCAAGCCATTTGCTGATGATGAAAATAGGGTTCAGAACACAGAGATCCACTGTGAAGCCTATCTGCTAGTAGACCAAAGGAGAGGAAGAGAAAGAAAAAAAGAAACAGTGTGTCCCAGGGAGAGAACACACTAAATCAGATGGTATAATTCCCATCAGACTAAGTGACTATCCTCAGGGCCTGGCCTCATTGACAATCCAGAGATATTTAATCACAAGTAGAGAATTTCTCCTCAGCTCATAGTGATCCACAAGCATTAATACAGGATTACAAGCTATTGTTTGGTTGGTTGGTTGGTTGGTTGGTTGGTTGGTTGGTTGGTTGGTTGGTTGGTTTTTCTGTTTTAGGAGGTGGCATGGATTCAAGGGCTTCAGGTTAGTATGCAAAACCTAAGCAGTACAGGTGGGACACTGATCTTAAAAGGGAACAATTTCAGGGACCATCTCCACTAACACCCCTTGGCCTCTGTAGCCTGCCAGGCCTCCACAAATACCCAGCATACACAATTTACAGCTTTGATTCCAAAAGCAACCTTGACATTGAACTGAAATGCTAATATAAAAGCAGTGGGGAAAATTATTTTGTGAATAAAGACTCTATTACTTTGCTGCTAAGAAAAGCTGCTGGTGTGTATATCAGATGTGGTTATAAACACCCTGGGAAGAAGGATCGACTGGACCATGCTCTCTCCCAGCATTCCACACTCCTGTCCAGTCTTTCCCAATCAGTAACCCAGGGTCCCGAGAGGCCCCATTTCCAAACCGGAGGACCTTTCCTGGATGTCTTAACCCCAGTTGGTACCTTCCTTCAGTCCTAAGTGATGACTGCATGCTACACTGCTGTCAGTGCTGTCTACTGATGGGCTCACGTCTCTGTGTATCTCATTCATTCACTCACTCATGGAATCCACATGGGTTAGTGCAAAAGAATCTTGTCCATCTGGATAAGCTGAGTTTAAAACCCACGCTTTGTACTTCAAAGGCTTACCCTTGTTCTTCTCTCTCACGTGTGCTACCACACACGCAGCCCAGCATTAATAACAGGATCCCGCCAAGGCAAGAGGAAAGGCGGGGCTACCAGAGAAGAGTCTTAAAAGATCTGGATGCTGCAGGGGGAACCTCCGTCTTCCTCAGATCTGGTCACTCTCTGCTCTGCAACACTCATGAGACGTGTGCAGTCCTGTAGCTCAACAGAATGCAGAGCGTGGCAGTAAGAAGAAGATGCCCCACCTTGTGTAGAGTCACCAGAAGGAGTGGGGGGAGGGGAGCACAGGGTGCCATCATTCTCTTTACTAGGGAAGAACTGGAGTATTAGCACAAAGTATTAGTGGGGAATGGTTCCTTTGGTAAAATCAGTGTTCCATATACATAAGTATGTTGGTTAAATGTATTTTTCTTGGACGGACAGATGTATAATTCTTTGTACCTTTCTATAATAAGTCATGATTTGGTCTTGACCTTATGGAAAGTTCTTTAAGGCTTAAGCCTGTATGCTTACTCACAGGGTCTTATTCAAGGCTGTGGGGCTCACAAGATTCCAGTCTTACGTTAAAACAAATAATTCTCATAGTAAACAGCCATATGGAATTTAATGTAATCCAGCAAGCTCCTTGTTCTCTTTATTTTGGCGTTATTCTCTGGCAATTTTTAAAACCTATGTTGAATCAATGTTTCCCACTCATGGTCCCTACTTGACCTTTGCACCTTCAAAACAGCTTGCAAAGCATTTCAACTAATATAGCTTCTTTATACAATTCTTTGATTCTACGATCATCTCATGAGATGGACACTGGTCCCTCCATTTTACAGAAAAAGAAATGGGGGCTGGGTTTAACTGATATGACGGAAGTCACATAGCTATAAAGCTGTTGACATGTTATGGAGACAGGACCACAGTCCTGTCTTCTAAGCCGGCTCCTGTGTTTCCTGCTGTGTGTGTTTTTGCTTGATGTTACTGTTTCACTTCCTTTTTTATTTCTCTTCCCTGCATTGCCTCTCTAATACCTTGGTCATCCTATTGACCAACTGAAGTAATTCTTCTCCATGGAGGTACAGAGGGAAGTGAGGATTACAGTGACAGAGCTGGGTCACTGGGATACAAAGTGACTGTTTCAGGTTGCTAGACAGAGGCCGGGTTCAGCACCATGGCAAGCATGCTGTTAGTTCTCACCTGTTCACTGAGCTAATTTACCACAAACAGGGATTTGGGGGTGATGTTTTTGCACCAAAAACCTGGAACCTTGCATTACTGAGCTAATCCCTGGGACCTGCTGATGCCCAGAGGTGCAGACATGAACCACACCACAACTGCCTGCTTCCTTAAGACCTTGGTCTGATTTGGAAGGTATCTTCAGCCAGTGCATTGCTGTGTTCTATTGTAGTTTGACAGATAAGGCTTTTCATACCATCTCCTTTTCGACCTTAAGCAAGTTGTCTAAATTTTCTAAGCCACATGCTTTGGATCTATAATATTTGGGATTATAATATAAACTCAGAAGGTATGCTATGAAAATCAATTTTAAAATTCACGATCAACACAAATATACATACTGGGGACTGGAGAGAAGGTTCAGTAGGTAAGAGCACTGACTGCTCTTTTAGAGGTCCTGAGTTCAATTCCCAGCAACCACATGGTGGCTCAAAACCATCTGTAATGAAATCTGATGCCCTCTTCAGGTACATCAGAAGACAGTGACAGTATATTCACATAAGTAAAATAAATAAATATTAAAAAACACAGAAATAGACTATTAATAGAGTTCTAGCTATTAGTATAATAACTTTCTAGTGCTTAACTGTGCTGCTACTATTAGCCCCATATTATAAATAAGGACTATAATGCACAGTGACCCACCCAAGGGTACATAGCTCATTAGGTAGTACTGCTCCATTTGAAATCATACTTGTTTGAGACCCTACGTTCGTAACCTCCAGGTTCTGATATCTCATTTTCATGTTTAATGGGATGAAATGTCTCCAAACTCCCTAGGATGCCATCAAACATACAGAAGAGGGTAATGATAGTTATTGGTAGAATATTGAATCACCTAAAATCTTTTCAAAAGAGCTTACATCTATTTCTTAAAGGCCATCATGAATCATGTGACCTCATATTTCAAAATGTTTTTCAATTGAGAAATAAGAAGATCCATTCAGAGGTACTTTTAATTGTCTTTCAACCTGGGTGTGGTGGCACATGCTTGCAGTCATAGCATTTGAAAGGCAGAGGCATTTGTAGAAGAGGATGGCCTAGTTGGTCATCAATGGGAGGAGAGGTCCTTGGTCTTGGGAAGATTATATTCCCCAGTACAGGGGAATGCCAGGGCCAGGAATCAGGAGTGGGTGGGTTGGGGAGCAGGGGGAGG
>NC_034590.1:129456234-129469280 GCF_900095145.1 Mus pahari | reverse complement strand
AGGAGAGGAGAGGAGAGGAGAGGAGAGGAGAGGAGAGCTCTTCCATCCAGGGTGTGATTCTGCAAAGGTTAAAGTTAAATGTGGAGCTGTCAAAGGAAGAACAAGAAGTGGCGGTGATGGTAGAGGACTGTTGTGTCACCACTGTGTGTGATAGTAACCTTATAGGTGCTTCCAGCTTCACATTCACAAACAGTGAATAGGTGAGCAACCCCAAGCCCAGTGCACAGGTAAGCAACTCCATGCTCACTAGATCCGTTAGCATCTTGTCAATAATTCCATGAGTCAGGTTGAGTGAAGAGACTGAAGAGGCCAGGCTGGTGTGTGAACCCTGTCTGACACAGCCTTTGGTTCAAGCAGAGTCCATTCAGCCCTACACATCTGCGGCTTCCATACCTGATCAAGGACTGGAAATACAAGTAATGCATCTGCTGCTAAACACAGGATTGCTTCCCTTGTCATTATTTCTGAACCAATATAGCATAACAATTATTCCCATAGCATTTATACTGCATTGAGAACTAATGTGAGATAATTGAAAGCATGAAAGAGGAGGTGTGGATGCTGCCACACTTTATACGTGGGACTGTGCACGTATAAAGTATGGGTTTTGGTGTCCATCTGCATATGCCTGCGATTCCCTTTTGGTTACAGATATTATGGAGAAAGCACCAGCGGCCGGTGTGAGAAGTGTGACAAGAGCTGCAAGTCATGCCGAGGCCCACAGCCCACAGACTGCCAGTCTTGCGATACATTTTTCTTTCTCCTACGCTCCAAGGGACAGTGTCACCGCGCTTGCCCTGAGCACTACTATGCAGACCAACACACCCAGACCTGTGAGAGGTGCCACCCCACTTGTGACAAGTGCAGCGGTAAGAGTATGCCTATGCCTATGTTTTGCGTATGAAAATGGAAATTTGAAAAGGTTTTCCTCTCTGTTTTGCCTCTCTCTCTCCCTCTTTCCTCCTGGGGGGGGGCACCCCCATTTCCCAAACTCTTCCTCAAGCCTCTTCAGCATCCACAGTCTGCCCACTCGCTTCTGCAACATCCTTGGTACCTTTCAGGCTTCCTGCCTTTTGAGGCTGATACCAGAGGCATCCTGTCTGCTGGGAGTGCTTGCCACCTACACACAGCTTCCTCCTGACCTGTATGATTTCATTGCTGTGACAAATCCCTGAGAATCTGGCTCATGGCTGCAGAGGCTTTGGTCTGCAGTCAGCTGGCTGTGCTGCTGAGGGTCTGTAGTGAGGCCCACGGTGGCAGCAGGATCGTGAAATAGAGCAGAGAAGTCGGCTCAGTAGCCAGGCAGTGAAGATTAGGAAAGGAGAGGAAAGCAGACACCTACGACTGGGGCATGCCCATAAGCACCCAACAATCCTCCAACTGACCCTACTTTTCACCATCTCCAAAGAATGCCATTAGATTATGAAACCATTGAAAGATCCATCCACTGATTAAGTCAATACCTAACTACCTCCCCCAGAGTCTGTCCTCTGGGAACCAAGCCCCCAGTCCATGAGCCTGTGGGACATTTCATTTCAAAATGTAACACTGATGATAGCAACTATCTAGGGAAATCCATTTATGTTCTTCAGTTTTAAAACTCCCTAAGGCATCTATCTCAAGCTCTCCCAAGCCCCGATACTGTTTTGCAGATGTGTGCTTGTGTTTAAGATCATAAAATCAATGTCAGTGGGACCGCCATTTAACCACTGCCCGGGGTGGTACCTTGGTGTTATCTCTGGTATTGTTCTGCATCTTGCCTTCTAATGAACCTACATACCTACAACACAGTTGAACTTCAAGACCTGTGGACCCTTCCTACGTACCCCTCTTGCCAGAACATATGGTCACACTTAAACCATGCAAAAGAGAGTAGCTCACATCCCTGTTCTCCTTTTCCAAACATCCGTGGCTTTCTCAGCCCTTCTGGATACACGTCGTTTCTAACAGTCCTTTGGATGCTGACTGGCATCACATCAATTTGTATTATCCTAAGTTTAACAAAACAAGAACATTTTCACACAAATACATAATGAACATATCCCCCCCATATGTTGCTATATTACCTGTGTAAAGGTGTAGCCCTGACTGTCCTTAAACACATGATATTCATGCCTTATCCTCTTAGCCTTTGTCTACCAGAATGTACAACCATGCCCAGCTCCCATTAGGAGGGAGAAATAGAACAGATTTTATGGGTGTACGGGGATGGGAGATGGAATAGGAAGATCAGGTGGGGGCAGAAGGAGAAGGAGATAGGGTTGAGGGAGGAAATTCAATCATCATGCCTTGTTACCAAATGAGGCTTCTGGTACTGAAATGGGGTTGCATTCATTTGAGTTGTTGGCCAAGGTAGTGCCATGGAAATCCCTAAACAGCCCAGGCTATTGCCAAAACAATGGAATGCTCTCCCCAGAATGACAGCAAGACCCCATTACTGAAGACACCTACACAAGTCATTGAGAGGTCAAGCTGGAGCCTTCAGAACCTATGTTCTAGCATGTTTGCTGTGAGAAGGTACTCTAGAGGCTACCAAAAGAGAAACAAACACCAACTCAGCCACAAATCCTTTGATCTACCATCTGTCCTGTCTGCAGATATGCTAGGGCAATGGTGGCATAAAGCCTGTGAGAATAGTCGACCAATGTCTGATTTGACTTAAGGCCCACTCGACAAGACAGAACCCAGACCTGACACTGCTTGGATGACCGAAAACATCAGTGACTAGGTAGCCCAGAGACCCAAGGTAAAGCCAAGTACAACTAGTCTAAATAAAACAAAACAAACAAACAAAATAGGTGAGTCAAATCTTTCCCTGTCCAGATCACCTTAACTTCAATCTTAATTTTTATTTCAAATATTCTAAAGTCAAGAACGACCCACAGTTACACAGAATCTCTCAGCAGCCACCTAATATGCCACTATCTCACAAGACGCTGAGATTTAGCTCTCCTTCCTCAAGAACAAAACCACGGGACTTTGAGGCCCAGCTTGAACATCATCTCTAAAGCGCTAATCTTGTCCTTCTGGCAGGCTTCTTCCTCCATCCCTGTTCTGTAATTCAGTGTTTCACTGGAGCTTTTCATGTGACTTCTCTCCAGTGCTGGTTATTAAACTTAGGGCCTTCCATATGCTAGGCAAGAACACTTGCCTGTTCTGTAGAGCTATATTCCCAGCCTTACACTACATCTTAATTAAATATGTCCATCTCTCCAACTGTGACCCCCACCCAGCAAGAGCAAGGATTATCAGGGTTATATAACATTCATTTGTAGCCCTGCTCCTGCTTTTTCTTACAACACTTGATGAGTGCTCTCTAAGTGTTGTATAAGAAATGAATGTATAGGATGTGGTAAATAATTCCTTTTTTTACAAACTGGAAAATGATCAGCTCCAAATGTTTTTTTTTTGTCCCACATTGACCACAATGAGCTGTTGCTAAAGATAGCCTTGAATGTTTTATTTTCCTGCACCCACTTCCCAAATTGCTGGAATTACAGGCATCTGCCACCATAGCCAGTTTAGGAGGTGATGGAGACTGAACCCAGGCTTTGCATATACTAAGCAAACGCTGTAAGAGCTCACCTATGCCCCTAGCTAGCTAGGCCTGTTGTTGATTTTCTTAGCTTTCTTTTATCTGTGTACTTTTGAATGTTCAACTTTAGCTCATTGTGAATGAGAGCGTTAGATTTGTTCTCTTCCTCCATCCTTATGATTTGTGTTTGTTTGTTTTGCATCTCTTTGTGTGACTCTGGCTGTCCTAGAATTTGCTATGTAGACCAGAATACATCCTTACTTCTTAAAATCTGTTTTTCCGTATACTCCACCCATCTCTCCCACCAGAAACACTCTCCAGACTAGGATGGTCCATTTTTCCCCTGAGGTGACAATCTTGGCAGTACAGATCTCAACAGGAGGACTTGTCTGTTACAGCAGAATGCTGCCCTAACTGCTGTTTAAACTCTGAGTCCTGGCTCTGGTTCCAGGATTTTGGGAAACACTTAGCTCCTGTTACAGTCTTGACTGTCCCTGTGTCCTACCCATTTCATGAACTGGCAGAGACAGGTAGCTGGCCCTGACACTGCGCACTGCCCGCTTCCTGTCCTGCACAGAGCAGACAAGTGCTTGACCCTGACACCCTTCGGGTGTGTTGGCTTTTTGGATGGAAAACACTTCATCTAGAGAGTTTAGTCAAATCTCTTTTTCTTCCTTTCTCTGCTATTTGTTTTCCCATCTCAGTAGGCTTAGAATGTATCCAACTATATCAGAACCTGAATTAATGTATGGTTTTTATTTATTTTTGAGACAAGGTCTTAATACATAGCTCTGGCTGGCCTGGAACTCACTCACTCACCATATATGCCAAACCGGCCTTGAACCCACAGGAGATCTGCCTGCCTCTGCCTTCTGAGTGCTTGATTGGATTAAAAGTGTGCACTACCATGCTCAGCAATGCATTTTTATTTTATGTGTATGGGTGTTTTGCCTGCATGTATGCATGCCAGTACACAAAGTGCATTCAGTGCCCACAGAGGCCAGAGAGGGCAGAAGATACCCAGGAACTGGAGTCACTGATGGCTGGGAGCAATGAAGTGGGTGCGGGGAGTCAAATCCCCCTCCTCTGGAAGAGCAGCCACTGTTCTTAAGTACTGAGCCATCTTTCCAGCTCCACGTTTAATTTTTGGATGTATGTGTGTTATTAAAGGATAAACATTTTCCTAGAAGATTGTGTACTAAAAGGTTGCCCAACCTCATGCTAATTCAAAAGCCTTGAGTTATTTAGAAGTCTTGGGGGCCAGGATGCCTAACACCTGGATCAAACAAAGGCCAATCTGATCAAGTTTGGGGGGTTTATGTGTCCATGTATGTATTTTTGTCTCTCACCCCCCCACCCATCCTGCGGTGTGTGTGTGTATGTGTGTGTGTGTGTGTGCGTGTGCGTGTGCGTGTGTGTGTTATGAAAACCAGGCTGGTCTTGACCTCACACTCCTCCTACCTTAGCCTCCCTAATGCTGAAATTACAAATGATCGTCACCACACCTAGCCATTATCATCATTGTCTCAATGCATGTGGGTCTAATTCTAAATAATGATTTTAATGACTCCATTCCTCCACACATCAAATTTCTAGCTGAATATCTCATGTTAGATTTTCAACAGACACCCCAAGCCTCTCACTGTGTCCTCAGACCACTTTTTCCAGTTTCTAGCCTTGATGAATGGCTTTATCAGGATCCCTTCTGCCTGATACAGTATCCTAGCAATGATCCCTTTCTCTTCTTGATCTCTAGGTCCCCACAGTTTGTCTCTAAGTCACATGACATCTTAAGCACCTCCCATCTCTTAGTCATTAGTGTCACTATGACTTGGTTTTCTACTCTCACAGTTTGTTGCTTGAATCACCAGTTAGTACCAGTTAGCTAAGTGGTTATCCTGTCCCCACTAGGAGCCACCTGGTGCCATCCAGCCCTCCATGCTATCAGATGGATCTCGCAAGGCAGATAATAGGACACTCTTCTGTTTAGAAGCATTCCTGCACTGATTTTAGTCTGTTTGGTTTCTGCATCTGAGTCTCTTCCCCCACAAGCATCCCTCACATTCACCCCCATCCCTCACTACCTCTTACTCCATCTTCCAATGCAAGCACAGTGACTTACTATAAATCAGAACCAACCTTGCCTCCTGCCTCTCAGAGCACTGACTCCTTCAGTCCATTCTGCCAGGGCCGCTTTCTGCTCCATTGCACTCAGCATGTTTTTTCAAAAGCCTTTCCCCAGCTTTCCATCCGGTGTTGCCTTACAATTCTGGGTGTCTATTCATTTATTTATTTACTCAACAAACACTTATTCAGCCATCTCAGATATCCAGATTCCAGGAAATCAGGTGTAATTTTCATTCTTGGGTTTTTGTTTGTTTGTTTGTTTTTCAGAAACTGAAACCACTACTATGATAACATAGTTAAAAAAAAATACCTGTACAAAAAAACAGTTTAGGGGAGGAATCGTTTATTTTAGCTCACAGTTCCAAGTTATGGTTCATCATCACAGCGGGGGAAGTCAAAGGAGCAAGAATTGAAAAGCCCCTAGTCACATCCACACATAAATGTGGCAAAAATAAGATGCCAATAAATAACTGTATCGTCATTCACTAAACCTGACAGACCTACTTTCTACCCATTACTGTTGTGCAGTGAGCCAGCGAAGGACCATCATTAGGTAAGCTGATGTGTCTTATCACAGGCACATCACAACAAAGCACAAGCCATATTTGAACATTTTTAATGTGGATTGGAAACATCATTCATGATGACAGAGGGCAGTTGTAAAAACATTACACTTCTCTACTAGACTTGGCATTTCCTACCAAATTAAGGATGGCAACTTTGAGCATTCCTTTCTCAAGCTCATCAACACAGGATCCCCAAGACAGGATTTGGGGGTGACTGGCAGCACTGGGTGGATCTGAAGAAAGCACACAGGTTGGATTCTTCTTTGTCTTCCTGTGTGGAGCTTGGGCCTAGAACTCACTGCTACACATTTCCAGCCTCTGTATCCATCTCCTCTGCTGACCTTAGAATACCACACATATCCTTTGCTAGTTAGAGGGTCTTGTGCTAACTCTGGTCTTGAAACACACAGATTATAGAAGTTGAGGATTTCCCCCCAACCTTAGGCTATAAATTAAATAGAAAAAAAAAGTTTAGATTTTTCTGAAACATTAACTGTCACATTCAGGAGAACATGGAAAACAAATTGGGAAAAAGTTGGCAGTCTGAATGAACAGAGTGCCTGTGTTTCGTCCACTTTCGACTGTCCAGTAAGTTTAGTTGTTAAGAAGAAAGCCACTGGGGCTGGAGAGATGGCTCAGCGGTTAAGAGCACTGACTGCTCTTCCAGAGTTCCTGAGTCCAATTTCCAGCAACCACATGGTGGCTCACAGCCATCTGTAATGGGATTTGAGGCCCTCTTCTGGTGTGTCTGAAGACAGCTACAGTGCACTTATATAAATAAAAAAATAAGTCTTTAAAAAATAAAAAAGAAGAAGAAAGCTATTTGACAGCCACACAGCACACACTTGTAATTCCAGCACTTAGAAGACTGGGACGGGAGGAAGATGGAAAGTTGAAGTCAGCCATGGGGGTCAAAGTTGAAGTCAGCCATGAGGGTCGGGAGGTGGTGGCTGGACACAGCAACATCCTGTGGGGAAAAGGAAGAGAGGACAGGAACAGAAGGGAGAGGGGAGGAAAGTAAGGGAGGGAATGGTTGTGAGCCAACCACATGGTTGTTAGGATTTGAACTCAGGACCTTTCAGAAAAGCAGTCAGTGCTCTTAACCACTGAGCCATCTCTCCAGCCCTCAGCTGGAGACTTTTGGTGGCAAGCTGACTCTTTCTACCCATTGCTCCTCACTGTCAATTCCCAGGGCTGCCCTGTATGAGTTGAATTCCCAGGGCTGGTTTGGGGGAGGGCGGATGAAAACAGGCTAGGTCAGTGTAAGGCAAAGCAGATGGTGAGCTGATCTGAATTTTAAGGAAATGTGAAAGGGTCTGTCTTTCCAGCCTCAAGGCCCCTTAGAAGCAGTAATAGAGTCTTGAAAAAAAACAAAAAACAGAAAATGCCCAGGAACTTAAGTCTTTGTGAAAGCTATGTGTTCAGGGCTTGCAATACAGCAAAGGAGGGCATGAAAATAAAGTTACTGGTTTCCACCAAGGCTGACACACTCCACTGAATACTACCTGGGGTCTGGACTTGAGCCAAATTGGAAAGGAAGCAATCGTAGTTCCAGTCACACTGGTCTGCCAGTCTGCTACACAGCAGGGAGGCTGTGTATACAGTCATGCATATTTCAAACTAGCTAGCAAAGGGGATTTCAAATCCTCAAGGAAACCACAGACGTTTGATGGTAGGAGAAGAAAGAAAGGCTTCATGAACAGTTCCTTTTCCAGCTGGAGATGGAACCCAGGGATTTCCTTGTGTATGCTGGGCAGGGGGGCTCCCACAGGCTACACCCTGGCCCCTCAGGTTTCAGAAGCATTCCACATGACTTCTCGTTTTCTAGAAATCTTTTGCTGTGACACACAATCTCTCGTCTTCAAACTCTCCAGACTGAGAGTCCCCGGGATGAGACTACATATTCTGTGTGTCTTCACTTTGTCCTGTAGACACTTGTCATAGCCTCGGTCTCCTTTCAGCTTCAATTTACTTGACATTTTCCTTACTCCCAAGTGCTCTGACTGCAAGACAAAGATTAGAATCTGAAATCTGTCTCATAATGTGATTTTTTTTTTCTCTCTCTCTTTCAGGAAAGGAGGCGTGGAGTTGCTTGTCCTGTGTGTGGAGCTACCACCTTCTGAAAGGAATCTGCATCCCAGAATGTATCGTAGGGGAATACAGAGAGGGAAAGGTATGGAGACCTGGCTTGGTGTACACCCTCCCACTCCCACCCTTGGGGAGCTCAATTCCCACATGAATTTCTGGGTAGTGAAAATGGCCTACATATGACTACACTCCGCACAGCCTACATTTAACACTGTATCATCTCTTTCATTCATAAAATACTCAAGCTACCAACCTTCAGCTTCCACGAGATTCACAGGAACTGAAAGGATCTAAGATAACTTGAGCCCTATATCCATTCGTTATGACCACAGAGGAAGCTCAGTCCCCCATTACAACAGAAATACAAACTCTCCTCTTTCTGGCTGTCTGAACAGAACACAGGAGGAAGCTTGCCAGCCCTGCTCTTCCATATCCTCCACATATTACAGCATGTATAAGATAACCAGCTTTCCTGGGAGCCACTGATTTTCTGCCTCCATTCTTGGTTGTGTTCCTAAACTTGAAACCATAAGAAAATGCATCGATAGTTGAATTAAAATAAATCAACACATTTGCACATAAGCTCTCTTTGAATTCTGACATCAAAGTTAAAGTTCAGAGAATCAGGCTCCAAGAAGTTTAAGAATTTACTGACGACCACATGGATAGAAGTAACATGGGTAGGACCGCACCCAGAAGATTTGGCAAGAACATCTGAAAACACTCTACCGGCATAGTAGATACTCCCAACTGCTTCAAGAAAAGCAATTCCCACTTCTCTATTTCTTTTCTTTTCATGTATTTATTTTCAGTGGTGCCTAGCACACACTGCAAGTGCCCTGCCACTGAGCATCTGACCTTTGTGTTCCTCATCCTTGTCATCCGTTTCACTGAAGGTATGGATGCACAGTAAGTCAGTATCTTCTGGGCCACTGACATGGCTTAGTAGGTAAAAGTGCTTGCTGCATGAGCAATCTTGAGTGTAATTCTCAGATTCCATGATAAAGGAAAGAACAGCTCCTAAAAGATGTCCTCTGACCTCCACATGCATGCCTACACATACATCTGTACACACATATATACACCATGTCTTAGTCAGGGTTTCTATTCCTGGACAAAACATCATGACCAAGAAGCAAGTTGGGGAGGAAAGGGTTTATTCGGCTTACACTTCCATACTGCTGTTCATCACCAAGGAAGTCAGAACTGGAACTCAAGCAGGGCAGGAAGCAGGAACTGATGCAGAGGCCATGGAGGGATGTTCATTACTGGCTTGCTTCTCCTGGCTTGCTCGGCCTGCTCTCTTATAGAACCCAAGACTACCAGCCCAGAGATGGCACCACCTACAAGGGGACCTCCCCGCCTTGATCACTAATTGAGAAAATGCCTTGCAGCTGGATCTCGTGGAGGCATTTCCCCAACTGAAGCTCCTTTCTCTGTGATAACTCCAGGTTAGGTATTAAGTTGACACAAAATTAACTAGTACACACCACCACCAATAACAACAGCTATTATTGTTGTTGTTGTTGTTATTTAAATGGAGTGTCTTTCCCTAACCCATACGTCTAGCACCAAGGAAGGAGAGAGTTGTTGCCATGGACTTTGAACCCTCTTGCAATGAGTTTTAATCGTATTAATTATAATCTCCAATTATACTCTGAGTCTAGGCACAAGAATCCAGGAACCATAGAAGTTAAGCAGGTAACTAATATAAAAGAGTAGGGGCCAAAGAAAACCACAACACCAGCTTGATGGAAAGTAGAAATCAAATCCCAGCATTCAGGAGCAGGAGGATCATTGAAGCCAGCCCAGCCAGGCTACATAGCAAGACCTTACCTAGATAGATAGATAGATAGATAGATAGATAGATAGATAGATAGATAGATAGATAGATAGATAGATAGATGTAGATACATAGATACATAGACCAACAACAACAAGAAAAAACTGCACATAGACACAAAATAAAAAGAAATGGAAACCAATGTGCCACCTATATGTTGACAAATACAAAGCACTGGGAATTGCATCATATTGGGAAAGACTAAGAAGGGAGCCACTGCCTTTCTCCTCTGCTCCTGAGGTTGCCAATTGAGAGTAGTGACCTCAGCAGTAACAGGTCTAGATCTGAGAAGGAATTAGTAACTGACTAATGCCTGGAATACTGCTTTTGCAAAGTGCAGTGATGTGAAAATGCCGAGTGTCTCAGAGGTCAGGGTCCAACTAAGGTCTCCTCCAATTGTACACTTTGGTTTGGTCTTTTACCCAACACAAATAAAACGGACTAGAACCCTCACACCGCCTCGCCACCACCACTAATCATTTTCTTCCCTACTCAGAGGGACGAGAAAAAACAGCCGTTCGAGAACTCCAGCACCTACTTAAAACCTCCGCCCTCAAAAAACCACCTCTTTCCTGTTCTTAACAGGGAGAAAACTTTAACTGTAAAAAATGCCACGAGAGCTGCATGGAATGCAAGGGTCCCGGCAGCAAGAACTGCACCGGGTGCTCAGCTGGCCTGCTGCTGAACATGGACGACAACCGCTGCCTCCATTGCTGCAATGCCTCCCGCCCCCACAGATCCCAGGACTGCTGCGACTGCCAGAGTTCCACAGGTGAGGGCAGGTGGGGCGGCCTGCAGGAAAATGGCACATCGTCCTCAGAAAGCTGACCCGGTCCAGTGTGGAAGGAGTATGCCTAGTTTACAAAGCGCCTGCTGCGCGCCTACCTACGCTGTGCGCCTACCTACACTGTGCGCCTATCTACACTGTGCGCCTATCTACGTGGAACCTCTTGGTTCACAAATTTCTACAACCAACTGGACAGATAGCTTTTCCTCATACTCTTCTTTTTCTTTATTGTATGGTAGATTACAAAGAAAAGGAAATAAAATTAGTTAAACTACTCAAGTCATACTGCCTGAATGGACGAATATAAAGTAAGAAAAATCATCGAAATGTTTAACTCTTCTATGGAGCTTTTTTGGTCCTGTCTGGTTCTGAGTGCACGCACACACACACACGCACATATGTCTGTGTTTTCAGTGAAGCCCTGAAAACAGAGGCTTATGACTAAGAAAGGGCAGGGCTCTGGAATTCAAACTTTGCAATTATGCTAGGAATCCCTTGTCATTTGAGATGGTAGTCAGAATGTTAAGATAATAGAGTATTCTGTTTCTTGCTCAGAAGAGTGCCAAGACTATCCAAGAAAACCAAAAACAGTGATCAGAGAATTTGTCTCCAGAATCCCACCTGAGTTTGAAGTTAATGGGTTGGAAAATCCACTTGTTTTACAAACCAGTTCTCATCTATCACAACAAATTGGTCCCAAAATTTTCCAAGGCCACAAATGCCTAAGAGTCTGTGGGCTTTATAAGTTATGCTTTCTTGTTCTTGAAGGGTGGGAGAATCATGTTGGACCAGTCTAAAAGATAGTTAGAGAGATAACTCCATTTCAGGAAAAAAAAAATCAGAGTTCTTGTTTAGCGGTAAAGGGAAAAAAAAAAAAAAACAGAAAACAAAAACCCCTTTCTCAGGAATCAAAGAATCACTAAGAAGATTGGACCCTTAGAGACTGGCCCACGAAACAGGGATCTGGGGTCCCTTTTGGATTTCCAACTTAACATTCTAGGAGCATTGGTTGGTTTTATCAGATATGGAATGGGACTCTGTGGGGGATACATACTGAGTTTTCGTTGAGCGGTTGCCTCCTAAGAAAATAGATGTAAAACGTTCTTTACTTCACAGTTTGATTTTCCCAATTCTGTTTCTTTTTCTCCCTTTGCTGCTGCTCCTGGGACGGGCTTCCATCAGATGAGTGCATCCTTCCAGCCAGGGAGGCTGTGTTCTTTGAGCACACCAAGACTGCTCTGCTGGTGACCTCCGGCGCCATGCTGCTGCTGCTGCTGGGGGCTGCTGTGGTCGTGTGGCGGAAGTCTCGAAGCCGGCCTGTGGCAAAGGGGCGATACGAAAAGCTGGCAGAGCCCACCGTGTCATACTCCTCCTACAGGAGCAGCTATCTTGACGAGGATCAAGTGATTGAGTACAGGGACCGGGACTACGATGAAGATGATGAGGACGACATCGTCTATATGGGCCAAGATGGCACCGTCTACCGGAAGTTCAAGTATGGGCTGCTGGATGAGACGGAAGATGATGAGTTGGAGTACGATGATGAGAGCTACTCTTACCAATAAACAGAGCCCCTTCCCATCTCAAACCCACCTCCCACCTCCCATCCCTTCCTGGTCCCTTCCTGGCTCCCAACCCTGCTGGGAGCTACCAATACATTGGCTGAGGTCTGAGTGTCTGTTTTGTCCTTACCTTGCATCCAACCTCAATATGTAGGGATGCTGGAGTCTGTTGTGCTGCTTTTGATTAGTTGTGTGCAATGAACAGATCCTGCACGGAGAGAATTCGAAGGCATTTTCCCTGAGGATATGTCAAGACATTAAATGCAGGAATCTAAAAGAACTGAGATCTATTGAACACTCTAACATGATTTTTAAAGTGGATGGAGAAAAGGACCTGTAAAGGTTCAGCTTTCAAACTGTAGTCAGACACCCACTCTCATCCCCATAACTGCTACCTTGTGGAATTCTGATATTTGTCTAAATAGAGGGGAATTCTGATATTTGTCTAACCAGAGAGTTGTTGGGGCTGGGGTGGGAGGTCTCTCCCCTTTCAATTGTGCTAGAAAGAGAGAGAGAGAGAGAGAGAGAGAGAGAGAGA
>NC_034590.1:129412884-129456214 GCF_900095145.1 Mus pahari | reverse complement strand
GAGAGAGAGAGAGAGAGAGAGAGAAAGAAAGAAAGAAAGAAAGAAAGAAAGAAAGAAAGAAAGAAAGAAAGAAAGAAAGAAAGAGAGAAAATCGGTGAAGACCAAGAAAAGGGACTTGTAGTTTCTTTAACAGTACTCCTGAAGGGCAACCACCTCCTTTGACTGCTTAGGACTCATCTAAACTAAAAGGATTAGCAGCCTCAGAGCTGACAGACCACATGCTAGCTGGACCCCAGCTCCAGAACTATAACGGATCCAAGAGCAGAGGAAGGTCAGATGGAGGGAAGGCAGCACCAGGGCCAGAAGGAAGGAAGTTGTTTCCAAGACTCTCACCCTTGTGATTTTCTAAGAGCCTCTTTGGTAGGAAATAATAGAAGAAAAATTGTAGTAATAACCTAACACAAAAGACAAAATTTTCACTCACTCTCAAAAATTAAATAAAGGCTTTAGCTGCTAAATCAGACCAAAGCTGTCATCAGTGAGTCACCAAAGAAGCTTGGACTCTCGGTAAGGAAAGGTGGGCTATAGCCTAACCTTAAAAAAATCCCCATCATCCCTTTCCCAGGCTGCAAACAGCTGCCCAGATCTCTTCACTCTGGCAGTGTGTTTTGTTCCCAGGCTTCCTCGACTCTTTTCCACTCCAGTCCAGAGTGTTAGATTATGTAACTGTGGCCACTTTTTCATAGTGAAGGCACGGGGCACAAAATGACCCAAACAGAATCCCATGGGGCTCATTGTGACAGGTAATGCTATGTGTAGAACACCAAAAAGTGACGGGTAACATCATCGGTTGATGACCAATCATAATACAATGAGTTGCACACCTGTCACGAGCCAGGCACTGAGCTAATTTACATACCTTACCCACTTCATACTTAGCGACCAACCAAATGCTGCCATCCATCCCTTATCTTCATAGAAAATCTGACACTTCCAAAAAGGATAAGTCACTTAGCTCAAGGTTGAGGACAACTGATCAAGATTCAAGGAATAAGAATGCCCTTAAAGCGTGTATCCTTAATAACTCTGCTCCACTGACAGTTATTACATTCTAGATACAATAAAGCTGTATCTGTTACTTTACTCTGTGACAGTTATCCGAGGTGCTATAGTAACATCTGTGAATGTGAGTAATATTTACTAATAGGAAATTTCCAGTGCTTATGTGTGTTTCTTTAGAGAAAAGCCCTTAGGACATAGACCACAAAATAGTTTCTGCCAACATCCAGGTTTCTTTTCAGGCTTTCTGAGATCAAAGGCCTTTGTCAGGATTGCTCAGACCTGCCATAGAGCACACGTGGAGCCAGTACAAAATAAATGAGTAAGCAGTGCTCCAGCAACACTTTTCTTATGGACACTAGTGTCTGAATTTCAAGTCATTGTCACATATCATGAAATAACATCCTTTGATGGCCGTTAAAAAGAAGAGAGAGAGATCCCTGAATCTAGCAACAGGTGGCCTCAAACTCTTCAGACATCATATGAATCACATAAACATGGAATAAAGTTCCCAAATTTTTGATCATTTAAAACGAACTCTTCAAAATCCGTTTGATTGGTCACTTAAGATAGCTTTAAAGAATCACCTTCATGTTGATGGAAAAATCCATCCCTTGCTGCGTAATTCCAGAGTCCAGCTATAGAAACAAGTAACTGATTGCATATGTCACTCGTCTTCCTTGAGAATGTAGAAGCAGGCAGAGCTGCTCTCAGTCACCTACAAAGCCATTTTCCCAAGATAAATACCTGTGCTTACGATGATGTACACTCTTCCAAGCTGATCTTAAATACAAAAGAAAAAAGAAAAAAAAAAATGTGTCATTACTCTTTGTGATCCTCAAAGAAAGACATTGTGTGCCCATGTGATTAAGACCCAGCCTCCTGTCTGTGTAGAGGTAATGCATTCTTCTCAAACTGCCTTTGAATTCTATGCTAGCGGTGCCCTAATGGATAAACATGTGGCTGGAAAACACCTTTCAGGGTTTTGCTTGCAAATAACTTGAAGATGTTAAGACTAGAAATGCACCAGGAGACTGAGGAAAAAGCTCTGATGATTCTGATTCCCTGAAGAGAATGTTAACTTAGAACTAAAGTGGAAGCAAGAACAGAGAATGCTACATAGACTTGCTTATTAGGGGACTATTTCTCAGCGTTTTTATGTGCATGGTATTATGATGTACTGAATAATAGCTGCAGAATGGTAGGCGTCCTGGGTTTTGTCTGCTTCGATCTATCTATACCCAACGCTGAGCAAGTGTTACCATTGATGAATTTCCTCTCCAATAAATTGATCCAGTCTGTCTTTCAGCCTCATCACCAGTGCCTCATCCCTAGCGTTACTGAATTTCAGTCCTTCTCCATTTTTTTTTCCTCACTCCTGCTAACAAAAGTCATGCAGGAGTAGACAGGCTGATGCAGGCTATAATCTCGGCATTCAGGAAACTGAACAAGAGAAATAGAGTATCCAGCCAGGAAGAAAGAGGAGAAAGAGTCAGAATCCAACAGCGTGAGACGGCCCAGCTCTTGTGCAGGCTTGACAATGACGAATGGAGAAAACTGCCTTCTGTAAAGTTTTCTCTGACCTATGCATGCACACCATGGCACACATGTAAATAATAAGAATAAAAATAAATAAGAATATGTTTTTAAGCTAATCATAGTGCCTCAGGTTTGTAATTCAGCACCTGGGATGGTGAGGCAGGATTATCATGAGAGCAAAACTAGCTTGGGCTATCTAGTGTTTCAGGAAAGTCTGAACAACACTGTAGCCCATATTTCAGCAAGGTCAGTTCTGCATTAGCTCCTCAACTGTCTCTAGATTTCTCACCCACAGTTCCCTGGTTCCTTCTCATTTCCCAGCCTCCCCTCTTATACTCCCACAGCACCAAATTGCTTCTGGGCTCTTGGAATACCACGCTGTTCCTCACATCTTTCAGCGTGTGTTGGCCATCCTCCTGAGAAGTTGCTTTTGCAGCCTTGACCAGAAAGAAAATTCCTTGTCATCCTTTAGAGTTGTGCTCTCTTGTCATCCATCCTGGGAGGTCTGCCTCCGTTACGTCCTCACAGGTCTTCGATATAGACACTGTTTGGACATAGAGCTTCTTCACCTTACCTTGTGATGCTGTTTGCTTGCCTGTGTGTACACAAAATCTGACTATTCTGTCAGATGGCTATTTTCTTCTAGAAAGTAGGACACAGTGCCCAATATTTGGTGTGTGTGTGTGTGTGTGTGTGTGTGTGTGTGTGTGTAAAATTAAGAACACTTTATAGCCAAAGATGGTAACTTGTACTCAGGAGGCTGAGGCAAGAGCATCATCACGATGAATTTGAGAGGCCAAATTGGGCAACATAGTAAGTCCCTGGTCAGCACAGAGTACAGATTGAGATACTGTTGAAAAATAAAATCAAACAAACAAACAAACAAAAAAAAACTTACAGAAGTTATTAATGCAAAGCCTGGTTCTTACCCCAAAGGGAATTTATTGTGAACCAAATATGAATGACCATGACCTAGCACCCCTGTCAGGCAGCTCAAAATCACCTCTGACCTCCAGCTCCAGAGGAATCTAATGTCTCTCACCTGTCTGCACTCACATGAACAAATGTCGGTGTTGTGGATAGCCCTGGGGCTAATTATATAATTATATTTGATATCAATTCCGCTCTCCTGTGAACCCAGAATGAGTCAGCACTCAGGTGATTTCCTGTAAACCTGCTTCCTACCTTAATTTGTAAAATAAAGGAGAGCTGATTATTAGGCAGATAAAAGGGAAGGTGGAGCAGAAGGTGGGAGGGAGAGAGGAAGGAGAAAATGGAAGAGGGAGAGGATGCAGAGGAGGAGGAAGAAGAAGAAAATCTGAGCAGAAGCACGTGGCCTGGAGAAACCGCAAGTTCTAAGGAGTCTCATAGATTTTGGAAGATGGTGGTATTGCAACAGATCTGCCCAATCTAGGTGCACAGCATGTAATCATATTAACTGTGTTGTGTTTTCATTGCTGGGGCATATTTGGGATGGAGATTTACCACAACATTGTACCACAGGCACAATGAAAAACAAAAGTAAACCTTAACTAACTTCCAAGGGTGAAGTCAGAAGTTCCATCCCATGGGAATAAGTAGCTGCTATTTAAAAGAATTGAAGCTGGAGACTGAAAGTCCTCAAAACACACTTCTGACAGACAAAAAGTCATGCCCTATTTTAAATTCGTGAAAAAAGAAACTTCTTCGGTGCACTATGTGGCTACTGGACCAAATTTAGTTTATTTAAACTTATTTGAACTGGTTTAAATAAGTAGCCATTTAGAACATAACTAAAAGGGAAATATTAGAACCATGTTGACACATGCCCAGTGTGGCTAGACCTTATTTGATCACAAGACAAGGCAATTTGCCAAGATTCTCTGGGGATGCGTGAATAAGAGGCAAGTCTGAGGATTCCACTGGGGTTTTGGCTTTTCTAGTTAGTGAGGTATCCTTGCATCATTTTCAAATACAGGCAGCAAAGAAAAAGAGTCACCCAGCTGTAATATCATGAGGCTGGGTATGAAGCCTCACAGACAAAGGATGGGTCTGCTTCCTTCATGCCTGCAGCCCTGGGATTGCAGGAAGCTACTTATAACCATAAACTCTTTGAATCTTAAAATCAATTAGGAAGCAATTTGAAAAATGGAAATGGGTCTATTTACAGTTTGGCCAAACCTGGAGGAAACAGACTCCTGGTTTCTCTCTTTCTGTAGCAGGCTTACAGTTTTATAGACATGGTGAGAAAAAAAGCCAGGAATAAGTACATGTCATTAAGTTTCCAGAGCTGTGTGCTGTCTCTGCCTAGGTGGCCAGTTCCTTCTCTGTCTGACACCAAGGCTTCATTCAGCTTTTCCCACTACCAACTGTGAAAAATTGAATTCTTTGGGATCCATTGTTCAGTAGCTTGAGAAGGGAACGGGGAGGCATAGCATCTCTTTAGTCTATATCCCCTTCTTCCTTATTACATAGAATACATGTGCACTTCTACATGACTTATTGAACATGTGTGCCAAAGACATACCTGTGGAAGTCAGAGAACACTTTAGAGGAGTCGGTCTTCTCCCCTTAAACCATATGAGTTCTGGGGATCAAACTTGAGTCATCAGGCTTGGAATACAGTTGGCTCTTGAGCTCTTTTTGGACACTTTCATTGGAGCAGGCCTCTCTGAGATTCTCAGGCACGGCCATGGTAACCTTGAAGAAGCTGCCTTTGGTCGCAAGGGAATTGGGATTGATGGGCCAAAGTTGTTCTAGGGTGACAATCTGTACTGGCTAGTTTTGTGTCAACTTGACACAGCTGGAGTTATCACAGAGAAAGGAGCTTCAGTTGGGGAAATGCCTCCACTAGATCCAGCTGTAAGGCACTTTTCTCAAATAGTGATCAAGTGGGGGAGGTTCCCTTATGGGTGGTGCCATCTCTGGGCTGGTAGTCTTGGGTTCTATAAGAGAGCAAGCTGAGCAGGCCAGTGGAAGCAAGCCAGTAAAGAACATCTCTCCATGGCTTTTGCGTCAGCTCCTGCTTTCTGACCTGCTTGAGTTCCAGTCCTGCATCCTTTGGTGATAAACAGCAATATGGAAATGTAAGTGGAATAAACCCTTTCCTCCCCAACTGCTTCTTGGTCATGTTTGTGCAGGAATAGAAACCCTGACTAAGACACAATCCCATCACAGACAGCACACTCAGTGACATAGAAATCATCTGCAGCCAGGCCATCTGCCAAGCACAAGGTTCCTGTACACTGGTTCTCAAATAGACCCCAACCTCATCTCCTTCTGTGATCTCCTTATGATAGTCATCAGGAAGTGGTAGTTGACCATCTCCTAAAGGAATCTGTCTCTCCCCCTGTTTCTTGTTTGCAATGAAGACAGTGACAGAGTTTTCATGGGCGTCCTTCACAAAGCACAGTTCCACACTGCCACCCTTCAACAGCACGGAGATTTCCCCATGTCTTTTGATTCCGATCAAACCAGAATTTCTGCCTTCAATACAGAAAATAATTTTAGAAGTGGCCATATGACACAGAGCTGGGGGTTTTATTAGCAATAATGTCACACAGACTTGAAGCATGAAAGGAAGGAGAAGCATTCTGGTAGATAAGACAGCACACATGGGTATGTGCTTCTGAGGAGAAAGGGGCAGAAAGTGAGGCATACCCAAGTGTGGCCATGGACTCCTTAAGGAAGAGTCACAACTAATTGTCTTAGCACCAGCCATAGAGACAATTTTGGTAGCTCTCAGGTGACAAATCAAAAAGTATCTGAGGACCACCTATCCTCCACCACTGCCACCCCTTTGATAAACGAAGAAACTGAGGTGGTCCCTGAGATGCCCTGAGTGGATATGAGTGATGAAAGGAAATCGTGTGCCACCGAGGCCGAACAGGTTTAGGGCCTGTCCTTACCAGTAAATAGGGTTTCTGATACAGTTCCTAGAAATCTTCAGGTTTACAGCTGGGAATAGAAAAGTTCTTAAGCAGTAATTGTGCTGGGATTCTTTCACTCTCTCTCTTTTATACTTTTATTACATCCCGACAAGTTCCCTCACACTCCTCCTCCCAGGTGATCCTTGGTTGACAAGAATTCAACCAGACTGCTGGGTGGCAGACTCAGTTCTTGCTCAAAATTTTCACTCTTTCTAAACTGCCTCAGTAGCGAGGTCACATAAAGATATAGGCAATAATTGGCGATTAAGGGGACTGTAGCTAGCCCAAGATAATTTTGGCCCCCACCCTGTAACATTCCAGCCCTTAGCCATCAGTCACCTGGCCTTTTAGAATGATTGTTCAGCATAGGTGTGGCCTTTTTCATACAAACTTTACTTCACATTCTTCTCCTCCTCGTCCTTTCTTCCTCTTCCTTTTTATTTTTGTTTTTTCCCTCCTTTGTGTCTTGCTCTGTAACCTAGGGTACTGCCTCAGCTTCCCAAATGCTGGGACTACAAGTGTGTGCCCCTACCCTGGACTACAAATGTTCTTACTTGTCAAATTACAAGGGAGTGGGGCAGGGTAGCTGTTAGATGAACTGAAAAGGACACCCGTGATTCTCAGCAAAGTCTTGGCAGAGAAGTACTGATTCTGGGGCAGGACGGAAAGGGAGAATTGTGGGAACAGGAGAACTTTAAGGAGCCCTTTACTCTGGAGGCAGGTTGAAGCCTTCTGCCAGCTCAGAGTCAAGAATTCCAACACAATTAGCAATGTTTGCTTAATGTCTTTCTTTTTCCCCAGCTGAAAGCCTTGTTTTCTAGAAATCTCACTAGGGCTCCATTTGTAGCCCTGGACATGTCCCAACCCTCTTATGAGCCCCAAAGGCACTGGTCACACTTTACATTATAACCTCATCTGAGCATCTCCTGAGCCAAGTCATAATCTCTCCTAGCAAAAAGAGAGAGAAAAAAAGAAACAGTTCTGTTTTGTAATTTATTCTTTGACAATCTCATTGGCATATATACACATGCATGTGCATATATATACGTATGTATGTATGTATGTATGTATGTATGTATAGTGCCCTTTGATCATATTTACCCTTCCCTCCTTTCTTTTATCTCCCTCCCACTCTCCTTTGACTGAATCCCATCTCCTTCCCCCCTTTAAGTGTCTGTTTTTGTGTATGACCATCTGAGTTCAATCAGGGATGCTTATACCAGTATGGGTTGAGCCTTCTTTACTGGAGCACTGGCACCTTACCAGGATCCCCATTACTGAAGAAGTAACTCCCCTCCCCCAGCAACCATTAACTGAAATGACCCCTCAGAAGGAGGGAGGCCTCATGAACCCATGCCCCATCTGTGATAGAATGTTGATGAATCTAATCTTCTGCATGTCACAGTGTACACACATGTGCATGCCACCTTGTGCATGTCACACATGTGCATGCCACCTTGCATATATGGAGGTCAGAGAAAACTAACAGGGGTGGGTGGACTGTCTCCTTCCACTGTGTGGGTCCCAGAGATTAAACTCTGGTCATCAGGCTTGCCACCAAGCACCTTTACCTGCTGTGCTACCCCACCCGTCTCTTGTGCATGTCACCACAGTTGCTTTGAAGTCATGAGGACAATGGCCATGTCATATCCAGAAGACAGCACTTCACAGTACCCCCCACCTCATCCTCTGACTCCTACATTCTTCCTCCCCCAAACCTTCACAGTGTTCTCTGGGCATTGAAGAAAGGGACACTGGTGACACATTTAGGGCTAAGCACTTAACACTCGCTTATTGTCATCACTCTGACCAGGGATGAGTCTTGACTAAACCACCACAAATAGAAACTCCTCTGATCAAGGCTGAAAGTGGTACTAATCTATGAGTATAATCAGAAATATTTAGACTGGATGTCCACTTAACAAAACAAACAAACAAAAAAGATCACCACTTTGGGCCTATGACCTCACTTGCCATGGAGTTTTGGCCATGTTTACAATATAAAGAGGAATTCCCAATTCTGTGGAATGGTCCTCAAATATAATAAATGTTTGCTTATCTCCATGAGACTCATGTGCCACACACACAAAAAAAATAAATATTATAAAAATTGTTTAAATATGTAGATTTAAGCAGAAGGTTTTTTGAAAGGAGAGAGTCTCTCAGAAAGGTGTCTTTATGTCTTTCTGCCTTCACAGCTAATGTGAACTGTGCTGGAGTTCTTTCATCTCAGCTGGTGAGAGGCTCTGACCAGACACTGGGATGAGGGAGAGATGCTTGGTGGGGAGCTCCTCTAATGTTGCAGAGAGTGGGATCGAACAGAAAGACGGGGTCTGCAAATTAATGCAGGTGGCTCCTCACTACACTCCTCAACTCTCCTTTACCACATAGCAGCAGACTACATAAGCATTGGCTTAGCTTGCTCCCCCCCCCCCCCCCCCCGCAACTCTACCCCTGGGCTAACTAGCATTCTGGGAAAAGTTGACTTGGTTGGCATACAAGAAGCAGGTCTAGATAGCATTAATCTGTTCCACTTTGCAGGATGCCTGAGAAGGAGTCAGTCAGTGGACTCCAGATCGCCCCTCATCTTGGCCAGCATCAGGAGATAGGAAAGAACCATTTCAAGGTCCCATCTCTGATGCTGACACTCTGTTTTCCTCAGGAACCATACAGCTTCTCCCTGGGATGCAATGAGAGAGTAACAAAAGTTGTTGTGTTCCTGTGTGTGCTCCCCTCCACCAGCAGCCAGAGAAAAATACAAGTAATCAGTACAAAGTGTAGGTGGTTTTGAACAAAAAGCAAATAAACCACAGGTCCTGAGCCTGATTGAAAGAGGCTGATGGTTTCTTCAGTCATTGGACCAACTCCAGCATCTGGAGCTGGAGTCTGCTAGACTGCAGCAGATAAAAGACAAGTAGGAGGAGCCTCTCTGGGTGGTTCTTGATCAGAGATGGTTCCTCCCTACTCAGAAGCTGAGGCTTCAGTTCAAGCTTTGCCTGCATTCTCATGAAGCTGCTATCTTGTTACCACACTAGCCCAGTGCTCTCCACCCGACGAACACAAACACCCCCCATACATACACACACACACACACACACACACACACACACACACACACACTGATAAACACCCCACCCACCCACCACCCACACCGACCCCTGTCTACAGTAATTATTTTCTATGTGTTTGTTTAGTGGATTGTTTTTGGTTGAGATTGTATATCAAGTAGGCAAGGCTGGCCTTGAACCCTGCTCTTCCTGCCTCCACCTCTAAGTGCTGCAATCTCAGGCATGGATCACCATTGTCTGCAGCACAGGTAATAAAGTTGTGACTATAGCACGCTTCTGGGTCTCACTAGTACTGAAATAACATGGACAGCTTCAGAATCACGGTCATCCTTTGCTACCCTCTGGAAATTGGCTTAAAGACCTCTGTAGACCCCCTAAACCCAGATGCTCTAATCCTTTGTATGAAAATGACATAGAAATGAGGGCTAGGAGATACCTCTGATGGTACAGTGCTTACCCAACATGTAGGAACCCTGAATTCAATCCCTAGAACTACAAAGAAAAAAATGTTTAATTTTTGTGTGACAGTGGAGGCACATACCTGTAAATTTCAGCATTTCGAATGTGGGGACAAGAGGACAGGAGCTGATGGTAAGCGTGCATTATATAGCAAGTTTGAGGCCAGCCTGGGCTACATGAGACCTCTTAAAATAAGCAAATAAACAGACGAAATAGAATAACATTTGCATATACACTACACAAATCTTTCTGACATCTCTATTGGATAGTGCATGATGCTACATACTGCTGTTGTGTTATTGTGCACGACAGAGTTATTATTCCACAGTATGTGTAGAATAATGCTCTTTCTACACACACGTGCACGCAAGTACACTCCTCTCAAGAACATTTTTCAATGTGGTTGATTTTATAGGCAAGAAACCTAAAGATATAGAATGGCAATATACTTTGCAACATGTTGGGGAAGTGTCTTGGGCTCTGTTGTATTTAGATGCTGATTCTGTGCCCCCAAGATCTAGTTACAGTCTGGGCATGGGCATTGCCATGAATATTGAAGAATCTTCTGTTTTGACTTGACTTAAAGAATGTTCCCCAATTGTCTCTGAGACTAATAAAAGGCTGAACAGTCGGTGACTGGGCAGAGGAGATAGAAAAGTGGAACTTCGGATCTCAGACAAAATCCCAGAGAGAAGAGCCAGGGAGAGCATGCCACCTGGCAGGCAGGGGGTGAAGGAGAAACCAGGCCACGAGGCAGGTGGAGAAAGAAGGTTGTCAAGGGGTCAGGAATGAGGAGGAATCACCAAGGGGGTTGCCCATGAGGACACACATGGAGCAGAGCAAGCCAGGGAGAAACTCAGACTCAAGTAATTGGGGGGCGGGGGGGGGGGCAATGTGGCTGAGGAAGTAGCTAGATAGCATAGAGGATTAGGAGTATCTGCTCAGTTATTGTGCTTAAAGCTTATGGAATAAACTTGATAGGTCTCTGTCTCGATCATCTGGGAGCTATCCGGGTTAGAGAAAACTGCCAGCTTTACATTTCATCCTATAGTGAATAAAGTGGGGAACAAATATATTCATAGAAGCCTAAACAAAAAATCACAACAAATTAAGCTGCTTAAAACAGCATTCAGGACTGCAGATGTAGCTCCGTTGAGATAGTTTCCGCACGTGAATAAAGCCTTGGAGGCTAGGCTCATCGCTGCCCAGGCTGGGCATGATGGTTCGTGACTCTGTCTCCAGCTCTGAGGAGGAGTAGACAAGAAGATCATCAGTTCAAGGTCGCCCTTGCCTGCAGAGTAAGCTTGAGGCCAGCCTGGGACACACAAGACTCTGTCTCAAAATAAATAAATAATAAATAAATAAATTTTAAAATCATTTAAAGGTCAACAAGATGATTCAGTGGGTGGGGACACTTGCCACCAAGTCTGCCAACCTGAGTTCCCCAGGACCCACAGAGTGGAAGAAAAGAACCAATTCCCAAGAGTCATCTTCTGATCTGCACACTAACGTGGGGGGCGTGGGCCTGTATGTGTATGTACTTGAAAATAGCCAGTGATAATCTTACAGATTTATAGGTCAAAAGAGCAGGAGGAAGCCTCTGGTTCTCTACTCAGGGCTTCCAACCACTGAAATCCTGTTTCAACCAGGCTGGGACATTCACAAAGGCCCTGGGGGAAATCGTTGTCAGCTGTTGGCTGGTTCAGTTCCTCCTGCCTGTCTTCTTTGCTGGTTCTTAGCCAGGGGTCGGGGTCACTTACAGATCCTAGAAAAAGCTTTGCAGGTTTGTTCATGGCCTGCTCCTCTACACATCCAGTGTCCTGATTTACACGTAAAATACACCTCACTTTACCAATGTGTTCACTAGCTGGTGATATGTTTAGAAAGGATATAGAACCTTGAGAAGATGGAGCCTTGCTGGAGGAAGTTGTCACTGGGGGTGGACTTTAAGGTTCTATAGCCTGGCCCCTTTTTCTGTTCTTTGACTGCTCCCACACTGCCAGTGTAATGTGACTGGCCTGCCTCCGGCTTCTGCTGCCAAATCTCCCCCATCATATGGAGTGTATCCCTTCTGCAATACAAGCCAAAATAAATCCTCTGGCCCTTAAATCACTTTTGTCAGGGTATTTCATCAGAGTAACAGAAGAGAACCTAGGCCACCCAGTGACTAATTCATTCCTGCTTGAACTCTGCAGCCTTTCCCATTATAATACAGCTCTCTCTTTTGCCCTTTCTCTAGCTCTGTAGGCCGGACTAGCTTCAAACTTCTACATGTCCTGATTCATTTTCCCCGGGACTGGGATTACTGGAGCACATTACAGGAATGGTTCTGCTGAGAAATGTTGTTTAAAGTTGGCTTTTCCAAATCAAACTTGAATCCAATCTATAACCAAGTTAACGCGGTGTTTTGAGGTCATTTAGAACAGCATCCATAGTGTGTACTCAACCTGTTCAGAATTAACTGACCTATCAGAAAGGCATTGTAATCAATCTTACTATGCTTTGAACACCCAGTGTTCCCTACTTTTCCTTTATGACCAAAGCATGCCTTTGACTCGGAACAATGTTTGTGTGGATTAAATGTGGTACCCAAATCTAAGACCATTCATTGGAAGCATCAAGGCATAAAAACAATAACCCACCGTAGGACCGTAAAAGGCAGCTTGATTCCTGATTGAGCAAAAGCTAGAAACCCCGGTGACCCTGAAGGGACAGAAGGTATTTTGCCCTGCTCCTGGGCACCCGGCTCCTGTTGTGTAGCTACACCCCCCCCCCCCAGCTCTCCATAGACTTGTGGCTATCAGTCACATAATGGAATGCCTCCATTTTCATGAGGTGCCTAAAGACCTACAGGCTTAACCAATAAACTCTTCTTCCCAGACACTCCTCCCTGCAAAAGTTATTTAACCTCAGGCCCTCCCTGAGAAGTGGGATACAGCTTTACTCATCCACTTTCCTCCATGACAATAAATGTCTTAAAACCATGGACTGCTCTTTTCTTTGGGATCCACCATGGGTAGCAATGGAGAAGGCTTTCACCTATAGAGCCGCCATGTAATCCCCCATAGAAGGCCTCTCTGTGCTCCCAGCCACAGCCTTGACCAAGCCAAGCCAAACCCAAACCCTCTGCCACTGACAAGCCAATGTCAGATCCCTGCAGGATCCAGCCAGAGCAGTGCCTGGGTGTCCAAGAGCCTGAGAACCAGACGGCCCCAGCCTTGTCGAAGGCCCGGGGATCCCTGAGCCAACTCCGGCTGTCCCCAGGACTTGAGACGTTGCTTCCCCACCACTGGAGCAGTGTCCCAGGGGCTGCTCTATGGCTGGCACCCACCCAATAACAGTGTGGCGAAAGTGCAGTCAACTTCCAGAGTCCTGACTCCCTGAGTGCTAGAGCCCTGTGGTGGAGTGAATGTGAGACCCCTACTAACCCTACACCCCTCCAACACACACACACACACACACACACACACACACACACACACACAGAATGTGGGTATAGGGTGATAATACTTGATGTGGCTTTATGTGCTGTTCTGATCAGAAGGGCCAGAAAAACAAATTTCTCCCTTATGAGACTCTTATAAAAAGCTGATAAAGGCAAAATTTCTTCATATCTTTTTTGTACAATATTTGCTGTACAGTTATTTATATATAGGAGATGGCCTTTGTTCAAGACATCTTTAATGGCCAGCCATGATGACACAGTGACAGTTGGACAGAAGCAGAGGATTTCTATGAGTCTGAGGCCAGCCCGGTCTACACAGTGAGTTTCAGGACAGCCAGAGCTACATAATACATAATACAGAGATCTTTTCTTTAAAAGACAATCATGCAAAGTCCACAGACTCAGAGAGGCTAAGTCACAAGGCTTAAGTGGGGATGAAAGGATCTCCACAGAAAGGTGACAAAGAATAGATTTAGCAAGTGGAATAGCAGGTAAGTTTGAGAACAGGAGGAATTAGGGGAAGGAGAGAGAAAATACTGGGAAAAACAACTGCAATTGGGGGCATTTTGGGGGCAGGTGGGAGCCTAGTGCAATGGAAACTCCATGGAACCTACCAGAGTAACCCAGGAAAGACTCCTAGGAACAGAGGACACAGGGCCTGAACCAGCCATCTCCTGTAACCAGCTAAGGCCTCAAGGGGAGGGATTGAGACACCAACCCAGCCACAAACTGTGGAGAGCACTTAGGGCCACTTCTAGAATTTTGGCAAGAGTTTAATATTGGGCTAGAACAGAGAACCAGGCTCAGTTGGGAATTTGACCTTGGACTTGGACATGGAAGAAGGCTCAAGATGAATACAGCTGAGGAATGTGTTCTTTGTACCTTGATGGGCCTTGTTAAGACCCTGAATACAGTAATCCCGGAACCTTTGTCTATGCTTTGCTTGTTCCTTAACTACTCAGTTTATGTCTTAGGACTGACCATATTCTTTGTTTGTACTGAGAATAATATAAAAGCAGACTGGAAAAAAATAAACCCACATCAGCCTCAGCACTGGCTGGAGTCATGTTATAATATTGTCTAATTGCCTTTTTCTTCTCAATCCTCAGTCCCTCCCTGGAGACCTTGTTTGTCTGGCTGAAAAGGCTCGGTCACAAAACATTCAACCTACAGTGTGTCCTGCCTGCAGGGTGTGCTGAGACGGGAGTCTAGCAGAATCGTCATCAGGGGGCTAGAGAGACTTCATCCAGCAACTGATAGGCACAGATGCAGAGTCCCATGGCCAATCATTAAGTGGAGCTCGAGGAGGGGGAGGGGGAGGAGAGAACCAGAGGCGTCAGGGACACACCAGGAGAACACAGCCCACAAAGTCGGCTGATTGGAGACTCAACAGAGATCGGGAACCTGTAGGAGTCGGGCCTAGGTCCTCTGTGTGTACGTTATAACTGAGTAGCTTGGTGTTCTCATGGGAATCCTAAACAGTGTGAATGGGGACTGTCCCTGACTCCTTTGCCTACTCATGGGACCCTTTTTCCCCTACTGGATTGCCTTGCCCAGCCTTGATGTGATGGTATGTGTCTGGTCTCACTGTAGCTCATTATGCCCTGTTTGGCAGACACACACACACACACACACACACACACACACACACACAGCTCTTTTCTAAGGGGAGGTAGAGTGAGGGGTAAGAAGTAAATCTGAGACAAGGGTGCAGGGGTGAGGGGAGGAATGGGAAACCAGTGGGGATGTAATATATGAGAGAAAAATATTTATTTAATTATACCTCTCTTAGATTAAGAGCACTCTCTTTGAGAACAGGAGATTAAAACAGGAGAGACCAAAAAGCTCCAAAATAAATCAGGCCCACTCTTGGACACCAAGAGTTAGTCTTTCTTCTTTCATGTGGCATTGTTCTTGCTCTCAGGCAGTTAAGTTAGGTCTATGTGGACAATATCCCTTCAGCTATGACAGTCACTGAGCTTGTCATCCTCTCTAGCTAGTCTCAGATTTATTAAGGATAAGAAATTTGGGAGTTACTTTTGAGTTCACCTACCATAGTCCATAAAGCACTTTTGGAAGCCAGTTTGGTAAAAGAATCTTGTAAATGGGGCCGTAAACATGACTCAGTGGTTGCTTTAGTCAGGGTTTCTATTCCTGCACAAAATATCATGACCAAGAAGCAAGTTGGGAAGGAAAGGGTTTATTCAGCTTACACTTCCACATTGCTGTTCATCACCAAAGGAAGTCAGGACTGGAACTCAAGCAGGTCAGGAAGCAGGAGCTGATGCAGAGGCCATGGAGGGATGGTCTTTACTGGCTTGCTTCCCCTGGCTTGCTCAGCCTGCTTTCTTATAGAACCTAGGACTACCAGCCCCGGGATGGCACCACCCACAATGGGCCCTCCCTTCTTTGATCACTAATTGAGGAAATGCCTTACAGCTGGATCTCGTGAAGGCATTTCCTCAAGGAAGGCTCCTTTCTCTATGATAACTCCAGCTTGTGTCAAGTTGACACACAAAACCAGCTAGTACAGTGGTTAAGAGCACTGGCTATCCTTCCTAGAGGACCTGGGTTCAATTCCTGACACCCACATGGCAGGCACAGCTGTCTATAACTCCAATTCCAGGGCACCTGACACCTTAACATCAATGGACATAGAATAAAATCAAATAAGTTCTTTTAAAGAAAAGGACCATAGATATTTATTCTATTTGAATTCGTCAACTCCACGTTGGGAAATGGTACAGACAGAATGAAAGCTTTCACAAGATAATCTTTACTTTCGTTTATAACTTGAAACTACTTTTTAAGGTTTTAAGAATGAGTTTGCAAAGATAAAACAAAACGTGCTATAAGTTACGTGTAGTAGTAAACAAGATATATGGGTTACACAAGTGAAACTAGAAAGCGAAGATGAGCAAGACCTTATTGTCTGCCTCCGAAGAACTTAGCATGGCAGTGAACAAATGTGTGTACAAAATGCCACAGTTACATGGAGAAGGGCAGGTGCTATGACAGTTCAGAGGGCAAACATTATTAGATCACAAAGAACTCTTAGAAGGAGCAAATGGATCCAAAGACCCAGCTTTGTTTGTTTGCTTTCAAGGGCATAGTAAGAGAAATGTTTGGGAGAATTAAAAAAAAAAAAAAAGTTCAGTAAAGGAGGGTGGAGATTTATAACTTGATTGTCCAAGGCTCCATACAATGACAGGCCTGCTTCTCATGAACTTCAAATCATAGGTTCATGGCATTGAAACAAAGAAGGGGAAGCTGCAGCAGCCAGAAGAAAGACACCTAACCAAGGATCTGCCTCAGGCACAGCTGTGGCGGCCAAGTATGTGTGGGAGAGACAGGAAAGATGGAGCATACTGTGGAGAAAGGTGGACCTCGAGACTGAGGAACGGGCAGAATGACTCCTCATGGTGAGGTTGTGACCCAGACTCCCACCAAGGACCATGCCTGCGTCTGTGATCCTGCTGCAGCTGTGGTCTGTGTTGATGTCTCAGGACCATGTTACCACCAAAGGCTATGCCCTGATCTGGACTGCTGCCTGAAGCACTGAGCTGAGCTAGACCCGCCCTTCACCAACCACCACATTTGGGAGAATTAAAGACACGGACCACCAAACTCCACTCTGCTCTTGATTTTAAAGCACCAAAAATCTTGGGCAGGAAAGCACTCAGCAGTTAGGAGCATGTACTGCTTTTCAGAAGATCGTAGTTGAGTGCCAAGCACCCATGCAGGGCAGTACACAACTGTCTGCTGTGTCCTACTGCAGACAGATCCAACTCCTCTGGCCTCAGCATGGCACATGCAAGCCCACACTCAATCACACAGACATCTACATAGTTAAACTGATAAAAATAAGATCTTTAATGCACCAAAGCTCTCAGGAAGTGGGAGAGTCTCAGGCTGGGGGAGGGGTTCAGTAGGAAAGAGCACTTGTTGTTTTAGCACAAAGACTTGAGTTCATATCCCCAGCAACCACGTAGAAAAGGTCAGGTGTGCTCTCACCTGCTTGTAACCTCAGCCACGATGGGTGGGGTGGGAGCCAGGGGGCAGAGACAGGAAGATTGCTGAGACTCAGTGAAAAATCCTGTCTCAAGGGAATAATGCAGACAGATAGACAACGCATCCAAAGTTCTCTTCCAGTCTCTATGTGAGCATACACAAAAACACAAACACACACACACACACACACACATACACA
This sequence comes from Mus pahari, assembly GCF_900095145.1. Taxonomy (NCBI): domain Eukaryota; kingdom Metazoa; phylum Chordata; class Mammalia; order Rodentia; family Muridae; genus Mus; species Mus pahari. The sequence continues at coordinate 129,438,586 of NC_034590.1, read as the reverse complement.
TAGACACACAAGCAAGAAAGTCCCACCAGGGTCCATACATCCTGGACTGACAAACTCCTTCCATTCCAACCATTTCATCTTATTCCATCCATTCATAAACTATCCTTTCTCCTTTGAACAGCTTGGTGGATGATACATGATGGGTGTCCTCATTCACGAGTTTGGAACTTAACACTCTCTGGTGTGGTTCCTGGGCAACTTTCTGAGCTGCTCTGAATCTTGGCTGTGTGGGAAACTACACTGCAACCTTCCTACCAGATGAATGAGAATGCACAGTGCCCCTGGTTCATAGTTCGGTCCTCTTCTCCCCCTCACCCACCTTCCCGTGTGAGGTGACTAATGTTTTCCCCAACTATGAACCTACTGCTTTTCCAGGATTTGTGGAGCCTGATTACACAGGGGAGGGAAAGGGAGCTTTAACTCCCTCTACAGAGTTAAAATCTGGTGATAAAGACAGACTCAGCCTCTTTCAACAAAATCTTTCTTTGATCCTCTGAAAAGCAAATAATGAATGGTTTCAAGTAACCCATCATTAAGGAGATTTTCTTTTTACTCAGTTTACTAGCGGGCTGAGAAATAAGACACCTCTCTTTCAGAACCCTTAGTGATCTGCCCTCAAGCCAGAAGAAAACAAAATCCGTTCCTAGCTGAAGTGATCAAAAGTTTTAGTGAAGGAGACCCAAGTTCAACAAACACACTAGCAAGAGCTTGACTGACACCAGTGAACCCTGTGAATCTTGCCACACCCTGCTCTCTTTGAAATGGTCATAGCTCCATCCCACAAGAGTTTCTTCTACCACCAGGCTACAAGTGAGACTGGCCTCACAGATTTCTTTTGTCTTTTGTTTTTGTTTTGCTTTGCTTTGTTTTGCTTTGTTTTTGAGACAGGTTAGCCTAGATCTTAATATCTTCTTGCCTCAGCTTCCCCAGTGCTGGAATTATTATGGGCTTCACTACTGTGGCTCAGAGAACTTCCTTATGACCGTCTGCTAGACTGAAAGGCAGAGAGTTTTAGGCTTGATGAAAAAGAGGTTTTAGTTTCTATGACATGCTTCGGGGGTGAAAAGGCTGAGAAATAAGACTGCAGAAAGTTTTGAGACACTGAAGCCTCACTTTTGCCACAGTTTGGGGTGTTTTCTGAGTCCCAGTAAGACAACAGGTGCATCAGATGGCCTTCTTCTACTTGAGTCCACCCAGCACCTTACAGGAAGCAGTAATCGCCTGGACTTTAGCCTTGAGATGGAACCAAGAGCAATGTAAACAGGGCGGCTCAGGGCTGTGGATCAGGTCAGATAGCTGGGTGGAAGCAAATAGAAAAGCAAGAGCTGGGTGTTGCAGAGTTGTCAAAAGGTTGCTTTTGGCCTTAGTTCTAAAGTTCAGGGTTCATGTGAGCAAGCGCATAAGGATAGCCATAATGGTGTATTTAGTATCTATCTTTTCTTGGAACAGATATGGACTTCAAATCAAACTGAATCAGAAAGCAACTGCATGCAGAATTCTTGATAAGCTTTGACATAGGACTTTGATACATTCTCCTGGTATCAGGAGGATCGTGAAGGAGCTTTGTGCTCTACCAACTGAGTACAGTCAGCTCACTTTTCACTTCTAAAGAGCAGCTTAAAAGATCTGCTTGCCCACAAAACCATTTGAGCCCTATTGGTAGATGCCTGGTGATTTTAAACAGTCTTGTTTCCTGCTATTTGCTTGTGATAATTAAACAAAATCTGTTGAAAATGAGTTGCTACTTTAACATTTTCCTCTAGTTCACCTCTTTTTATCCACCCCTGGCAAATAACAAGGTTATTTGGGAATGGCTATGTAATTAGGCCCAATGCAAAACTGTTAAGAATTTCAAGATGGTGGCCATGGGGCAATGGGTTAAGCATAAAGCTCTTCTCAGGATGATGCTGCCTTGCACAATGGCCTATGTGGCATACTCACAGAGCTGACCCTGTGTCAGAAATACTCGGAACAATGAATGACAGAGGCTTGCAAATTCCATCAACTTCTGCTCTGCCCTTCACCCGAAAGTCAGTCAAAGAAGTCAATCAACAACTATGAACTCTTTATAATTGCAAGATGGAACTATAAAGCAACATGAGGATTAATAAAGAAAAACTTACTTGTAGACATAGAAAACTTAATGAAGACAGCTGGTGGGCTGTCAAGATAGATGGCTCAGTGTGTATAGACACTTGCACTAAGCCATGTAACCTTAGTTCAGTCTCCCTGGCCCACACAGTAGGAGAGAACCAACCCTCCAAGATGTTCTCTGATCTCCACGTGTGCACAGTGGTGGGACACGGACACACATACAAGAAGAAAAGAAAAATGCAGCTGACCATCAAGTTCAGTATATCTTTATTTTCACCGTAGCTCCACATGACACTGACCACCTCATCTGAACTAGTGTGTGTGTGGGGGGGGGGGGGCGTGCTTGCATGTTATAAACATGGACTTGCACAACTGTAAATCTTAGCTGTTGTCAACTTTAAATGAAGTTCATGATGTTCTGGAAACTTGTTCATGCTCTCAACCATTACTTCTCTCCAACCTCCCTTTTTCCTTCCCCCTTCCATGTCAAATGGTTCATTTTTTTTTTCTTGTATCTCTAGGCACACCGTGAAGGGCAGGGCCACATTCACCCAGCCTGACCTCCCAGGGATTGTGACATCAGAGTTCTATTTACAAAGCTAGGGACAGGAATCATTGGGATGAAAGTGGAGCCCAGGTAAACGAGTCAGGAAGAAACACATACACACACACACACACACACACACACACACACACACACACACCTGTTGACCCCACCCCAACCCCCAATCTGACCTCTTAGTTGTTCTAAACAGCAAAGAGAAAAGATCCTAGATGGGAAAATAGCTCCATTTGTAGAGTGCTTGCTTAACACCATAAATCTTGTATGGTATACATCATACACTCTATATACTATGACATAATCCCACTCAGAAAGTGACAGCAGGAGAACCCGAGTTCAAGGCCATTCTTTGTGTATATAACAAGTTTGAATCCAGCATGGGCTACATGAGATTCTATCTGAAGAGGACAATGAGGAAAAATAACCTGTAAAGGTTTTCTCTGTCATTTGGAGCCATTTCTCCAGGAACTTCTTGCAAGTTTTTTCAGTCAAGAGTATGGACTAGTAAAAGACATGTCTCAAATGTGGGCTTCTGGAAGCATTCACATAAACCTCCTAAGCTGCGTCTTGTCCTCTACAGCTCAAGGGTATTAGAAAGAATGGGCAGGGTATTTCCTTGCTAGCTGCTGGGGCAGAGGTAGAATTCCTGATTCCTTCCACAGATATGTACTCAACACATTATCGCTCTAATGCATGTGAGGGTCCACAGGCTGTGATAGAGATGAAGTAAAATAAATTGGAATTTCTCTGGAAGAGCATATTTTCCTTACGGTCAGAGACTTAGCTCATTCCCCTTTGTAACACCTCTCATCCTCATGTAGACTGCCATAAATCTGTGATGTGTTTGCTCACTGTAACATCTTTTTAAAAAAAAAAAAAAACCCACAGATTCCCTGTGGATAATCTAGAGAGGATTGTGCCTTTAAAGTCTCGGGTCTTTGGCCATCAGGAGAAACACCATTCCTGCCAAAGCAATAGCAGCAACATTGGTTGAGCACATTCCCTTTCTCAGGGTCCCTTGGATGCATTAGGATGAATCAACTCATTTACTCCTTAATTTCCCTTGAAATTATGAGGTAAGCACCACTGTTGTCCTGCTCTGTGACCATGACAATAAGTCACAGAATAGTAACTTTCCCAGGTTTGCAGAGAATTCAACCGGCTCCACAGACCCTGTTCCTAATCTCCATGTTGGAGGTGTCCAATCCCTCCACTACCAGCACAAGAGCAAATTAAAACAGGGACTTTCACACCAAACTTAGAAACCGAAGCAAGAGGATGAGCGGTACTTACCCACGCTAGAGTATTACATCACGTGCTACCCTTGAAGTTACTCCACGCTAATTTGATTTCAGATTGCACAGTTTGAAAAGTCCTTTAGGTTTGGTGGGTGGGGAAAGACCAAACCAACCTGGCTAAGTTCACTGAAGTCTCTAAACAAAGTGAATTCTCTATAACGTTTCCCTTCTGGAGAAGTTCAGTTGTAATATCCCTACTGTGCTCTGTTGGCTTAGGTTTTTTTTTTTTTTTTTTTGGTTACATTTTTTAGATTTCTTAAGTCATTTTCTTACACATTTGCAACTTGCATTTACATATCTTATATCATTTTCTTAGACCCTCAGAACTTATGCAAGCTTTCACATTCCATACCTTTAAACACTTTAGAACACTTTCTTAGACCCATAGAACTTACATAGATTGTAAGCCTTTTCTTCTTGTCTAATCATTTACCAAGGACTCGAGTAGTTATTACTTAGAACAGTCATTGCAAAGCAAGTTCAAAAGGAACAGCAAAGAGTTCCATCTGAAACCTGTTTATCCTTTAATGTGAAGCCTGTTAGAAAGGCAAACTGCTGGTTTTGCTCAGCAGGAGTCCAAGCAGCTCTTGAAAAAGCAAGGTCTACTTTTTATATGTGAAATAAACTAGCAAGGTAGCAGCAGACCGGGTGTGAGGAGCTGGTTGCTTGTCACTGTTAAACTGGAAAAGCTACTGTTGGTCTCACAATCAATGCCATCAACTCTGAGAAGGATAAAATAGAGCAGGAAGTATAATCCAAATGGCCTTTGTATCAATTAAAATGACAGAGACTTACCTATTAACTAGATGGCTACCCTAGGCTCCAATGGTCTCTGGCTTACTCAGGGGCAGAGATCCAAGGGCAGCATTAGTCTTTGTCCCTCAGGCCCACAAGATCTGAGGGGTTTTCCTGTAGAGGAGAAGCTTGGCAAGACTGATCTTACTTTGTCTAGGTCAAGTAGAGCCATCAAGTCTCCCACATCAGAGTCTGGGCAGGGTCCTTTTAACCCTATTTTTAATGATGGTTCTTAAATGCTTTAACCTCCCTCCTAGCCTACCACCCACCAGAGGTTATGAAAAAGTAGTTATTAGGATACAGGGGAAGTGGATCTGTTTAGAAATTGTTCTTTAGAGCAAATCCCGTCCGTGTTGTCAGGAAATCAGAAGTTCAGTCCACAGCAATCAGCAGCAGCAGCTCAAGCCACTTGCAAACACTTCATGAGTATACCAGCAGTCCAGTTCAGTAGTGTCAGGATAGCAAACATGAATCAGCACTGGTGGCATGACCTAGCAGAAACAGCCAGGCCTCAACCCAATCAGCACAAGTGAGTAGGAGTGACCACAACCAGCAGGGATCCAGAATTTCTCTGCCACACCTCTCTCAACGAAGTGAAGATCAATGAAGATGTGGGACCAATGAATCGTTGCAAAGCTAGTTATGCAAGCAAACCCCAGCCACTGTCCGTTTAATATCATCTGTCCTCCATGGGTCTTGCCTTGCCGCAGGTTCCTCAGTATGTGTCCCTCTTAGCAAAACTCCCTGTGAGTCTATATCAGCTAACATCACTCTGCCAACCCACCAAAGTGGAAGCAGCCAGAAACCAGCAGAAAACCACCAGAAGATATTTTTGGTGCATTTTTTTCCATGGAGTCATGATATATGGAGCTCAGCCACACAAGGTAAGGTGAACTGATACATGCGTGTCCTTAGCGAAGAATCCCTCATCATCTGTCCTTTCACGTTTGCTTTAGCAAAACATCCTTTCACCTGTGTCCACTTCAGGAAACACTCCTTCACATGTTTGCCCCAACAAAACACCATCACGTTGGGCGCCATCTATAGCAGTACCCAATTAATCTACTCAATTCAATCCTGGCAGCAGATTCCTCACTACCTGCCCCAATGTTCTGGGTTCCCGAATGAAAGACACATACACACAGCCTTTATATTTGTACATGCCTTAAACAGCTCAATGGTTGGGTCACTTCCTAACCTGACATGGCTAATCTACCTCCCTCCAATATCCCCAAATTATTACTTACTAAAATCTATATTCCATCTTAACTGCACTAGACCCAGTTGGGCAGCTCTTTTGGGACCACTCTTCCCTGGCTCCTACATGGCAGCTATACTCTCTGTCCTACATCTTCTCGGGTGTGGTGTTCTGGTTCTCCTCCCTGCATAGCAGATCTCCTTCCTCCTTTTCCTCCTCCTCCTCCTCCTCTCTCAGTCCCTTGCTGAGAATCCTAAAAGTCCCACCTCTGTCTCCCTGCCTGGGCATTGGCTGCTGGCAACCTTATTTACCAATCAAAACCAACTGAGAGCAGGGTCCTCACCTTGTCTTTCATTTGGATGCATGGAATCTGATTCAATTTGGGGGACCCAATTTAACATAATACGAGTATTATTAGTCCAAACCCAACACAACCATAAGTTTCCACTTCAGTGTTCCCTTTAAGCAGACTTCTAAGAGGCCCTCAGACCCCAGGATACTGGAAACCTCTGCTCTGCTCCTTTCTGCATCACTTCCTTATTGGAGATAACCATCTTAGAATGGGGGGTCTCTTTGAGGATCTGCCTTCCCACCATATCTGTCTGATTTCTAGTAAGTGTGCACCAGACCCTACACTGAAAGTGAAAAGTTCACCTCTGTCTTTGTGACTATTTTCTATGATGATTTAGATAGAACTACATGTAAACCTCATATCTCATTCCCTACCTAGGCAGACACAGTTCCTGGGGGCATGAATAAAGCACACTACTCCACCTCTTTCCCATCTCTACCTGCACTGTCTCAGATGTGGAAGGCAGGGATGGGCAGGAGGGGTTTCAGTCTTATGTGCCATGCACAAATACTTGAAAAGGGACCATCTATAAACATATCAAAGGAGACTGAAATAACGGGCTCATGTGCGTACTAATGCCCTCTCAGAACAGCCAGGCCTGGAAACTTAATACACACAAGACCAACTAAGGGTCTGACTCAGACTCCATGAAAAGCACATCTGACAATATGATGGGTCTATCAACCTAACTGGTCATCTGACTTCTTGGCTTATCAACGGAACCACAAGGCAGAGAACTCCAGACTGTCCCCAGACCTTCAGCTTACGACTGTATCAGCTCTTTGCCTCTGCCTCCAAGGAGGCTTCCTCTGTAGCTCTTTTCCTTCCCACGACCTGTCACGCACACATGCTTGCATGCACACCTGTGTAAAGTACATGTGATCTGATTCCAAATAAGATTGGAATAAAAAAACATGTGATTGCCAGTAGTCAGCTATCAATGGAAAATAATAGCTACTTGGTAAATTGCACCCAGCTAATTGATACAGCACTTTTGTGAATGTATTTAATATATTCTGCCACTAGGGGAAGACACAAACATGTCGGCCATGTTTCAGACATAGACACTCTGAACACTCATGCAAGAACACAGATTCCAGTCAGCCTGGACTACACAGTGGAGACGTTCTCAAAAACCCCAAACCAACACTGGGCAGTAGATGAAGTATGGGAACCTTTTTGTTGTTGTTGGAGACTTCTATCTCTGCTTCCAGTGTGCACTACACTTGGCAGACCTCTCTTCTCTAAGTTGTTAAAAAAAAAAAAAAAAAGTAAAAGTAACTCAAAAAAAAAAAAAAAAAAGTAAAAGTAACTCAATTTTGAAACATTCTGGAACTCCAAGAACATTAATATCAGGTTCTATTAAGGAAATAGATCTGAAACATAAACACACAGACACACACACACACCTACCTACCTACCTTCATTTGACACAAAGACTATATGGACAATCTTTACTGTGAAATATCTTCAAATCGATAAGTAAAATTACTCCCTGCTTAGCCCCAGAAAAATCATAGAAAACTCAAGAGTCTAAAAGGACCTTTGCTCTGACCTGGAATTCCCTTGAGTGGCTAGGGTGGAGGCAAGTAATTGGTGTACATGATTCTGGATAGAACCCACACCTCATGACCTGCAATGACTTCCAGTTTTATCTCCCCAAAACATTCAATGTAGCTCTGGAATACACTGAGTAAAAACTAAAATTGGGGGCTGGAGAGATGGCTCAGCAAATAAGAATACCTTTCAGAGGACCTGGGTTCAATTCCTAGTGTTCACACAGTGACTCAAAACCACCCATAAGGCCAGTCCCAGGACATCTGACACTCTCTGGCTTCCTTGGATACTGCATGCATGTAGTGTACAGACATACATGCAGACAAACACTCATGCACAAAAAATAAGAAAAGGCTGTTGGTATAAAACTAGATGTGACCTGCAGAGGAAGAAGCAAGCTGACTAATGAAACCAGGTAGAAGTTTTCACAGTTCAGCCACACAGGGGCACACACCTGCGATCCCAGCACTTGGGAAGTTTTAGGTAGCAGTTTAAACACACACACACACACACACACACACACACACACACACACACAGATGAACACAAAATAAAAAACAAACAAACAAAACAGGAAACAAGCCAACCAAGCTGAGCTGAGTATGGCGGGACACACCTTTAATCCTAGAACTTGGAAAGCAGAGGCAGGTGGATCTCTGAATTCAAGGTCAGACAAACCAGACCTCATGCTAAGATATACGAAATGTTCTTGCCAGAAATAAGTAATAAGATTAAGGGTTCAAGAGGTTGGGGTGGCGCTGTTCAGATTGCTTGCCTAGCAAGCATGTGACTTCAGGTTTGAGCTGTAGCACAACAGTATTTACTGCCGGCCAGGCATGACAGAGCAAGCAGAATCCCAACACTTGAAAGGCCAAGGGACAATGATGTCAGTGAATTCCCAAAGGGCCTGGACTACACTCATAACAAATTCCCTGTGTCAAAAACAAAAGCAAAGCAATGGACAGAAAGCCAAATCAAAAGTTCATCCTGCTTCCCAACTTTCTGAACACTACACGGGTGACTTTTGTTCTTGTTTTGGGTTTGGTGCTGGGGATTGAAACCAGGGCCTCACACATACTAAGTATAGCCACTACCTCTGAACTACATACCTAGCCCAGCCCCTCTCCATTTAAAGATGACCTTACTGTGCTGAGCATGCTGGTCTCCTCAGTCTTCAGTGCTGAAGTGCCCTGGCTTCAGCCTCACTAACGCTAGAGTTCCAGGAGCATGCTACCATACCTTTTCCCCACAACCTTCAAATCGCATGGCCACGCTCATTTCTCTATACACTCAGTCCTTTCAAGAACTCACTCCGTTGAGTCTGTGGAAAACTCTCTATCCAGTGTTTCTGACTCTTGTGATCACACCCTCTTTGGCAGATCTGTTTTGTTTTCTAGCTGATTTTCCTCTATCAGTCTTACTTCTGTCCCAAGTACAAGGGGAACTGGAAGACAACAGCAACTTCATTGGGTAAGGAAGATGGTCCTTGTAACTTTCAAGCCACTGGTTCTCACACCTCCCCATCACCTAAGTGCCCTACCTGCAAGCTGCTAAGTCATCTCAGAGCTCAGATAAGTTCTGAAATGCACTTACTTGTAACATCTTGGCAAGAATGCCTTGCAGCAATGTGTGGGGTTGTGGCACATCCATGGTTACAAAACAGTTGTGAGGATTATACAGGAGTTAGACTTGTCTGGCTCCTTTAACTTCTAATGGGAACCTTCATTCTTTAAGAGTTGACTTTTTGAGTACTGATCTCCTCTGAATCCTTTCCATGTAAAGTCACCTTGCTACAGGAATTTTAAAGGGTGGGTGGTGGTGGTGTGTGTGTGTCTTGGCCAGGCTTGATGCACACTTTTAATACCAGCATTCGGAAGAAGCAGCAGGTGGATCTCTGTACTTTCAAGGATAGCCAAGGTATATAGAGAGACCTTGTAAGGTCTCTTAAAAGGAGGAAAGATCCCTGGGATGGAGGAACTGGAAGGGGGAGGGAGATTCTTGAAAATAAAGTTCTTAGTCACATGAGCACCATTACTTGATAGGTCTATTCAGGATTGTAAATACACCTCACAGTAACAATCAGTCACTAAATCCCCAACAGATACAGGATTCAGGCTGATGGGGAAGAGGGAAAAAAAAAACAGTCAGATTTTATTCCAATGCCTGCAAACATTCAGACTAATCAACGTGGTACTGTAATTTCTTACAATACATCAATAAGTTTTTGAATTCTTGAGAATTAACTAAGCCCTAAACCACAATCATATAATTCCAAATAACAACTGTTTAACAAAATATGAGATAACATTAGCCATGAACATTGATATACTTAATGACATAACAAGCTATTCTTACTAAAAAAAAAAAAAAGCCACAGATTTTGTACTGTGCATGTTTGTTTTTTAACTTTCCTTCATAAATCCATTGATAAGGTTTCCTTTAAATATGGGATTTCCAACATCAAAAATTCTATTTTGAAGGCTAGGGATGTTGCTCACCCATAGAACACATCCACAGGGCTGAGTGAGTCCCATCCCTCCCCACACCGCTCCTTGCACACACATGTAGAGGCCAAGCCCCTGGGTCTGTGTGTTGTTAAATGACCTTTCTATTTTCATGTGCACGCTCCCTCTAGGCAGTGCCTCTGCCCCAGCAAACCTGTTGCCATTCAACAAATGATGATTCAATGCCCCGGTGAGCTGGAAGCAATCGATCATCGAATGTCAACCTTCTGCCAACATAAACAACTCAAGCCACCAAGAGGGAAAGGGGAGGGACCAGAGGGAAACCAGGAGATATAAAGGATGAACTGAAACTTCTCCTGGTTCTGAAGCTGCAAGGACTTGTAAATTATATTTAAGTGCCTGGTCATAGAGAACTATATTTACTTTGAAAGCACAGGACCACACTTCAAAAAAAAAAAAAAAAAAAAAAAAGCACAGGGCAGGGGCAGGGTTGGGTAGGAACTGGCTGTGTTCATTTCAATTCCACGTAAATCTATAAATACAGCTTATTTTATTTTTCTTAAAAACAAAATGCACACTTGAACCTGACCACCANTNAGTTCTGAGNAGAATGGCANGNACACAAGTAATCTCTGGGCAACATGGGAAGAAAATAAACNNAAGTCACAAAAATGTTAAAGAGCAAAACCATCTACTCTTCAAAAAGGGCAACACACAGACATTGTAGCCATCCATCACATGGCTTCAAAAGTAAAGGGGCAGAGCCTAGCTCAGTGGTCATACTTGCCTGGCGTGTAAGGCACTGGGTTGGAGCCTCAGTACTGTGCAGAAAAGCAAAAGCCCTGATTCGGGGCGATCGAGGCCACCTCAACCTGAAGTAACTCCACACAGAGCATTGAGACACTACCAGGAAGTGACCTCAGGGGGAGCGTGTGTGTGTGTGTGTGTGTGTGTGTGTGTTGCACTTCCTGGAAAGCTTCTGTTCAGCAGTATGTGTTGGCTGGGGCTTGCCAGTGACACTGCCAGCACGCACAGTCACAAGAACTATGGTCAGTCCTCATTTTCCTCAGGAACTTNCTTTTCCACCCACACTCACAGACTTTATTTTCAGTACAAGCTTTCTCATGCTACATTTGAATCAACATATTACATTTAAAGTCTTGATTTCTGAATGAATCAGTACTGTGCAACATGATGGAGTGAACTGCTGGAGACCTTGACAGCTACAGGGAAACACTTGATTTAAATTATGAACAATATGAGACTGTATCAGAAGCACTGCGACACTANTGGTAGGCAGGTAAGGGACTTTTCATTAGTGGCCATTCATAATTTTGCCTTTAGAAACTTGGAAGAAATTGTCATCTTTGAGTTCCAAATGTTCGGGTAAATCCAGTTGTTTTTTAACTTCTTCAATATCACCTTGAATTGCAGAAATAAGTGACTCTGGAAAAAAAAAAAAGATAAACTTCTAATAATCCATGTTACTTTTCCTTTGCTCAGCCCCTCCTAAAAACACAGACTAAGCACCCTCACCACAGCCCTGGGAAGGGACAGATTCAGTCAATGTTAGGACCTCCTTTTTCTCCAGGGAAAGCCAGTGTTATATAACATAAAGTGTTCTCTTGTAAAGAGACCCTTCGCCTCCCAGGGTTTAATGTCGCACTACACCAAAAGAAGACACCAGAAGCAATCTCTAATTACTGCTTCTTGCACTTGAGGCACATACTGCCCTGCCAGCCTTGCAGGGTCAGATGCCAGGTGCCACCATTCATCACCTAAGTGCTAGGACTTGGGTGTCCCCTGGAACACAGGTACTAGAAACTAAGTCCTCAAGGTTAAAGTTATTTGGGAATAGGAACTTTGGGAAGTGGGCCAGGAGGACAGAATGGATTCCCGAGTACAGAAAATGGCTGGGATACAAGAGTGAGCTCTCTTGGCCTCACCCTGTGGTGCCCACCCACCAAGGCAGCAAGAAGGCATCACCAAGTACTGAACACATGCTCCTATCATGCTCTCGACTCCAGAACCAGAACCACAGGAACACCTGGTACTAGGTCAGAGCATCAGAAAACAGACCAAGGCACTAACTTAGTCTCCGCCTTACATGGCTACTGAGGGTGAGAGGGATTAACTTGTACAATACTTAAAACAGTGCCTAACATGAATTAAAAGTGCTCAATTATATTCCTGTCACCTTCGGAGAAGTAGCTGTAATACTATCAAAGATTAATGAAAACTCTTACCTAAAGAATCAAAGTTCTTCTCAGGTCTGAGATAGCCAACAATGGCCACATTGAGAGTTTCCCCATAGAAGTCCTCTTTGAAGGTATGGATGATGTGGGTTTCCTATAAACAAAAATGTTGAAAAAGATGAAAACAGTTGGGGTGGGTGGGATGGGGTGGGGCTGTAGAGAAGATTTAATGACCAGTTAAAAGGGTCCTCTTCCAGAAGACCCAGGTTTGATTTCCAAGATCTAGAGGTCTACAGAGTGAGTTCCAGGACGTGACGGCTACACCACAGAGAAACCCTATGGAAAAAAATACCAAAAAACAAAAAAACAAAACCATGAAATTCATCCAGTTGGTGGCGATTCTTTCCTCCATCCCTGCTGGGGATCAAACTCAGTCTTTCTTTCACTGGGTAAGCACCCCAAAGACCTATACACTACACCCCAAGTCTTTGGAGGTAGTCTTGAGTGCGACCCAGGGTAGCTGGGCTCCTGCCTCCTGGGGGCGGAGGCTGAAGGCATGCGCATGCACCTCCAGGCTTCTCAGAGTCTTCAGCAATGGTTACCAGCTGCACACTTCTCCTCCATCTTCTCAATTTAGAGGGAAGTACTTGGCACACATTCTCTTTTATATCCACATTTCAAAAAGACTCTTGAAAATAAAAACAGAAAAAAAAAAGAAAACAAGCTTCTCTTAATACTTATATGGTAAAACCAAAAGTATCCAAAGTATCCATGGAAACTTGAAAAGAAGACTGGGGGATTCACACCAACAAGAATCAGGCCTGCTGAAAAGAGGACTGGGGGATTTACACCAACAAGAATCAGGCCTGCTGGTGCCGACCTGTGATTCCAACTACTTGAGAGGTTATGGCAAGAGGATCCTCCCTGTTTGGGCTCCAGAGAAAATTCACAGCCAGCCTTGCAACTTACTTAAGTCATCTCAAATAAAAAACAAAGGAAGGTGGGGCACTTGAATACAGTGTTAGACTGGTAAGGTATGGGCAACATCACAGGCTCACTCTCATAGAGGTTCTAATCCTATGGACAGTCAAGACAGTGTGCTCAAAGACCCAAGGATAGACAATAGCTCCTGCAATCCCAGCACTCAGGAGCGAGGCAAGATTAAGCTATAGAAAGCCTTTCTCAAAAACAGGTGAGATGGCTTAGTGGTAAAGGTGGTTGGCACCAATCTAGAAGACCTGAGTTTGATCACCAATTAGATTATTAAAAACACTAGCTATAAAGGAAAATTACCTGGGCTACATTAAAATTAACAGGACAACACTATTTTGTTAAGACAAAATATTCTTCATAGATCGCTAATATTGACAAATAACAATATTAAAAATTAACAGTCTGCCCTGAACTGCATGAGCACCCTGATCATGGGTAACTGTGTTTATCCTCTCAGAAGAATTCAAGGGGGCCCAGAAATGGGCTTGATAATAGTATTTCTGTTATCTGAGTAGCTTACAGAGGAAATGAAACAACCTCTCCTCCCTTTTCCTTCCTCTCCCCACAGAAAAACAGATGAATGTTCTCATATCAACTTTTTCTTATCTCTCCAACAACTTTCAGCCCACTAAACAATCAACACAACATTAGGGACTTGAACTCCCTAGGAGTTCATGGTCATTACTATTACAGCAGTTTACTAGTGGGTCTTGAGCCTGTTGGCAAACCTCTACCTCCAAAAATATTTACATTATGATTCATAGCCATAGCAAAATTACAGTTATGAAGTAGCAATGAAAATACCTTCATGGTTGGGTGTCACCACAACATGAGGAACTGTATTAAAGGGCCACAGCATTAAAAAGGTTGAGAACCACTGATCTCTTACATCAGCATTTTAACTCTGCAGTTTTCTGTGACACACTTCTCTTATTAACTCCTCAAAGTTAAAAGTTTAGCACAGGCCTGGCACTCCGGAGGCAGAGGTTGGCTCATGAGTTCAAGGTCAGCCAAGTATGCAAGCTGTGGGGAAAGTAGGGCAGAAAAAAGAAAAAGACTACACCCTCAAGGTGATTTTAGAGAGGGGTAGGAGGCTAAGCAGAATGCTGGCCTAGTATGCTGTGGCCCGGATATGAGGCCTTGTTCGATTCCCAGCAACGTGCGCGAGTGTGTGTGTGTGTGTGTGTGTGTGTGTTTACAAAGGGCCTCACTTTTGAGTCTGTTAGGTGGTCCATGCTTATAATCCTCGTTGGTACTCAGACCCTTAAACAGACAAGCCAACAGGGTGTGATGGCACATTTAATCCCAGCACTGGAGAGGTAGAGGCAGAGGCAAAGGCATGTGGATAGATCTCTAGGAGTTCCAAGCCAGGTGAGATTACACAGTGAGACCAATAAAAATGACCGAATAAATGAGGTAATTTTGAGAGATGAGGAAAGGCTCACTTATAGGACACACTGAAAACAAAGAGCCACGCGATGGCAATCCTTCCTTCTAGCAACTACTCTGTTGTGAGATAGGATCTCACAGCACAACCCAGGCTCTACTCCTCACCCTCCTACACTGGATGACAGGTATGGCCAACAGGGTGGCTTTAAGCCGAAATGGAGGGCTGACGTGATAGCTCAGCAGCAAAGAGCACACGAGGACCCGAGCCTGGTTCCCAGCACTGAAGCTGGACAGCCTGGGCTAACGCCAGCTCCAGCGGATCCAACCTTCCTGGCCACCATGGGCACCTGAGCTTATGTGCACACCCACAATTAAAAATTAAATAATTTAAATGGCTCACAGCTGTCAATCAAAACACAGAGAGGTTAGCAGGAAAAATTATTACAAAACCTAATCCAACTAGATACTCCTTATGAGGAGACTCTTTATTCACAGAAACACAATAAAAACATGGAGAAAAAATATTCCATTGAAATAAAAGTAAGTAAGTGCTTGAGGGCGTGGCAGGGATGAAGTGGAATGAAGGAATGTCGGTTAGCGTGCAGCCCAGGCTACTTTTCTTCCTGTTATTTGTTTGTCTGTTTGAATTAGGATCTCTAGTGGTCCTGACGGTCCTGGAACTATATAGACCAGTCTGGCCTTGAACTCAGATCCACATACCTCTATAACCCAAGTGCTGGGATTAAAGGTGTGTGACACCACACCCCGTCTATTCCTGAACTCAGAGAGTCTCAGCCTAAGAAGTTTGCCACCTCGTCTGGCAATACTTTACCGTGAAACCCTTCAAGTAAGCTGAGGGAGGGGTTCTGGGTGCGTTTAAGAGAGCAAGATGTGACTCTTACCATGGACTTTTTCACGTTCTTGTAGTATGGATTCCACCCGATGCTCACCACCATTTTATGGACATCTCCGCTCCCAACGCTGGCCCAACCATAATAAATACCAGTGGCCACATCAGCTGGAAGATTGTCTACTACTTGTTCAGGAAAATTGGCTAAATAAAAGTAAACAGATATTCATTGCTACGAGTTTCACATTAAATATTGATCAAAAACACATTAAAAAGTTAACTTGAATCATTACACTCCCACGATCTTTTTTTTTTTTCTAAGACTACCAATCCAACCCTCCGACTTGAATTTCTTCTCTTCAGACAGCACAGGTTAGAAATGAGCCACAAGGCAAGTGTATGAATCTCTCCCCCCCCCCGCCCCCAAAGAAAAAGCCACACGAAAATGCCCAAGTGGAAACAAAGACACTAAATAAACGCACAGGTTTATCGTAAATTACCCATGTAGTTCTACTTGGGAGGCTATGAGAGATCCCCAGAGCTCAGGGAGTAGGAGGAAGTGAGACCCTATCTGTTTGAATTAAAACAAGCAAAAAGTCCCTGCTTTTCCCTAGTAACGCCCCTAAGTAGGCTGCGTCACTTTAAAGGATTCTTATTTTCAAAAACCACAGCCCCAAATCCCAAATACAAAGGTTGATTTACTAGGTCAAGGAACAGCCCAAGGCATCATTTTTAAGAACGGGCAATCAAGTCTCGATTACTCAAACGTATGTAGTCAGACCAAATAAACGTCGGCTCTCATAGAACTACCGGTGTTGTCACTGATCACTGCACAGTAACATCAGAAGAATGGAACTTTCAACAGCTTGAGAGTTCGGCCAATCCAACCTGCAGTGCCTTCCCGGACGGGGCTCTGCAGCTCGTCGCTAGCGTCAGGAGCGCGGCCGCCGGGTCCCACGGCCCCGCGACGCGCTCACCTGTGGGGATGCCCAGTTGCTTGGAGCCGCGGCCGAAGCCACGCACCACCGGCTGCGACAGAAGAATGGCAGGCTCCTCATGACGCTGACCTCGGAGGACGCGGGCTGCTCCTCGCTCCGTGCCTGCGACGGAGCCGCCGTGAGTGTGGTGCCCGGGCCCGGACCAGCCGGGGATTCCCGCGGGAGCTGGGCCGGCGGAGCGAGACACCCGCCGCTACCGGTGCCTGCCCGCAGGACGGCGGCCAGCCGTCAGAACCCAGCGGCCGCTCGGCCGGAACTGCGACAACCGCGGCGAACGCACAGGTCTGCGGCCCAGGCGACCGGCCTGCTCGGCTTCCGTTGCTCCCGCGTCGTAGCCCCGCCCCCGCCGTTGCGGCCCCGCCCAGAGGCCGCGCCCGGCTCCCGGTCGTTGTGGTGCGGACGGTCCTCGTCCTGGGTTCAACCCCGGCATCTGAGGCCCCGCCCTCGCCGCTGTGGCCCCGCCCTCACCCATAGCCCAGCCTCTAATTGCCGCCTTTTCAGCTTCTTAGTTTGGGCTTTGCTGAAATAAGCGTTGCTCACAAAATAACTTAAGTTGTTCTCTTTTCCTCCACAATTTTGAATAAAATTCTGCCCAATCTTTGCAGCCACTTTCTTTTCCCTTACTTGTATGTAACTCTGAGAATGTTCAGCTGATCTTAAAAATGTTTTCTCTGTGTTGGGAACATTCTTGGTAACGTTTCATTTCCTAGACTTTCTAGTACACTAACACAAAACAGGTAACTGACTGTGAACAATCAGTTGAGAGAACTCACTGCCTTCAGACCAGTATAAAACAAATATTTGTTGAAAGAACAAAGCACACTACCAAGGTGCTAGGGCATTAAGGCCAAGGGGACTGTAACCCCGGGGCCCCATAGGACACTGGCAGAGTAAACACTAACAGAAGTCTTTAGAAAAGTTTAAACGACTGTCGCTGCAAGCTCACACTAGCCCTAGATAAACCGGAATTTGAATGCAGACCCTACTTCCTTGAACAGCTGATATATGAAAACTACTTAATGGGAAGATCTGTGTGAGGGGATACTGGGAGGAGGGGGCGCTGATGTTGGGGTGTAAGGTGAATAAATAAATAAATTTTTTAAAACAGAAAAAGAAAACTACTTAACAGATTGCCTGGCAATATTAAAAGAGTGAGCCAGGCATGGTGGTGCATACCTATAATGCCAGAAGCCAGATGCAGAGGCCAGCATGGGCTACAGAGACCTAAGAAACTAAGAATGTAGTGACTTACCATAGTTGTTATCGTGCTCTTGTGTGGAGGGATGAGGCGTAAACCTCTGGCTTAGGGTAGGCTGTTTCCTTTTTCTTTCTTTGTGGAAGGTGGTGGTAATGGGATAGCGTCTCTATTCCGGTTTGTCCTGGAGCTCACAACTCTGCCTCCGCCCTTCTGTGTCCTCAGACTATAGGATGCACTAACACAACCGGGTAAGAACGTTCTCACTGCTGTCTTCCAGGTGTCTTTCATTCCGAACAGTTGATATGTTAGAATGGTAGCTTTCAGTTTCTTTGTCTCGAGTGATAAAGCACACATGGAGGTGAGAACCAGATACATCATGCCGAGTTTTATACCATCAAGTCCACGCTCTAAGGAAGTGAGAGAACTGAGATAAAATGAGGAGTAAAGATAGATGGTTTTGTATTCCATTTGGTGTGGTTTGTTTTTTCCAAGACAGAGTTTCCCTGTATAGCCCTGGCTGTCCTGGAACTTGCCCTATTGACCAGACAAGTCTTGAACTCAGAGATCTGCTTGCTTCTGCCTCCTAAATTAAATCTGGGATTAGAGATGAAGGTGTGTCCCCACACCTGACCTAAAATAGATGGTTTTTGAGAAATAAAATAGGAAGGTGTGGATTCAAGGCTAGCATGGTCTACAAAGTGAGTTCCGGATCAGCCAAGACTACACAGAGAAACCCTGTCTCAAAACACCAAAAAGAAAAAAGAAAAAGAAAAAGAAGGAAGAAAAATAGATGCTAAGTACATGTCATACTCTCTCATCTAACTTTGAGGCTTGGTTTTAGCTGTGTAGTCCTGGCTGACCTGAACTTGCTGTTTAGACCAAAATGGCTTTGAACTCACAGAGGTTCACCTGCCTCAGTGTCCCAAGTGCTAAGATTAATGGCAGGCCCCACCATGCCCAGCAAGTTCCTTTTTCATGCAGCTATTCACATGCATTCCTAAAGATGCATACTTTGTATTAATACAGGTAGGTATGGACAAGAAAATTCTGATTCTTTTCCATTGCATCTTGGAAGCCTCCGATGGCTCTCTTTTACTTAAAAATAAAGTTGTCCTTCTGGGCTCTATCTCTGCTTCATCTAGTAATCAAATCAGAATCTGTCAACGCCACTTCAAAAATGGGGGCCGGGAGTGCTTGCAGATACTCAGATGTGTTGTTTATCCATGTGATTTATTGTTTTTCACACTCGTTAATAGTGTTCTGATGTATTTGGTTCAGGAGATACATTACTGAGCCTTCTTAATTAACATTACTTTTGCAAATCTAGAGTTGAGAGAGAGAGAGAGAGAGAGAGAGAGAGAGAGAGAGAGAGAGAGAGAGAGAGAGTAGAGTTGTCAGGTTTAGGGCTTTTAAATGTAAAAATATCCAAAGTATTTATTTCTATTGCTCTTTCTGAACTGCACTTATAGCACTTGGCCTCTGCCTGCAGGGATGGAGACCCCCCTGGTGGAGCTGTCTCTTCAGAGAGAAAGGCCACAGTGACAGTAAACTGGGAACTAGTGATGGAGAAGATAATCCTTCAATGAACAATTTAAATGGGTGGGTCTAAAGAAAAAAATTAACATTAAGAAAATAAACATCAAATAAAAATAGAAAAATCAGGCCAGCCTGGATGGTGTATACTTTTAAACCCAGCACTAGGGTAGATAGCTCTCAGGTCAGAGATAGCCAAGACTATACGGTGAGACCTTGTCCCGAAAATAAATAAACAAATAAAAAGATAAGGAGACAACACTACACACCCAACTGCTAATATTCAACATGCTGATAACATTAACTACAAGAAAGTGAATGGCTCAAAGAGATGGCTCAAAGGTTAAGAGCACTAACTGCTCTTCCAAAGGTCCTGAGTTCAAATCCCAGCAACCACATGGTGGCTCACAACCATCTGTAATGATGCTTTCTTCTGGTGTGTCTAAAAATAGCTACATTGTACTTACATATAAGAAATAGATAAATCTTTAAGAGAAAAAAAGGAAGTGAAGGGCAGGTTGTCTCAACTATCACAGTTGACAATACAAAATTAGCCCATTTCAAGGCTCTTGGCAGTTTATGAACCTAAACATACTTTTCCTATAAAGTCCAGTGGTGGCACTTGGCTATACTCCCAGAGCTCAGGAGGTTAAGGCAGAGAATCTCAAGCTGCAGGCTAGCCTTTAAGAGCAGACATAAACATCTTCCAAGAAGCCCTAGTATTAAAACCATAATATTTTATTATATCATGTAAATATATATTTTGTGGCTCAAAGTTACAAAATTGACATTAGTCAGTGCAGATCAACTCAGCGAGAACACATTAACATGGCAGGTATAGACATGGATAATATTTCTTCAACCCTGAGAGTTCTTACTTGTAATGGCCTCCTGTGAAGCAAGACAAAAAATTGGGCCGGGCAGTAGTGACATATGCCTTTAATCTCAGCACTTGAGAGGTAGAGGCAGGTGGATTGTTGAGTTTGAGGCCAGCCTGGTCTACAGAGTAAGTTCCAGGACAGCCAGAGCTATATGGAGAAACCCTGTCTCCAACCACACCCTCCACAAAAAAAAAAAAAAAAAAAAAAAAAAAATGGAGACTCGTTGATATAAATGCCCTATGTTCCCAAAGGGATTTCAGGGAAAGAGTTATTTCCAGAGAGGTGACTCAGATTTCTAGTTGATGCAAATGTTCACTAGACAACAATATAAGGTTTTTTATTTTGTGTGTGTGTGTGTGTGTGTGTGTGTGTGTGTGTGTGTGTGCGTGTGTGTGTGTGTGTGTGTGTGTGTGTGTGTTTTAAAGTATAGGACAAAGGAAAAGGACTTTGGAGGGTGTCTCAGTTATGGTTTTACTGCTGTGAACAGACACCATGACCAAGGCAACTCTTATAAGGACAACATTTAATTGTCCTTATAAGACAATTATATAGCTGGCTTACAGTTTCAGAGGTTAAGTCCATTGTCATCAAGGCAGGAGCATGGCACTGTCCAGGCAGACACTGTGCAGGAGGAGCTGAAAGTTCTACACCTTCATCTGAAGGCTGCTAGCAGAAGCCTGGCTCCCAGGCAGCTAGGACAAGGGTCTCAAAGTCCATGTCCACATTGACACACCTACTCCAACAAGGCCACACCTCCAAATACTCCCTGAACCAAACACAGAGGTTTAGTTGTTAATCAAGTGTGGTTGATTTTTTTTTTTTTTTATTTTGAGGCAAGCTTTTAATATGCAGCCCAGGGTATTCTCAGACTCTAGATCCTTACTTCTGCGTCATGGGTCCTGAGGCGACAAGTGTGCTGTTGCTGTAGGCAATTAATGCTACTCAAATTGCCCCAATGGCCTTCTTCTTCACTGCCCAATGTTCTCAGTTCCCTAATGAAAGATATACACTAATGAAAGATATACACACACAGCCTTGTATTTAATGTGTCTTAAGCAGTTCAGTGGTTGGGTCACTCCAAACCTCCACATAGCTAGCACACTCTCCCTTCCACTATTCCTGAATTATTACTTACTAAAATCTATATTTTATACTGGCTGTCCCAGACCCAGTTGGGAGGGCCCCCTCAGGCCGCTCTTTCCAGCCCTTGAGTGGTTGCTTTGCTCTCTCTTCTGTACCCCTCAAGCCTGGTCCTTCTGCTTTCCAGCACGGGTATTCTAAATCTTCCTTCCTTTCTCCATCCCCTTGCTTGCAAATCCTAAACTACCACCTCTATCTCCCTGCCCAGCCATTGGCTGGCTAGCAATTTTATTTACCAATCAGAACCAACTTGGGGCAGGGACCCTCAGTATCTTACATATGAATTCTCATGCAATTTTGGGAACCCAAATAACATAACACAAGTGTTAGACAAAATCCACAGCAGTGTGCAACACCAAGTCTCCAAGGAAAAGGATTTTATGGCTCTAAAGTGGGAAATCATGGGGATACAGTCCAATGACATGCAGAGCCTGTTGGTAAACCAGTCCATGCAGATTTCTTTGGGATCTTGTTTTGGCTGGCATCTTCGGGGATTAACTTCCTGCTGGAGCGAGGAGGAAGGTACCTTTGTCATTGTAAACCTATGCCCTGCTTCTATAAAGGCAGAAAGAGCTTGCTTCTAGTTCAAGTGATTTTTGTTAGTTTGTTTGTTTTTTTGTTTGTTTGTTTGTTTGAGATAGGGTTTCCCTGTGTAGCCCTGGCTGTCCTGGAACTCACTCTGTAGACCAGGCTGGCCTCGAACTCAGAAATTCGCCTGCCTCTGCCTCCCAAGTGCTGGGATTAAAGGCATGCGCCAACATCCCCGGCAGTTCAAGTGATTTTTAAAAAGGATTTATTTTATTTTTGATTGTGTACACGTGTATGCCTGTGTATGTGTAGGTGTGTGCACATGAATATCAGTTCCTGTGGATGCCAGAACCATCAGGTCTTCTGAAGCTGGAGTTACAGGCAGTCATGAGCTGATTAAGGTTTCAGCAACTGAACTTGGGCCCTTTGCAAAAGTGGTACATGCTCTTGCTCAAGTACTGGGTGGTCTCTAGCCAGGGTCAAATAAATTTTATGTTAAAGAAGTATGGTTATCTATTCTGATTTCCTTCAACAGATACTACTAGTACAGCTGAATTAGGTTCATATCACAGTAAATATTATATATACATACACACACACACACANATATATATATATATATATANAGAGAGAGAGAGAGAGAGAGAGAGAGGGAGAGAGAGAGAGTCAGTGTTGTAGTGGTTTGAATAAGAATTGTCCCCATAGACCCATATATTTGAATACATATGCACCGGGGAATGGAACTCTCTGATGGGACCAAGTAGTAGGAGGTGTGGCCTTGTTGGGGAAGAGTATCACTAGGAAGTTTCAAAAGCTCATGCCAGGCCCAGTCTCTCTGCCTCTCTACATTGTAGGATGTAGCTCTTAGCTACTGCTCCAGTGCCATGCATGTCACCATCTCCTGCCACACCATAATGATAACGGACAAAGCCTCTGCAACTGAAAGAAAGTCCCTGTCTTTCATAAGAGTTGCCTTGGTCACGGTGTTGCTTTACAGCAGTAGACCAGTGACTAAGACAGCCATGAAAACTAAATTCATAGAATATTTTAGTGAAATTTGAATCAATTGAATTTGTAATTTATTGAAGCACACAGATTTTTTTTCTTTTAAAAAATAGTATTATTTTTTTAAAGATGGGGTCTTACTGTGTAGCTCTGGCTGACCTGGAGTCAGCTACATAGACCAGGCTGGCCTTGACCTCACAGATAACTACCAGTTTCTGCCTCCCAAGTCTCTGGGACTAATGGTATGCACCACCACATCTGGCTAAATGGATTTTCTTTTTTAAAAAATCTGATCTGAGTCTATTATTGTAGAAAAAGAAGCTGAGACTGAGATCCTGGGACCTGCTAGACCCAGAAAGCCGCAGAGAATCTATGACATATATGGAGCCCTTGGCAATGGGCCTCCACTCACCCGTGCTGGGAGGCTAACAGGTCCCTATCTCTAACTATACCATGAAAACCTGTAGTGAGATGCTTGAGTCCTTAAATGCCCCTCTCACGTGCATGGGGCTGGATATCACGGCATTAATCAATAATTCTATAATCTGCCTTGTGTGGGCTATAAACCAAAGCTGGTGCTCCTTCATAGAACATTAGTTGATCTCTGGGAGACCCTAATGTCAAACAAGACCTGAAGATGACATCCACCCTGACTTAAGGTCAGATTTTAAAATGTCCCTCCATTTCTCCAACCTCTGCTTCAGCGGGGTGGCTACCACTGTTCTCGCCTAGTCACTAAAGGTGAGCATGCCCTCTTACAGGATATTTGATTATTGTGTATAAAAAAACCTAATTGTTAGCCAAATATAAAAGCTTACGTAGATATTTGGTTTGTCAGATAGTTGTGTCCTGAAGAGAGGCACTTTGGGTGTGCCTCTAAAAACCTCCATAGATAAGAATGCTAAAGAATGGAAAATTCCTGCCTATTTTAAGACCAGTTGCTAGGGACAGGTTTGTGTTCTTGGCCCTATGACCCGAGGCAAAGTCAGCTGGATGGCCTCAAGCTACCCTACTGTAAAGGTGAAAGGATTTGGCGACTGCTGACTTGGCCTGGAGGGCGCCACACCCTGCCCCAACCCCACCACAATGGTTCAGCCTTCATAGGGTGTGTATGGGCATAAGGAGCTAGAGGCTTGTGTATAAGCAATTGGAGCACTGAGAGAGCTCACTTTCTCTCTTTTGGCCCGGAAGGACCTTAATGGAAGGAGCTCCTAGTCATAGATAGGGATTTTCTCTTTGGGCTTGCAGGAACAACAGAGAAGCCNCTGGCAGGACACAGGTAAAATTGTATTCTAAGAAAGAAAGCTAAGAAGCCCTCTTGAGTTTGGAGGAGCTCAAGAGAAAGTCAGATTAGCTAGATAGAATGACACAGAAGGAGGTTTCTAACGAGCTAGGAGTTGGTTGTCGATCAGGCTTGCAAATAGAAATTTGGTAGATAGTTACAAAATTTCCAATGTCTTTTTTTTTTTCCAATATCTTTATTGGTAGAAATATCAGATAATTTAAACAATTATAGCACACTGTTCTCTGCGTTTGCTTCTTCTTGTATTTGTTTTCCCCAGAGAAAATGGTTGCCGGTGTTCCAGTGAGGGGGGGTTGGAGGTGGATAAACTTTGAAATTCTCACCAACAAAACCTCCCATTCTGCATGTATCCACAAGGTGGCACACTACTACTTTCTTAAGACAATTTCACAGCCATTAGCCGTTAGAAATGTAAACAGAAAATCAGAGCTAGGGAATTAATTAGATGGCCTCGGCCAGGCCAGGCTCCATGCCAGGCTTGAGGGGTTTGGTTCTGATGCAGGTTGGCTTGTTATTCCTTCAAGCGCTCAGAACCGGGTCTTTGATGAGGTATAACCATTGCTCTCTACCTCCCTTCATAGGCTATGCTAACTTTGTTTGCGGGGGGGGGGGGTGTTTGAAAATGTTTTTTGTTTATTTTTTGCCAGCGTCTCAGATAGACCAGGTTGTCTTCAAACTGAGTGTGTAGCCAAGGCTTTTCCCTCCTGATCACCAGAGATCAAATCCAGGGCCTTATACATGTTAGACATTAGACAAGTACTCTCTGAGAGGAACTAAGCCAACAACCCTATATATAGTCTTGATATTACATTTGAATAGGTATTTTATTAAATTAAAAACAAGATGAAGGAGGTAAGGGGAAACTATAATTACACAGAGCACAATTCATATTTCCTCTCCATTCAGAGAGAGAGAGACAGACAGACAGATAGACAGAAAGATTAACAAATAGATGGTGGATAGACAGACAGAAGGACAGGCACATGAGCAGACAGACACAAACAAAAGGAGATATGAGAGCATATAGAGGTGTCAACGCATTTCTCCTCCTGAGGACGCCATGAATTCCCACAGCACGCAGTCAGGGCCAATTTTCTGCAGAGAATAATCTAAGAGCAAGGCTGGAGATGCAATCTGAAGCAACTTAGAGGAGGACCTTGATCCTGATGCTGGCATCCCCAGCATGAAAGCCCTTATTGTCACCTCTAGCACAGAGCACCCTTTGTAAACTTAAATCAATCGATCAATCAATCAATCAATCAATCAATAAAAAGGAAGGAAGAAAGGAAGGAAGCAGGAAAGAAAGAAAGAAAGAAAGAAAGAAAGAAAGAAAGAAAGAAAGAAAGAAAGAAAGAAAGAAAGAAAGGA
>NC_034590.1:129392456-129412821 GCF_900095145.1 Mus pahari | reverse complement strand
AAGGAAGGAAGGAAGGAAGGAAGGAAGGAAGGAAGGAAGGAAGGAAGGAAGGAAGGAAGGAAGGAAGGAAGGAAAAAGCCTGCCTCCTTAGGCTACTATCTCAGCTGACAGTCCATGCAGAGGAATTCCTTCTCAAGCCTTCTCAGAAATTTCAACACTGGAGGTCTGTGGTTCCCAGAAATAGAGAACTGAGCTGTCATTCTGAATCTCTGTCTCTTAATATCTATCCTGGTCACCGCCCAGGACCAAGGACCAAGTTCAGGTCTATT
The DNA here is from genome assembly GCF_900095145.1 of Mus pahari. Lineage (NCBI taxonomy): Eukaryota > Metazoa > Chordata > Mammalia > Rodentia > Muridae > Mus > Mus pahari. The sequence continues at coordinate 129,412,552 of NC_034590.1, read as the reverse complement.
CTACATTCCTATGGAGGTTCCCTCAGGCTCCACCCAACCCAAGGTGACTCAGAAAGAACACCATTTGCTTGCATGGTGACCCCTTCATTTAACACCCCAGTACAGACAGTGTGGGTGGGCTGGTAGTGAATGACACGTGCCCAGAAGAGCCTAGCAGCTCTAGCTGGCCCCTCAGTCCCTTATAATCCAAGTTATCACAGTGGCTACTGAAGGAGACCGTGAGTGCGCTCTAGCCTTGGCTGGCCACAGTCGCCATTTCTTCCTCTACCCACCACACTTTTCTCCCTGGTGATTCTCGCAGCTACCAGTTGGGAAGATTTTTATTTTATGGGTTTATGTGGTTTTTTTTGCCTGCATGTATATTTATGTACCATATACATGGCTGGTACCCACAGAGGCTGTAAAAACATGCCCGGAAGCCTGGAACTGGAGTTACCGCAGGGATGCTGGGAAGCGCTCTCAGCCACTGAGCCATCTCCCCAGCCCCGTTTATGTAAGATTTTAATGAAGAAACAAATCTTTTAACCTGCACAGCAAGATGCCATGCTCCAAGCAGATTCTCCAGGAGAAAGGAACAAGGACATTTGGAGCTCTTCTCTTATCTGTATGAGATGAGTATTCAGTAGCTCAGCCAAGCATCCCTTAAGCTCTGAGATGGTCCACTGAGGGTGACAGAGAGAGCCGACACAACGCTTTCATTGTGCTGCCAGTGCAGACTGGCAAATTTACTGAGCAGAATGCTTTTCATTGTTCGTTTCCAAGTATAGTCTGAACAAGTTGGTTAGCAGATCAAAGGCTTGCTTTCCCAAGGGGGGTGAGGTTGGCTCCTTGGGAAACTCACCCTATCACATGGAGGAAACGGTTTGCCCTGCACATAATGTTGGTAACGTTGGTCTCAAAGGAGGCGCTAAGGAAGGCAGAGGAAGCTGGGTTCCCCCCACCACCAAGGGAGTAAATATTCATTCTCATTGATAGGCAAATGTCAGATGATTATCTTTTGTTCAGTGTTAGGATGTAATCCTGTACTTTTGAAGTACACCTTTCAAAAGTGAGGTAAAATCTGATTTCAAAACCGGGCATGGTGGCACACACACCTTTAACCCCAGCACTTGGAAGGCAGAGGCAGGTGGATTTTTGAGTTCGAGGCAAGCCTGGTCTACAGCGAGAGTTCTAGGACAGCCAGGACTACACAGAGAAACTCTATCTTGAAAAACAAACAAACAAACAAACAAAAATCTGATTTCAAGTCTCAAGACAATAAATGAGCAACTGTCACAGGTGCCAGTAGAAACTGATGGCTTTCATGTAAAGATGGTTTCAGGGGCAATCCTGAAAACATAATCAATACATTTTCTCTCTCTTTTGAAAAAAGTATTTACTTTATGTATATGAGTGTTTGCGTGTGTGTGTGTGTGTGTGTGTGTGTGTGTGTGTGTGCGTATGTGTGTGTGTGTGTGTGTGCAAACCACATGATTGCCTACTGTCCTGAGAGATCAAAGAAGGCATCAGATCTTCTGGAACTGGAGTTACAGGTGGCTGTGAGCCACTATGTGGGTGCTGGGAACAGAACTCGGGTCATCTGCAAGAACAGCTAGTGCTCATAGCTGCTCATCCGTCTCTCCAGCCTCAAATAACACGTTTCCTTTCATGTCAAAACAAAACAAAACAAAACAATAAAAAAACTGGACTATTCTCTTCTGAGGACCACTTTGAGCAGCATGAAGCTGAATGATAGCCAGCTATGCCTTCTTGTTTCCTGCCCAGAATACAAAGGTCAAATGTTTCATATTGGTTAAGGAAAAGATGAATCATTTACTCCACCCCAGAAACCAGTAACAATGAAGTCAGCCAACCCTCATTAAAACCGACAGTGAAATGCACTTTTTCCCAAACATTAGATAAAAGTACAGTCAGCCATCACCGAAGTCCATATTTAAAAATAAAACATCAAAAGTCTAATAAACAGTACTTTACAAAATCATTTGGTAGGTCTGCATACTGCGCCTAGGGCTTCACGCACACTAACCATGTTCTCTTCTCCTCCATTCTTCTATTACTGAGCTGTGTCTCTGGCCTTGGAAATGTTTAATACTTATTTACTCAAAACATGGACACAAAACTTAAGTAACTGGTTAAATTATGAAAATAAAATAAGTTTCATCCTCCGTGGTATATATCACATGAAGTCCATCTGGGCTAAATGCTTAAATAGGAAAACACACAGAATGTACATGTAAACAATAGATGATAAAGTAACTGCACATGGCCCAGCACTGGCGGCACACGCATTTGGTTGCAGCACTTGGGAGGCAGTGGCACACAGGTAGATCTCTGTGAGTACAAGGTTAAGCTAGTCTACAAGGCAAGTTCTAGAACAGCCAGGGCCACACAGAGAAACCCTATATTGAAAAAGAGGAGGAGGAGGAGGAGGAGGAGGAGGAGGAGGAAGAAGAAGAAGAGGAGAATCTACCTACTTCACATTAAGTAAAAGTAGCTGCACATAGTGGCTCACACCTCAATCCCAGCCGTGGAGAAGCTGAGGCAGAGGATCACAAGTTCAAGGACAGTCTGTGTGAAACCACATTTCAAAAACCGGAAAAGTAAGTGAGTGCATAAATAAATGACACAGGTAAATTTTATCTATAAATTACAGTTAAAACAATAAAGGAAAAGATGGTTTTGTTAATTAAATAAAAACTTCATGAAAACAAAACCCTAAACTTCATCATATGGAAGTTAAGCAAAACAATCACCTGGGAAATTTTCATGTTGAGCAATCTGAAGTATGATCAGTTCTTATCAATCATTTTTTAAAAAACCATTAAAATGGTATAATATAAAGGAACATAAGTATTCTGTAGCAAAATCAATGGATAATCGGGTTTATATGTAAACAAACATCTTGTATCTCTCCTGCGTTGAATTCTACCATCCCCACATCAATATTTCCAAGTCTAATCTCTAGCTCCTGAGAATTTGAGGACATTTAGAATAGGCATTTGAAGTGCTGGGGACTGAACTCAGAATCTTGGGCTTGCTAGGCAGGCTCTTTGCCAGTGAGCTATTGCCCCAAGCCTTCCACTGGTTTGTATTTTGAGACAAGATCTTCTCCCTGAGGTGTTCAGGCTCATTTTCTTTTCTTCGCTGTTGCTGTTATTGTTTGTAGAGATAGTTGTGTTGGGCGAGCTGACTTGTGTAGTAAATAAACACAAACACACACACACCCATGAACAATTAAAGAAAAGAGAGGTCATGAATTATATATATATCTTTACTAATATATATTAAAGATTATATATATATATATATATATATATATATATATATATATATATATATATATGTATTAGAGCAGGCTCTATCCAGCCAGCCAGCCAGAGCAGGAGGCCTCAGCAGACTCCACCTGTACCATCACCTTGAATTCTCATTCCACTTCCAAAAGGAAGTGTCTGTTCTAGAAGCCCTGTCAAACAGTGCACTATGGCCGTAATCAACACACACACATTCAAATAGCAGCTACAGCCCTTGATACGGCAAAAATATGAAAGAAGCAGCTATGTTAGCAAAGGGATCATATTTTGTGGACATATTTGTGTTTCAATTTCAAAATAGCACCTCACTATGTAGCCCAAGTTGGCCTCAGCTGCCCAACGTTGACACTGTAAGCGTGTGTCATCTGAAACATCTAGTTTCAGAGGTTGTTAGAGCAGTAGAAACTGATATTGAGACAGATAAGGGACCATCACCTCCCCCTGAGGCACTGAGCAGGTTCTGGACATTGTTATTAAAGCACTGTGCCTCTACTGTTTGAACATTCAGATTGTAATTATGCATTGCAAGAACTAGTTCTTTTAAATAGCTCTTCTAGTGTTTATAGCCATAGATGTTGGAGCATGGGGTGAAGTGACTGCCTAATTGGGAGCTGTTGGACTGTTGCTGGTGTGTCTGCCTTTGTGTCCGAACCAGCCATTTTAAATGTTTCACGGACACCATGAGGATATCTGGAGACCCTGGATGGCTGCAGCTGCTTGCTCTGGCTCCTGAAGACTCCCCATCCCTCCAGGACTGTTTGAAGCAGTATACACTAGACTTTTGGGTATCATCAAGTGCTAGTGAATTCTTGGGCATCCTACTCTACTCAGGCCAAAAGAGGACTACTTCTTTTGGTGGTCCAGCAGAGAGAGCACTGTGTTTGGTGCTAAAGAGACGATGCCTCGATTGGTAAAATCAGAAGGCTTCATTTGCACGAAGGCTTGCTGGGGTTGGTGCACACACTCTGGCTGTATAAATAGATTACAGTTCAGCTTGCTTGTGAGCTGGCTGAATGAGAGACAGGGCCTGTGCTGCCTGCCCTGGTGTGACAGCATTAAGGCTCATAGAAAGAAGGCTTCCTTCTTGGCTGTTTCTTGTTTACCTCTGGGGTTGGCAGAGCTGGTAATTCGAAGAAAGAAACAGGAAGAACAGGGTGGTGATGACATCTGTGTGGCAGCTGTGGCTTCAACAGGGGAATGGCCAGCACTTCGATGGCCACAGAGGAGGCAAAGCTATGAGATGGAGTCCCAGCTCAGAGGCAGGGGAGCAATGGGGGCTGTCTGCCTAGCGGGTGACAGGCCAAGCTGTAGAGCAGTAAAGCACTCTGGTGGGCTGAAGGCTGCAGAAAAGGCAGAGCAGCGGGAGTTGGCCACAGAGACCCACCTGTCTCTGCCTCCTGAGCTCGGGAATTACAAGTGTGGGGTGTGTACTTACCTGTTTTCCCCGGCTGTCCTGGAGTCGAACCCAGAGCCTTGTGCATGAGTGCGAGGACACAGCCTATCACTAAGCTCTGTTCTCAGTCCGTTTTCCTTTGCCGTGGGTGCTTTTCATCCTCAAATCAATGTCAGAACGATCTTCCCTTGGGATTATTATCTTTTTCCTTTAAAAATGATGTATGTATGTGTAAGAGGGAGTGGGTGTGCCGCGGCAAGCTTGTGGAGGTCAGAGGAAGTCTGCAGAAGCAGATTCTCACCTCCCTCATGTGTGTTCGAGGTATGGAAGTCACGTGTTCAGGCTCTGCGGCAAGTGCCTTTCTTTACCTGCTGAGCCATCCCACCAGCTCCTTGTTAAGTAATTAAATTAATTAATTTCATAGTAAATAGATTGTTTTCATACATATGCTGATAGCAGTTTCCCCTCCACCAACGTCCCTCAAATTCTTTCCACTTCTCTTCCCATCCAAACCCACACCCTTTTCTTCTCTCTCATTAGGATACAAATCGGAATCTAATAAGAATAAAATAAAATAAAATAAAAACAAACCAAAATAGGACCAACCAGATTTAAAAGGGAGGGGGGAGGCAAAAGAGAAAGCACAAGAAACGCACAGAGATGCTGAGACACTCACATGCTGAGACACTCACATTCTGAGACACTCACATGCTGAGACACTCACATTCTGAGACACTCACATTCACACACAGAACATTCATAAAAACAAAATCGGGAACCATGGTATGTAAGCAAAACATCTGTTAAGCAAAAATAAATAAATAGGTAAACAAACACAAAAATTAAAAAAAAAAAANAAAAAAGAAAAACAACAACAACAACAACAACAAAACATCAAAATCTCCAAACCCACACTGAGTTTGATTTCCGTTGGCTATCTATTTCTCGGCCTGTCCTTAAGTGTGGTTTGTATACCTAATGAGACTCCTTTGGAGAAAACTAAATTTTCCTTTGGGAGAAGATGTCAATTGCAAATAGCTTCCAGGTTAGGGAAGCTCGTGTCTACTTCCTCTCTTAGCACCTCACCAGCTCACCTTTTTAAAGAAAAATTTCACTATGTAGCCATGGTTGGCTCGGTAGTCATTACATAGCTTGAGTTAGCTCTGACTTTGTGGCCATCCTCCTGCCTCAGCCTCCTGAAGTGCTGAGATTACAGCTGAAGACCACCTTGCTTGATTCATTTGATTATTTTAAATTAATTTTTGTGCTGTATAAGGTAAGAGTTTAGCTTTATTCCTTGGCATAGGTAAACAATTGTCTAACATCATGTTTTGGAAAAACTGCATTAAATTGCTTTGTCAGCCTTGTTAGAAATCAATGACAATGTGTGCAAGGTGAAATAGATTTTTTTTTTTTTAAGATTTAAAAGCAGTAAAATGCATTTCTTTCTTTTTTTTTTTTTTCATTTGTTTGTTTTTAAGACTTTTTCATTTCAAATGAGCATGTGTCCGGAGCTTTTCATTAAAGTTTTATTATCTGGGTGTGATGAGTTTAACGGCTGTGTTTGCATTACTGAAGTCACTTCTGGTCCTCATGTCCTCTCTGGATGGTAGACAGAAGAGCAAAATGGTGTCTATGTCTGAACCCTTGAATCAAGTGGTGTCCAGTCCCCATCGAGTGACTGAAGACATTCTCATCTTACAGGAACTTCTAATCAGAGAATTACCAGAAACCTGGTCCAGAAAGAAACAGTCCCATAGTATACAGAATAAACTATACTAAAAGCAGCCCCCAAATGGGAGGGCATCCATGTTAAAATTATGTAGTGAAGACTTGGGGGATCAAACTTAGAACTAGTTAGTCAGTGTCTAGTTAAGTATTACCTTGTATTGTCAGACAGGAAGCTGGAGTGGTGGGTTTAAAAGTGAGGTTTAATGCCTTGCCATTTTAAGTGGCTGTGACTCTTAGCAAGTCCTCAGTTTTCAGGTCCTTGGTGGCACCCCTAGTCTTTCTCCACTGCGGTGAAGCATTCCTGAACCTCTGCCTCTAAAAGTTCTTTGTAACTGCAAAATCCTTGGGAGTAAAAAGAATGGTTGGCATTTTACAGTAGCAATTTTTCCAGAAGCAAGACAGCATAAGAGAGTCTCTGAGCCCCAAATCACTGTCACCATGCTCTGGGATTCCTAGTTCTACCTGCAGATGAACTCACCCAGAAGTGCCCAGAAGTCCACCAACATCAAGGTCACCAATACAGAGCCCAGTTCCCATGCTCATCTCAAGAGGAGAAGAGTGTTCAGTTGTGTGATTGTAAATAAATTAGAATTGTGAGAGTATGTGACCCAAGAGATTGTCAGAGGGCGGAGCATGGTGAGGTCACAAGCAGTACTGGGGAGTAAGCAATCTTTTGTTGTGATTTATTATATGGGCAAATAGTATTTATTCAACAAAGGTAAACTGAGTAGCCTTGTGTTTAGTGGACTTTCAGGATATTCTTGCAACAAGCAGTAAGATTCTTTTCTATATCATCTTTCTGGGTAACCATTTCCTGGGATTAAAAGTCAGGCAGGTACTGACAATAAGTTTTGTGTATATAGACAGCAAACTACCTTGGTTTCTCAAAAGGAGTTTCTTTTAACAACCTCTTTCAATCTAGCATGTGTATTTAACCATAGCACACTTTTCTTGTAATACTTTTAGTGTTTCAGAAAGCATCTGTTGATAAATACCATGCCAGGAAATCATCTCCATGAGAGCGCTGTGAGTTAGTGTTCTCAAAGTAGGGAGGGGCGGTTCCCACAGGGGTAGATGACATCACTGTGGGAAGCCAGGTTTCATCTACTCAATCAGAAACTCCTATGGGCTCAGCAGCCTAGGGTTTAAACCACTCTCCTGAAGATTGATGAAGATAGTAGTTTGATACTGTTTCTACCACAGCCCTCCACACTGGAGATGGAGCTCAGGGTCTCCTGCATGCTAAACCATCCCTGTGGTTCTGAGCTCTATGCCCAATCCCACATTGCTGTCAATGTTCTAAGAACTCCCTAACGTCCCTCTTCTGCTTTTCTTCTTCTGCCCGGTAAAGAAATAAAAGCGTGTACCTAAGCAGCCAGACACCTTGTATTTTTTTCAAGCCAATAGACTTTAAATACTTATCTGTACTCCCTAAGTCAATGTGGAGGTAAACAAAACACATTTTCTTAAACGTTTGTGCTCTTTCAATATTTACCCATGTTTCCTTAATAGAGATGGGAGTAAATAACAGAAAAGAATTTCAACCATTATATTATGCCCTTTCTTCTGCTTTTACTTCTTTGAATTCTTTAAGATTTGTTTTACATATATGAGTACACTGTAGTTGTCTTCAGACACATCAGAAGAGAGCATGACATCCCATTACAGATGGTTGTGAGCCACCATGTGGTTACTGGGAATTGAACTCAGGACCTCTAGAAGAGTAATCAGTGCTCTTAACCGCTGAACCATCTCTCTAGCTTCACTTCTTTGAATTTTTAGACAACAATGGTCTTCTTGCACTAGCATTAGGCAATAACAAAGGATGTAAATTTATTCAAGAATTTGGAAAGGGCAGTGGTGGCACAAGCTTTTAATCCCAGCACTTGGGAGGCAGAAAGCAGGTGGATCTGCGAGTTCAAGACCAACCCGCCTGGTCTATATAGTGAGTTCCATGACAGCCAGGGCTACACCGAGAAATCCTCTCTTAAAAGGGAGTAGGAGGGGTGAGAAAAAGAAATAGAAAGGAACTGAAAGAGAAGGGTTGCATGGCCTGGGACCAAGGTTCACTTAAAGCAAAGGCTAAACCAAAGAAATACGCCCCAGACACCTCATCACCCACCCACCTTTTCTATGTGGCTGCTCTCTCCCTTCCTGCCTTCTGACCTTTTCTTCTAGAGAAAGTTCAGTTTAATCTCCACTCACCAGTTAATACAATCCTCAAGGAAACAGAGGAAACTGTATTGAAGCTAAAGACTTTGTTTGTCTTAGGAACAAAAGACTCCATGGTTCCCAAGCCTCACCTGAGCTGTGCTAAATGAAGGCGACATCAATTTACACTCCCTCAATGTGTAATAGTGGGCAGGAACCCTGAACTACTACAGCATCATGTACCATTTTGTTTGGGTCAGAGTTCAGAATTCCCCTTAGCTCGGAGCTCCACTCTAACTAGGATCCATAGTGTGGCTTGGTCCCGAAGCCTTTGCTTCCTGGGAACAAAAGCACATGTGCAGGATTCTGTGTAAGAGGGTCCAGGGTGCCATGAACAGGGGAGGCCTGTACAGAGCCTTCGGAAAGTCACTGAGTTTCTGTGGAACCATTAAAAGTGCCCCATCTAGGGCCACACCCCACACTAGTAGAACAGTATTCTGGTATAGAAACTGGGAATTGAGAGATTTGTTTTGTTTTGTTTTGTTTTGTTTTGTTTTGTTTTGTTTTGTTTTGTTTTGTTTTGTTTTGTTTTGTTTTGTGACAAGGTTTCTCCATGTATCCCTGGCTGTCCTGGAACTCAATTTGGCCTTGACCTTAGAGAGTTCTGCCTGGCTGCCTCCCAGGTGCTAGGATTAAAAGCCTGTACCACCATCACCCTGCTGAATTGGGAGAACATTAGAGTTCTCAAGTAATGCAGAACGTTTAAAAGCACCAGAGTAACTTGTAAATAAAATCACACTCACCATGAGCTAAATTGGTTTTTGTTTTTGTTTGTTTGTTTGTTTGTTTGGATGGGTTTTTTTGTTGTTTTGTTTTTGGACTTTGGTTTTTCAAGATGGGGTTTCTCTGTGTAGCATTTTGGCTGTCCTGGAATTTGCTCTGTAGATCAGTAGCTTTTGTCTCCCTTCCAAGTGCTGGGATTAAAGGTTTGTGTCCTGCCTGAGCTTAAATATTTACAACAATTTTGTTCAAAACACTTAATTGTTAAGAAGTTATATGTCCATAACACCATCTACTGGGGCAAGTGTAGGCACAAAGACAATGTGACACACCTTGTATAGGGAAGGCCACAGAGCGGAGTATTGAGAGAGAGAGAGAGACTAAGGCCTGACACCATTTGTGCGGGTCAAGTTCTGCCAGCTTAATGCAAACCTAGACTTAATCTGGGAAGAAGACCCTCAATTGAGAAAATGCCTCCATCACATTGCCTATAGGCAAACCTGCAGGGCAGAGAGTGTACCTAGATATAATGCGTTCAGTCTAACCACACACATTATACACACATACATATAACCACACAAACACATATACACAGACCCACACATACACTAACACACACATAAACATACACCCATACATACCTACACATAAACACACCGATACGCATACACACAAATACACCCAAATAGGTAGACAAATAGACACAGATACACACACAGGCCCACACATACACACACATACAGACACACGCATAAACACACAGATACACATACTCAGACACACACACATACACTAACACACACACATACACACACAAGCACACAGATTTAGCCACATAGACACCAACACATACACTAACACACACATACATAAACACACAGACACACACATACAAAGATACACAGACATACATGGGCAAGAAAAGAAATTAATATATGACGTCTTTTCAAATTAAAAATTTACAAATTCTTGTAAACTTTGGTCTCAGAGAACTTCAGGGAACAGTACTGCTTTGACCACTTCCTAGGCCTTATTGGGAGCAAAGGTGATGTGTCAGGGTTTCTATTGCTGGGATGAATACTGTGACCAAAAGCAACTTGGGAAGGACAGGATTCATTTGGTTTATAGGCCACAGTCCATCACTGAGGAAATCCAAGGCAGGAACTCGAAGCAAGAACTTGGAGGCAGGAACTGAAGCAGAGACTATGGAGAAGTGCTGCCGATGGGTTGCTTGCCCCGCACCCCAACTTACTCAGTTTGCTGTCTTATACATCCCAGGACCATCTGCCCAGGGATGGCATTGTCCACTGTGAGCTGGAATTACAGACAGTTGTAAACGCCCATGACTTGGGATTTGAACTCAAGTCCTTTGGAAGAGCAGCCAGGGGTCTTAATCACTGAGCCATATCTCCAGCCACCAGAAGGGGAGGAGGGATGGGAAATGGACTATGTGAAGGGGGGACTAGGAGGAGTGGGGTTCTCTAATCGGGATGTAAAATGAATAAATAAAGTAATGGGAAAAAGAGATGATCACATATTTACACCCAAGAAAAATACTCATACATATAAAATAAAACAAAAATTTTAAAAACATGCACATTTTACATCTTTAGTTTCAGGATTTCCAAGTGTGAAACCTGAGTTCATCAGCTCCTGTTTCCTGACCTGCTTGAGTTCCTGTCCTGACTTCCTTTGGTGATGAACAGCGGTATGGAAGTGTAAGCCGAATAAACCCTTTTCTCCCCAACTTGCTTCTTGGTCATCTGCACTGAGTTCCTGGTGGGGATTGAGCTTTTAGCCACCCTCCAGAGCTCTCTGGATTCGTGAATGAAAGACACATATTTATGTTTGCATATGTGTCTAAGTGTATGTATGTCACATATGCAGGTATCCATAGAGTCCAGAAGAGAGTAGCAGATTCCCTGGCACTGGAGTTACAGGTGGTTGTGAGTCACTCCACGTGGGTTCTGGGAACTGAACTCAGGTTCTCTAGAAGAACAGCAGATGACCCTAACTGAATTCCTGGCAGGGATCAAGCTTTTAGCCACCCGCCAGAGCTCTCTGGATTTGAGAATGAAAGACACATACACATCCACTTAATTTTTAATATACCTAACTAGCTCAATGGTTGGACATTTCTCAACTGGCATAAATTTCTAAATTAGCATACACTCCTCTTTGGTATTCCTGAATTAATGCCTTTTTAAAATCTATATTTCATTTCTGCTACCCCAGACCCAATTGGGGGAGTGGCCCCTAGGGCCACTTTCCCAAATTCTTACAGGTCAGTGGGCCTTTAAATCTGTTCTCTCTGCTTCCCTGTTCTTCCCAACTTGGTCCCTCATCCATAGTCTGAGTCCTGCCTCTGTCTCCCTGCAGTCATTGCTGAACGGCAATTCTTTATTACCAATCAAAGCCAGCTGGAGGCAGGGACCCTCGGAGTCCCTGGAACTATTGTTCCAATTCACAATTGGAAATTGTTAATACACATAGGTCCCAATCAACCTTTCTACTTAGTTTCTTAATGTTTGTATGCCCCATGATAAAGGCTGACATGTCTCTGACTATGGGCCAGCTCTGCTGGCTCCAACCAGGAGCTGGATGAGGACAGGTACAGTTCTTCTTTTCATTTGTCCAGGGTCTATATTAAGATATATATATATACACATTTAGTTAAACCATTAGAGCATGCCCACCAAGTAGTCTCATGGGTTTAGTAATATTGCTGTTGTCTGGATGAAATAACCTGTAAGGCAGAAAACAAATGCCATCTGAATAAGGGGAAGTACCCATGTTAAAAGCTTTGGACATTAGACAAGTTTCAGCTGCCCCCGAAAATCCTCTTACCCTAATTGGGCTGCCTTCAGTTACAATGAGTTTTGTCAATGCATCGGCTGACAGTCTGGTTAGTTTTATCCCTATGTAGTGTAGGGGTCACAGATCTAAGCATAATCAGAGATCTCTAACCAGGTTCTGACTGGAAATGATTAAGTAGTGAACCTTTCCAAGAGTGGGAAATGGGGATAGGAATCCCTCATCTTTCTGAACAGTGGGAGGTGGGACTTGGGCCCCAGGTATGTTAAATGCTTTAGAAGGGAACATTGTTGGGGCCTTGGCATGGGTAGGAGATCTTTGTTAGGACTTAAAGGTCTGGGGACCTGATGTGTGGGGGTAAGTTCTTCTCCCAGGGTCTTCCTGTGGCAGAAAGTCCCAGGTTTTCCCTGTTTCCCAAAGGCCAAAGTCTTTCAAGAAATTGTTCAGGAAGCCTGTTTCATAACACAAATTTTTGCAATGGAAACTCCCTCATTTTCAGCAACTAGGAGGCTCACCCCTCAAGACATGCATAGAATTGTAAACCCTGTATTCCAGTCTCAAAAGAAAAAACTCTCATAGCTTTCATTTCTCCAGGATAACCAGACACTTAAATTGGGTATCAGGGAGCAAAGGTCAAGATGAACATAGTTTTCTGGTCTGTAGTCACATTAGTAAATAAATACCTTTCCTGTGTCTTCCTCAGTCCCCAGGTCCAGGCCTGAGGGTTGGACCATGAACTTGTATTCACACCAAACGCAAGACTCAGGAGGATGTGGAGGGAAAGAGCCTGGAACCCAGTGAAACCTTGATTTTAATGGGTTTTATAGTCCATAGAAAGTCCATTTAGCATCGTAAGTCTGTGGCTTCTGTTCTCGTGACGCAGGCGTGTTGACTCTATGGTGCAGTGCATGCTCCCTTCATGGCTGTAGGAGTGGAGAGGATGCGGAGTCCGTTCAGGTTGGTTCAGTCACCCCTTTGGCTACCTGCTTGGCCCAGCTGGTATCACTGTCTCAAAGGGAAATGGGATGGGCTTGTAGGTTGGCTGGATCTTTCAGATAATCCTAAGAAGAGCCTTTGTAGAGGACTGGAGGGCCTGTGGTGAACGGCTGCTCTCTGAGCTAAGGAAGCAGTTGGGGAGCCTCTCATAGGGGGCAAATCTCTCAGTATATGCAGTGCATCGGGGTCCAAAGCAAAACAAAGGAAGGAGGTTAATCCATACTTCAGTGGACCCTTAACGAGAATTTCGTTAGGTTTTTTGTTTGTTGGTTGGGTTTTTTTTGTTATTTTTGTTTTGTTTTGTTTTGGTCTTGTTTATTTATTTTTTTCATTCGTCTAGCAGTAGCTGCTCGATGACTAGTGGGGGCCATCCTGTGGCTAAAGTGTCCAATTGTTTGGACAGTTATATCATATGGCATTTCCATAGCTCCAAATTTTGGGTTAAAACCCCATTTGCAATGTCTTTTGTTTCATGGACAAACGGATGAAAAGGTTCTGAGACATCTGGAAGTGCTAGGGCTGGAGCTAAAGTCAGGGTTGCTTTTAAAGCTTCAAACACCTTTTGTTAAGTCTCAGTTCGTGTTAGAGGATCCACGCCTCTCTTTGTGCTGGTGTCTTGCTATTTCCATGAACTCTGGTATTGAAAGTCAGCAAGAAACTCCCAAGAAACTTCTGCTAGAAGGGCAGGGGTCAGCATTTAGTTTCTCATCAAACAGGGCTAGAGAATTTTCAAATAATCGGGGAAACCTGGTCCAGGTATGTTGCCCACCATAACCTCCCTCTGGGTCTGTCCATTTAAAAGCAAAGGTGGGTTGGCCCAGCACTGCCAATGGGGAGCAGAAGGCAGCATCTTTCAGGTCCAACACAGTGTACAGCTATTTCTCTGGAAGAATCAGACTCATGGGAATCAGAGGTCGCTGGTTTCTTCAAGGGAAGAAAGTTGGATCCGAGACAGACTGACAGGGCACCAGGAGGCCTGTTTCTCTAAGCCAGGATATACAGACTGCAATTTCCCTTTTTGTTTCCAGGGTCATTGGGTATTATTTCATCTGGACAGGGGCATTCTGAACTGGTTAGCAGAACGACTATAGGAACTTGGTACTAGGCCAGTCCTGGGAGGTTGATTTCTGCCCACATCCCTGGAAATCTTCTTTGCCAATCTGAGATATAGTCCCACTGGATTGGGGGCAGGACTTTCATCCAGGACTGACAGAAGGCAAGACACCAAAATTTTGCTGGCTATCAGTAAGGTTAACTGCATTTCATCACCCCCCCCCCAAAAAAAAAAAGGTGACAGTGGCTTTCCATTTATGCAAAACACCCTGCCTCTCAATTGGTTCTGGGTTGTTAAATACCTTTTAAGTTACCTCCAGCAACTGGGAAATGTTTATATACATATATCTGAGGTTGACTGGGTGACAAAGTATATCTTTTCAGCAGTTGTCCTTAATCTTTCTAAAAATTACCTAGCTAAAATTGTTTAAAGTCTCCTTGGTCAGTGTTGGACAGAAGGGAAATTATCCAGGCCTAATTGTCCAGCAGGATGTGGGCAGGGTAGAAGTTTCTTTCTTTCTTTCTTTCTTTCTTTCTTTCTTTCTTTCTTTCTTTCTTTCTTTCTNTTTTTTTTTTTTTTTTGAGAATGGTGGGCTTTTGAACGTTCAAATTTTATGAACCATTGGTTGAAAAAGAGACATAAATCATGAAAGAAGAAAGAGCAGAACTTCCTTTTCCCCCTTTGGTGTTGCTCAAAGGAGGAAGAGGGTAGGTAAAGGAAAAATGTTCCTCAGGGAACTATTTCTCCTTTCTGTGTACATTCCATATAGATGGTAGAAGGACCCAGAGAAGAGACTTGGTCCTCTTCCTCCAGGGGCAGAAGCAGGGGGCAGGGGGCAGGGGGCAGGGGGGTGTCTCTTCATAACCTGGCCGAGCTCAAAAGATTTTAGTCCCCAACAAGAGGGCACAGGTCTTTTGCCAGTAGGGTGGTGTGGTAGTCTTGTACCAGAGAATGTTACTGGTCAATATAAGGAAATAGAATTGACAGTGGGGGGGGGGGTTAAAGATGACCAGGAATGACCACATTCTTATACCTGAACAAACAAGGGGAATGTGGTAACTTCTCACAAGGATCCCAGACCTCGCCTATGTGTCCAAATACAAGGTGCCTTAACCAGACGCCCTCTGGAAGTGACAGTCCCGGTGACTTGCTTCCTTTTGGGATGAAAGTGTCAGACTCCTCTGCAGCATTAGGCACTGACTCAGCAAAGGGACCTGGAACATCTATTGCTGACTCCTTCCAGGCTCCTTGATCCCCACACTTTTCTTCACTCTGAGGGAATCTGAGATCCCAGGTCTTGTCTCTGGGACTCAGACGTTGATTTAAGGTGATAGAAAGCCTTTAGTTGCCAGTTGGCGACTACAGGGTGTTCAGGATCCCAGTATAATCCAAGCTTTTCTTGGGGTGAGTTTTTGAAGCACAAAAAAACCATACCCTGCGTTGACATACTTCAGTTAACAAGAACACTTGGCTAGAATCAGAACCATAGAAGCCAAAAAGTACATTTAGAGACTTTCCCAGAATGATGGACTTTGATGGATTAGGCCTTTCTTCCGGCAGGTGGTGCTGTCTTTGTGTTCTCTATGTTCTGAGTTTTATGGCTTCCATAGCACTTTCATCACAGAGTTAGTTGTGCTAAAGTCTGGGAGCCTACTAAAGTCTGGGGACTGTTACAACAGTTCAGCTAATATTCTAGTAATTGACAAGGGCTGCTTGCCACCAGATGCATTCCATTAAGTACCTGGCTGGAGGCAGTACCATGTGACAGGAAGAGACAAGAGGAGGTCTGTGAGTTCAAGACCTTCCTGATCTATACAGAAAGTTCCAGGGAACAGACATAAATGATTCTTTTTATTTATTTATTTGTTTTACAGTTCCGTGTGTATATGACTTTAACATATTTTTAAAGATTTAGTGTGTGTGTGTGTGTGTGTGTGTGTGTGTGATGTATGTAGGTGCCCACAGAGACCAGAAGAAAGACTTGAGCCCTGGAGATACAGGTGGCTTTGAGTGGCCTGACATGAGGCCTGGGAATTGAATGTAGGTCCCCTGGAAGAGCAGTGGGTGCTCTCTCCAGACCCAGCGCGTTTTAAAATTTTAATATTTGGCTGTCTTTACCTTTCATTATCCTCTCTTATCCCCCTTCTACTTGTTGTTTCCCAACAAATCCCTTCACAAAAGCCTCTTCCCTCTATAGGCACACATGCATGCATGCGCGCACACTTGTATATGCACACATACACACACTCAGAGAAACATGCATGAATTACGAGAAAATTTTTATAGACTTTCAGACTTGTCTTAGTCACTGTTCTACTGCTGTGAAGAGACACCATGACCACAGCAAGTCTTATAAAGGGAAATATTTAATTGGACTGGCTTATAGTTTCAGAGGTTTAGTCCATTACCATCATGGCTGGATGGTTCACAGGCAGACATGGTGCTGGAGAAAAGTTCCCCATCTGGATTGGCAGGAAGCAGGAAGAGAGAGTGACACTGTAATGGCACTCCCTATGGGGACCACTTTCATTCAAACTATCACAAGACTCTTTTTGTTCTTCTTACCAGGAGGCTTTAACTTTTTGGGCCTCTGTTTTATTCTGGAACCCTCAAGATACACGGGCCAAGGGTAAGGAGGCTGCTTGGCTCCCCCACTGACCACAGCCAGGGTGAGGTCAAGGTCAGTGCTCTGGAAAGCAGAGCTCTCTGTGCCACACTCAACAGTGCTGGTAGGAACTGTGTAAGATGAGCTGCTTCTCGACCTTCCCAATGCTGCGTGTGACCCTTTAATACAGTTCCTTGTGCTGTCGTGACCCCAGACCATAAACTTATTTCATTGCTACTTCATAACTGTGATTTTGCCACTGTTGTGAATCATAATGTAAATATCTGATGTACAGAATATATGATGTGTGTGCCCTGTGAAAAGGTCATTCGACCCCCGAAGGGGTCACCACCCACAGGTTGAGAACCACCGTCCTAGAGTAATGAAGTTAGGCAGTTGTAACAGAAGCTATATAGCCCATCATGTTCAACATCCTACAGAGTCCTTTCTAGGAAGAGGAGGATCTACTGTAGAAAGAATCCATGGGAAGTCTTAGAGAAGTAACCAAGGAGTTCGAGAAAACGTCTGATTTAATTGTGGTGTGTGAGAGAAAGGATCTCTGAGTTCTAGTCTATCGTGATCTGCATAATGAGTTCCAAGGCAGCCATGACTACACAGAGCAAGACCCTCTCTCAAAAGAAAGAAGGTGGGGAGGACATGAAAGGAAAAGAGGCAAACGTGTTTGGTTTTGAGAGAGGGTCTAACCATTTTGTCCTGGCTGGCCATAGCTCCTGGCCTCAAGCAATCCTTTGGTCTAAGCCTCTGCATAACTGTGACTATGGGCACCAGCCTCAAATCCCAGATAGAAATGAGTATTTAATGAAGGAGAAAAACAGCATTTTAAAATGCTGTCTGAAAAGATGAACTGGTGAGGACAAAAACTAATACTGCAGGAAAGAGAACTGGAAATTTATAACAGGGCTGAGTGTTCCAATGAAGGGATGGTCTCATTTTTAATGTGTATACATGCATCCCCTAGTATCATCATTCTTTTTGTTTGTTTGTTTGTCTGTTTTTGTTTTCTTGTTTTTCGAGACAGGGTTTCTCTGTATAACCCTGGCTGTCCTGGAACTCACTCTGTAGACCAGGCTGACCTCAAACTCAGAAATCTGCCTGCCTCTGCCTCCCGAGTGCTGGGATTAAAGGCGTGCACCACCACACCTGACCTAGTATTGTCATTCTTAATGTATATACATACATCCCCAGTATCATAATCCTTAAAGTGTATACATGCACCCCTAGTATTGTCATCCTTAATGTGTATACATGCATCCCTAGTACAGCTTTGTTCAAATATGTGGTACCTTGCACATGATAAAATGTAAAATTTATTAGATTTGGGTTTTTTTTGAGACAGTTTTACTATATCGCCCAGGCTGTCTTAGCACTCTTCATGAAGACCAGAGTAACCTCAAACTCACAGAGATCTGCTTGCCTCTTCCCTTTGAGTTCTGGGATTAAAGTTGTACACCACCATACCTAGAAAGAAATATAAAATTGAACACTATGTTTCAGATCATATTCTTATGTGGATGAATGTTTTGCCTGCGGGTGTGCGTACCACATGCAGTCAGTGCCTGAGGAGGTCAGAAGAAGGTACTGTGTCTCCTGGAACTGGACTCCACAAAAGCAGCAGATGCTCTTAACCCCTGAGCCCTCTCTTCAGTTCCTGCGGTTTAATTTTTATCCTACTCTGGTGAGGGAGAGTGAGGGTGTAAGTCAGCACAGGACGCTTGCCTGGTACTCAGGAAGGCCTGGCTTTAATCTCTAGCACTCAAAACAAAACATAAACTTTGGGGTGGGAATGTGAAGAAATAAGAATCCTTACATTGTTGCTGAGACTGGAAATTACACAATTTCTATATTTAAAAAAAACTGATTGTGTGTGTGTGTGTGTGTGTGTGTATATGTGTAGAGGCAAGTAGATGTGAGTATGTGTGTGGTCAAATGCATGTCAGAGTGGCACGTGGAGGTCAGAGGACAATGTGGAGAGTCTGTTCTCTACCACCTGGATCACAGGGATCAAACTCAGGTTGTTGGACTTTAAGTGCCTTGACCAACTGTGTCATCTCAACGGCTCCAACAGTACAACTTCTACATGAAAGACGTGAATACACTAGGAAGTTCCTAATGTCTAGAAGTTTAAAATCTACCTCCAAGTTGGGCATAGTGGTGCATGTCTTTAATTCCAGCACTCAGTGACAGGAGGATATCTGTGAGCTCAAGGCCAGTCTGGTCTACTTGTTGAGCTCCAGAACAGTCAGACCAGAGCTACATAGAGGAATCCTGACTCTAAATGGATAGATAGATGGATAGATAGATAGATAGATAGATAGATAGATAGATAGATGATAGATAGATAGAAAGAAAGAAAGATAGATAGATAGATAGATAGATAGATAGATAGATAGATGATAGAAAGATAGATAGATAAAAATGAAATCTATCTTCAATGATTATCTAGGAAGACTCTGAGACTGTCAGGAGATTTTTGAAGAATCTTATGAGATCCAGCAAGGTTCGGGAAGCTTGACTTCCTGGAAGAAATGGCAGCTGAACCCAGCCATGAGCCAAGTTCTTAGAGATTTAATTGTTTTTTTAAAGATTTGTTTATTTTTATATGGTGTTTTGCCTGCATGCATGAGGATGTTGAATCCCCTGGTTCTGGAGTTACAGACAGTTGTGAGCTGCCATGTAGGTGTTGGGAATTAAAACCTGATCCTCTGGAAGGGCAGTCAGTATTCTTAACTGCTGACTTCATCTCTCCAGCTCCAGTGGGCTAATTCTTATAGCATGTTCACAGGCCGGGAACTCATTTCCTTTACTCTTGTCGGGTAGTCTTTTGTCAATCACCACTTCTCTTGAAGGGAACCACACACTAAACTGATCATCTTTTCAGGAAGTTGAAAGAATGACCAAGTAACTCCACCCCTAGTACTTTATTCCACACAGATTTCACACGCATGGAGATGCTCACTGCTGTGTTGTTTGTGAAAAACTGCACTTGGCCTGATTGCTGATCAGAAACTGACTCAAATACTGCAGGGATCAATTTAAATATTGCTGTGCATCCCCTGCCCTGTGCAGACAAGAAAAAGGTGGGTCAACATAAGGTGAGATGGAATGTCTTTCAAAATAAGTTAGTTGACAGGAGCAAGGTCTCGTCAGTCATGTTTTCTATTGTGGTGATGAAACACCATGGCCAAGAGCAGTTTGGGGAGGAAAGGGTTATTGTATGTACATATTCATGCCACACTTCAT
>NC_034590.1:129370578-129392019 GCF_900095145.1 Mus pahari | reverse complement strand
GGGCCATGAAGTGGGAGTGGGTGGGTAGGGTAGCAGGGAGGTGGGTATAGGGAACTTTCGGGATAGCATTTGAAATGTAAATAAAGAAAATAATAATAATAATAATAATAATAATAATAATAATAATAATAATAATATCATGGGGGGGGAACTAGCCATGATACAAAGCAAAACCACCTCTACCCAGTAGATAGTACACATTTTTCAACATTGCCTTCTAGTATCTGATCTTCATGTTGCTAGATGAGCTTGTTTGTTTTTGTGTGGTGAGCCTGTTACCAGCAGAGGACGCCCTCTCCACACTTCATGCTCCAGTTAGGTCACTTTCTAAACCACTCTAGCTGGATCATTCTGTTCCCTCAGCCCAGGAATTCTTATTTTCAAAATGTCTGTGAGCTCGTATGGTTCTTCTGTCCTCTTTCATTTACTTTTTAAAAGTGTGTGAGTGTGAGTGTGAGTGTGTGTGTGTGTGTGTGTGTGTCTGTGTATGTGTGTGTGTGTATAGTGTGTTTTCCTGATAGTTGAAATGTTGGGTCAGACATAGGCTCAATTAGAAGGTAGTAAGGGGAAGGAAAGAAGTGGCTAATAAGGGGTCTAATAGCCTAATATAATTTGGATCCGATCCTGCAACGTTCCAACTCTGCAGCTCACAAAGTTTTCTTCAGTCAATCGCCTGCAAAATCTTTAACATGGGTGTAGTTGTGCTGGGAGCTTTAGCCCTCTTGGGTAATGATATATACCATGACTTCTTTTATTGTGTCGTCCTTTCTGTCCAAGGCCATTCACCACTTAATGTCTCAAAAGCTGTAGAGGACTGTCTGGGCAAGCTAGGATGTCATATCAACTAGTTAGGATGCCATAGTCTCCTGAGGGTCCCTTCAGGTATTGTTCCTGTAAATGCATTGAACCTTCTGTTGAAGGTGGGTCACCATGTGTCTATAATTAAAACATGAAGAGTAATATAGATATCTAAGACCCAGAAATGGTTGCACACACCTCCAATCTCAGCGCTCAGGAGCCCAGAGACCAAGGACTTGCAGGCCTTAAACCAACTTGAACTCTATAATGAGCTCAAAGCCAGGCTGGGATAGGGGCGAAGACCTGTTTTTTAAAAACCAAACCAAACCAAACCAAACCAAGCCAACCAAACAAGATCAAAACAAACAAAACAAACAAAACAAAACAAGAAACTTTAGTTTTTGTGTGCACAAGGCAAGGAGCAGGTATAAAAAAAAAAAAAAAAAAAAAAAACTCTCACTAATAACCCCTTGATTGTGGACTTCTAGCCTGGAGAATTCTAAGGAAGCTGTGAGCAGCGGTGGGACCTGGGGCTGGAATCCCAGCACCGCAGTGGTCTGAGACAGAAAGGCCTTGAGGCCTACCCTGAAAGTCCCAGACCAGCTTGGCTACACAGGGAAACCCTGTCTCAGGAAAGAGCAGGCTGAGGATTTGCTTCAGCGGCAGAACACTTGTGCAGCATGCACAGTTTCTGATTTCCATCTTCAGCAGGTACAACAACAGAAGACTGAGACGATAAATTCCTGCTGTACGGGCCGCGGAATCTGAGGTGAAACTCAAAGAGCAGAAGAAAGATGCACGCTTAGTTAGGTCCCTCCTCTAGCAGGTTCAAGAAGCCCAAGTAAGCCTGAGAATGCACAGCTCACAATTTTGTTGGTTTGCTTGTTTGTTTCCAGGGTCTTGTTCTTTATGCTAGGCTACGTAGCACAGGCTGACCTCAATCTCAAACTGCTCTCTCTCCCTCTTCTAAAATGCTAGTACCAGAGGCATGAGCTACCAGGGCATAGCTCATGGTTTCTATAGCTACACACTTCCCCGTAGCATACCCTTACAACCTATAAACATTAAACACATTATTAACAGATCAAAGTTATGTATTCTCCCAGTATTATTAAAAACAAGAGGCAAAAATTCTTTTATGTAAACAGTTACCCTCTGTTATTATAACTGACCTAAAAGCACTCTATGGAGTTGTTAATGAGTATCCATTAATTAAACTGATTTTGTATGACTCCAGGGACGGGGAAGTTGGTTTTGTTCTTGTTTGTTTAAAAAAGATTTACTTAATTTTTAAAAAATTTTTATGTCTATGAGTGCCCTGTCTACATATGCACCTGCGTGCCAGAAGAGGTCATCAGATCCCAGGGTTGCGAGCCACCATGGGGTTGCTGGGGATTGAACTCAGGACCCCTGGAAGAGCAGACAGGGCTATTAACAGCTGAGCCATCTCTCCAGCCCTATTGTTTCTTTTTATTGGAATGGGTGCTAGAGAAAGTACTATCACCCTTGGCATTACTCCCAAACTCCCAAGGTTTTAAAGATAACTAGGGACCTTAGATATCATCAAGTTGATGCATTTCAAAATGTACCTACTATTCAGACAAAGCTTACGGACATAGTTACTCTGTTATATTTAACACATTTATATTTCCACAATATTTTTTAATCAACTTTTCACACCCTCTTCTCTCTGCTACTGCTGTGATGTGTGACCAGATGCGTGAGCTCTTGCCTTGAATTCATTCAGTGATGGGCTGCAGCCTGGACACATAAGACAAACCAATCCTTTCTTCCCTGTTGCTGCTTTTTATCAGTGCTTTGTCACAGCACCAGAAGTGAAAGGAGAACTCCAAGGTTAGATCGTGTGATCAGGGCTGTGGGTAGGAAAGCTTGGGGGAGGGAGCGGAGGCATGGAGGGGGTGGGAATAAAGGAAGACAGATCAGAGAATGAAGGCAGTTAAGACAAAGTGAGGGAGCTGCTTGCTTGTGAAATGGGGTTGGGGGGGGAGTACTACAACTGTAAGATCTGGAGTGTTTGGTAAGACTGGGTAGAAAAAATTTTTTCAGAAAAAGCTAAAAACTCTTTTTTTGTTTGTTTTTGTTGTTGTTGTTGGTTTTTTGTTTTTGTTTTTGTTTTTTTTTTGGTTTTGTTTTTGTTTTTTTGGTTTTTCGAGACAGGGTTTCTCTGTGTAGCCCTGGCCATCCTGGAACTCACTTTGTAGACCAGGCTGGCCTCGAACTCAGAAATCCACCTGCCTCTGCCTCCTGAGTGTTGGGATTAAAGGTGTGAGCCACCACGCCCGGCAAGCTAAAAACTCTTAATCCAGAGGTGGTAGCTCATACTTCTTCTAATCCTAACATTTGGGAAGCAGAACGGAGCAGATCTCTCTATTGAGTTCAAAGTCCAGTCTGGTCTACAAATTGAGTTTGAGAACAACTAGGTCTACACAGAGAAGCCCAGTCAAACGAACACTCTAAAGAACTCTTTCTCCTTTCTTTGTTCTCTGTCTCTTTGATCTAGGAACCGTAAACAAAGCTAGAAGGGACACTGTCCCCAGGACTGGCTTTAGCCAGAGGTAAGACTGGACAGAGACTAAGAAGAGGTTTTCTTCCTGGAGAGCTGGAAGAGGCTCTGTCAGGGACTCTTACAGGCTTTATCCTGCATTTCAATACTTCCTTAGGCTGAGGGTGGACGATACATCCAAAGGCTTGGAAGAGAGCTCAGACTAACGCAGGTTGACTATAGTTTACTGAGTAGGGATATAGGAATGAGCTCATTTGAGAGATAAGATTGGGAATGTAAGGTCTGTGTGAGGAGGCCTCATCCATAAGCAAAGAGGTTACCTATAGGTCTTACCTAAGTCCCTTGAGGACCACTTAATCTCTGCAAGAGGTGATTTTTAAGATCTTCACCACCTTTCAAGAGGGCAGTGATGGATCAGGTTCCACATTGCTCTAGAGGAGAGCACACTGGGGAAGCAACAGGATGCTCCAGAGTAGTGCCATCAGAGAGTGCCAAGACTTGAGTTACTTTATTTTACACAGAACAATTTTGACCTAAGTCATTCCATTGTGATCATAAATGCCAAGGTAGAATGACTACATCTTGTTTATACAAGCGCCCATCTGCCATCTGCCAGCGCACCAGGAGCTGAAATCTCTTCAATAATTTATCTGTGCTGATAAATAATTACACACGAGAATATGTCGATTCATATCAGAAACTTCAGACAGGCAAGCTTCTCAATCACACCGGATGTATCCCTCACCTGAGAAGGTAAAGGGCGGGCCTTAAGACGGAGACGTAGCAAGCACGCGGATATCACTTGGTCACTCGTGAGCTTTAGCTAGGAAAACCGCCACAGCAAAGGAACTTTGTTCATCAGTGGCCTCTAGTTAAAGCCTGGTTTCTCCTGAGTCACCGACCCCGGGTGGCACACAAAAGCTTCTGCCGGCGTATCTGCAGGCATTTGACAACCCTGCGCCTGTGACCTGGTTTGCGAAACTTAAATGATCCAATGCAGAAAAATGTCCTTGCGTCTCTATCGGTTCTTTGCCTTTGCCTTCAAACACAGCCTGTCTGATTCCGGCTTAGCCAACACAGCCTGTCTGATTCAGGCTTAGCCATACGCAACTTTGCGATGCGTCATGCGCGAGCGTGTAAAATTAAACTGTAAAGCAAAGGTTAGGTTTAAAAATGAATGTTACAGTTAGCATGGCAAAGCTGAGGGACGGACGCTTAGGAAGGTAAATATGAGGGCTTGCAGCTGGCTATGAGCTAGTCAAGCTGACCGAAAAGAGGAAGGACTGTGCTCTTGGGGGCCGGGGCGGGGGAGGGGTGTGCAGAAAGGAAGTTAGTTGGTTTGGTCTGTAGGTTCCTGCGGTGGCCATCAGGGTGCCCTACCCCCAACCCCCAGCCTCAAGAAGTAGTCTGCAAGGCGCTGCTACTCTTTCCTCTAATATTTCTCAATACACTTAAACACATTCTTGCATCTGAGGCATATAAGTAAAACAGCCTGAATTATGGATAAGGACAGTTTCTAAGAAGGCTTTTGCTTCCTTCTGGAAGTAAGGCATTGCAAGCTGCCCCATGGGTGGTCAAGAGGAGGAGAAAAGGTTGACCAGGAGTCACAGGTTTAGATGCCAGGCAGCCCTAAGCTACTTCCCTTTGTCAGATATGCCCTTCGTCCTGGAGGATGTTCTTGTTTCCTTGCCTACTGAAATAAGCCTCGATTCCTGGCTTGCTCGGCTTGCATCCTACTGTGAATTCTTCCAGATCAGAAGTTAGAGATGGAATGCAAGAGGAGATGCATCTCCCCACCCACGACTTCAGTAATATTAGTAATTAAGTTTGGAGCAAAAGAAGTTATAATTGCCGATGGCTGTGGATACCAAGCAAAATCAGGAATAAATAGAGAATTAAAACCAATGAAATGGACTTAGGGTGTCGAATTTATATCCTTCTAATACACTATGACATGGAGGGAAAAAAAGGCAAACACGTCTGTGTGTCTGACAGAGCTCCCTGACGAGTGTATTATATATACTACAGTTCTCTGATGATATTTATAAAAGGTATTACTAGGGGATGGGAGATGGTTCATTGGCTAAGAGCACTGACTGACTGCTCACCAAGGTGTTGTGCAATAGTTACTTTCTTCTGAGACAGAAACATTCCATCCTGCAGGGTAGCTCCTTAAACAGGAACGTGAACGACTCAAATTTTCTGCAGGAAGTCCCTCAGACTGACCAGATTCACTAGGTGTCTCTCCTTGCCATACTCAGCAATAGAAGCTGAATGTTCTTTTCAAAGGAAGCTGAGCTGCCGAGACTCTTGAGACCCGGACCAGCTGCCTGGAAGAAGTTCAGACCAACTGAGGCACCTGGAAGGACACTCCCCATCCCGCT
The DNA here is from genome assembly GCF_900095145.1 of Mus pahari. Classification (NCBI taxonomy): domain Eukaryota; kingdom Metazoa; phylum Chordata; class Mammalia; order Rodentia; family Muridae; genus Mus; species Mus pahari. The sequence continues at coordinate 129,386,313 of NC_034590.1, read as the reverse complement.
GCGCTGCCTACAGGTTGTGCCGTGTGCTCCAGGGTCCCAGCTTTTGTGAGCTGCTTGCACGATGTGTGTCTGGTACCCGTGGAAGCTAGAAGAGGGTACTAGATCCTCTGAAAGTGGAGTGTCAGGTGATTATGAGCTGCCATGTGGGTGCTAGAAACCAACCCCAAATCCTCTGCAAGGGGAGCTAGTACGCTCCAGCATTACATAGGACTTATTCTAAAAGCTGACATGCACATTAAAGTTAGAAGGTCAGAGGCTGACTCGGTGGTATAGCTCAAGTAATCAAAGCATTTCCTTAGCATGCCTAAGTCCCTGGTTTCCATTACAGTACCTAAACTGAAACCAAACAAACAGAAAACAACACAACGGAAAAGGAAGAGGTGTGTGTGTGTGTGTGTGTGTGTGTTTCTTATAGATATTGATAGCTCAAAACACACAAACTACATAGGATAAACCTCTGCAGGGCAGATCAGTCCAGAGAGGATGGGGGGTGACAGCTTTCTCATGAAAACAAATGACAGGCTGATGTTCAGATGTCACAATCTGACATTCTATGTGCACTGGGAGGCTTCTCTGCGCATTTACACTTCCAGTAATTTGTTCCCTAGTAAACAGGAAAGTAGATTAGGGATAGAGAAAAGAAATCACAGTTGCTTTTTATCTAGTTGGAACAGAACGCAAACTGGGTGCATTTTGTAGAACATAGTGATCATACTTTTGTTTCCATGACAAAATAAATCATAAACCTCACATGGGAAAAGGCTCATGTTCTTTCTCTGTTCTAGACCTAACACATAATCCACTATGAAAGGAGCTGGAAATGTGGCTGGTCTGCTAGATGATCCCAGTTCAATTTCTACCACCCGCAAGGAGACTCACAGCCATCTGTAACTCCAGTTTGACAGGACTAATAGCCTCTTCTGGCCTCAGAGGGCACTGTATGCATGTGATGAACATACATATCCATGCACATAAAATGATAATGGAATTAAACTTAAAAATGCATTATAACATTACTTTTCTACATAAAATTAGAACAAGGGAGCGTAAGACTGTCACTGGAGGGGAAATCTCTTAAGGAAAGGGTCGAGGTTCTAGGAAGGAATCATTAACTCCCAGTTCATTGTTTCTGCAGGTGGCCAGAGCTGATGTTGCTTTCCCCTGGAAGGCTCCCGGGAGAAGGGAGGGGCAGGGAGCAGGGACAAGGCAAACAAAGCAATCTTCCAAGAGTCATCCCCCCAGAATAGAAAAGAGAAAGGGCCCAAGCTTAGCAGATAGGACACATGGTGCTGGAGTTGACATGAACTGGAGTATTATTGCCCCACTCAGTAGATACTGCTATTCTTCTGTTCTGTTCTGTAGTGGGCAATCCTCAGATCTACAGCCCAAGAGGGTGAACTGCACAGATTGGTGCTTCCAAGACAGCTCAGACTTGCTTTCCACTCCCACTCCCACGGATAATGACTTCTATCCTTGAGGGGCACTAAGCATGCTCACCTGAGACCCACATGCTTGCAAACTTGTAGTTTCTCTCATCTGTATATTTGTGTATTACTTACAGTGTAAAGCATGATGTATAAAGTTGAGTTAGTACTACGAATTAAAGTGCAAAAGAGGAACCAGCTTTCAAGTAAAATCAGGATTACTTGGCAAGCTGCATCCAAAAAACTGACATTGCTTGTGAATATATTGGTTATTCAATAAATTCTGACATTCTGGTGACATAACATGAGATACAAGGTTTATCTAGAAAATGATAAGGCTCTAAAGTTGATGCAGTATAAACCCATTGGTATTTGAACTTTTTACTTATTTTTACTTATTTTTAAGATCAGACACGACAACAGATGGCACATTTCCTGCCTCAGAGGAAGAAGACATAAAAGTTCTTAAAAGATCCCATCCAGGTACCTTGTCCTTGGCCCAGAGAACCAAGAATTCTTAGGAAACAAGAGGAAGTTTGGATTCTAGCTTTCTTTCCGGACCACTGCAACGCCCAGAGGGCGCCCTCACCTCGAGCGGTGGCCGCAGGTGGGCGAAGTGGGACCGGGGGCGTGGTCTCAAGGGTGGGCCTGGGGGCGTGGTCTCGAGGGTGGGTCCTAGGGCGTGGCGCTGGCCGGGAGGTCTGGAGCGCAGAAGGCTGAGCGCGCCAGTATCCGCTTGGTGAGCGGATCCAGCAGTGTTTCGTGCGTTCTGCAGGCACAGGCTCCAGGTAACCTAGGCTGGGCCAGCGGTGGGGTTGCCCGGCAGAGTTGGACAGCACGGAGCCGGATCTAACGGGCGGGACGGGCTGCGCCGAGGAGGCAGTGGTGCTGGAGCAGGGAGAGAGGGCGCTTGGTCCAGGCACCCGGCTAGGATGGAGCAGGAGTCCTCTTCCCACTCTCCTTCCGGTCTCTCGGTGGGACGCGGATACACACGTGGCATCTAGAAGTCATTTTCTGACCACTTTTCCCCGGACTGGTGCAATGAGAGAGGGCTTAGAAATCGGGGTTGGTTGCAGGCATGTAAAGTAGAGACGAACGGTTACAGCGGTGTCTTGGGCGCCAAAGACTTAAACTTCGTAAGGCCATAGGCCAGTGTAGAGACGTTTGTGACTCCCTGTTAGAGCACCGACCGAGAAGCCGACGCTGGGGCAGAGAATGACTACCTTAGGGTGATTGCAAACAGACTGGCCAGTCTGAGATCCAAGCAGTCGCTGCTCTTCCTCTTGCCTTGAGCTACAGGTCTATTACGAAAACGGGTAATTCTTCTTAGACGTGTTACTTCTTTAGTTTTTGCTTTTCCTTGGCTTATTACTTTTTTATTTATTTATTTATTTATTTATTTCTCCCTTCCTTCCTCCCTCCCTCCCTCCCTCATTCCTTCTTTCTTCTCTCTTTCCTGTGACTTCGAACTCAAAGAGATCCTCCTGCCTCTGTCTACCAAGGTTAAAGATGAGCGCCACCACACCTCAAGAGTGAGAAGTCCATTTCATGCTCATAGCTGCTCCCAGTTTCAGTTCTTTTAGTGCAGAATAAAAAATGCAGCCCCCCCCCCGCCCCGTGCAACTGTGGAGGATCCTCCAGTGGAGGCTCCGAGATTGGCTCTGCAAAAAGCAAGTGTCAGATTGGTGTGTGCTTTTTATCTATCCTTTTCACCGCAGAAGAGAACTGCTTTGTTACAAATAATGGAGCTAGAGGCAAACTGGTAGGTAGGAGGTAGTGTTCAGAGAGAGAGCACTGGTGCATTGACTTGAGAAGGAGGGTGGGTGGGGCCGTGACCTGATTTTGGTGAGTGGTGGTGGGGGAGCAATATGGTTTCTTCCTCTGGCCTGCTGCCCCTATTTAGAGCTGTTCTGAAAGGCAGGTTTGTCTTCTGGAAAGGAAGAGGAGGGGTAGACAGTTTTGTTTTGTTTTGTTTTTAAAGATCAGAGTAAATTATCTGTTAGTAGACAGGGGCCCCTCTGCAGGAGCATTGGAAGGCTTCCGTTCTGGAAAGATGGAAAACTACAGGTCTCTCTGCTTTCCTTTTTTCTTCTTTCCTTCTTTCCACCTTCCTTTCTTTTTCAGGCTTTAAAGGTGGGCAACCTAGCTTTCTTAGAAATGGCTAATTAGGAAATTAGGTGGTAGGAAAACACTTAGTACTGATGGAAAGTCTTTCCTGAATGTCAGATGCAGTTTTCTATTAGTTGGTTGGAGACAGGTTCTCATTGTGTAGCTCAGGCTGGCCTCAGAGTCTGGATCGGCTTCCTGAGTGCTGGGATTTCAGGCATATGTAGCACATCTGCTGTTTGCTATGGAGTGTGTAGTAGTTCAGCCTCACTGAGTAATGCAGCCTTGTATATGGACAGATAAGGATCCCTGAGTCTATTTTTAGTATTCATATTAACAAATGAGCAATGTGCTTACCGTTCTTGGTCAGGATGCCAAACACCCAACTGCTGGAAAAGGTATTTGTTCCCAAGTGACTGTCGTAAACCAGGTGTGGTATATTCTTATGGGGACTATATTCTTAGCTTTGATGATGAAGGTTTGGTTTGATACTGTCAGGTTTCCTTTGGAGACAAATATCATGTGTGTTTATAGCACTGCTGACAGTTTTGACCAAATAGGTTTCATCTTGTGATGGGGGTCTGTGAAACCTGCAACTCACTGTGAAGCTGAGAATGGCTTTGAACTTCTAATCTGCACCCACTTCCCAGGAGCTGGAATTGTAGGCAAGTGCCACCAACCCCCTACTGTCCTCTTCATTAACTGTTGAATAAACCCTGAGCTTTATTCCTGTCAGGCAAGTACTGTATACATCAGGCTGTACCCCTAGCCCTTGGCCAGATTTTTTTTGTGACAGGAGATGGTTGTGTACGTTATAGGACTTGTACCAGCATTCCTGTACCCACTGGGTGCTCCAAGCCCCTCCCTTAGGCCAGTGACAATAAACTCAGATGGTTCCAGACCATTGCCAAGGATTTCCCTGTGGAGCAAAGTAGGCCTCTGAGGATGGAAGTCGGTCTACATAGGAAATGCTCAACGTATCAGTGGACTATTGGTTACGTCTTTCCTACCAACGAGTAGAGAAGCAATCAGTAAGTTAAAATGCCTTGAAATATAAGTCTTTTTTTTTTTTTAAATTACAAAGTGCAGAGGGTTATTATTCCCTGTAAATGGCTTCTGTACCCTGCCAAGTTTTACTACCACAGAAATTTCAGGTGTTTATGCCATTGTAAAACTTGATAAGAGTCTAGCATTAGAAACTCAAGGCCAGAGAAGGAACACTGAGGGACCGAGAGATGCCTCAGTGGTTAAAAGAGCAGTTGCTGCTCTCAGACGAGAATCAGAATTCCGTTTCCTGAACCCATGTTGGATGGCTCACAGTGGCTGTAAGTCCCACTTCAAAGGGTCCTATGCACTCACCAGGCTTCTTTTGTTAGCTGCCTGCACAAGCACGTAGTTATATACACATAGACACATGCACTAAAATAAATACACAAATAAATACTTTTAAAAGGAAATATTGAACTAATTTTTGATTTTTTTAAAAATATACTCAACGTTTCTTTCAGCTTTTTGAAGTTAGAGAAGTATCGACTGACCGTGCATATTGAGTACAGAAAGTTGACAGTCTGAAGTATCAGCCCAAAAGAAAACTAAACAATAATTCTCAGTGCACACCTTTAACCCTAGCTCTCCAGAGGCTGGGCTAGGAGGATGAATGGTTAAAGTTTCCCCCTGGGCTACCTACAGACCCTCCTAAAACAAGCAAACCAGATAGGCTGTGAATAAAGCCATTGTGGTGGCTCAGCAGGAAGAGATGCCTGCCGGCAGGCCTGCCACCTAACTTCAATCCCGGGTCCCATGTGGTAGAAGAGAATCAACCTTTGGCCCACATCATTCTGCTGTGCATTTCTGCAGTCTGAGAACCCAACAGTTAATGAAAAGGACACTTTAAAATACACGCAGTCACTGATATGGGGAGGTATCGTGACCCCTCTTTAGACCTTAGATCAATAAGCTCAGGGAGGAGAAAGCATAGCCCAGGCTATGAAAGGTGGATTCTTATCCAGGAATTGGTTGGAGTTGGCCCCTTCAGAAAGTAATTTGTAGAACTCAGGACTAGATACATAATTTGAGAGACTGTTTGTTTAAAATGTAAAAAAACTTAGGTTGGTGGCAACAGAGTATTTAAGGGACCCCCTGTGATGGACACACACGCTGTGTATCAAGAGAAGTTGGCTCCATTAAAGCTCTCTCCATAATTAAATGGAGGATGGTGGCTCTCCCCCAAAGGCAATGGTGCTACCACCAAACACTGGAATCTCTTGTTTTTGTTTTTCTCTGTGCCAGGTGGGGATCAAACTCAGGGCTTTGCTTCACTTAGGCAGGACCCACTCCTCTGAGCAGTCCCTCATGGAGTTCCTGAGTCATTGGTCTGTAATTTTCCATCCAATTAGGAACTTCCTAAGAAATGCCCCCAAGATTCGCTTTTCTTTTGTTAATGCAGTAGGCTTCCTTCCTTGGGGTTCTGGGTACCTTCCTGGCTTGTTCAGTCAGGACTTTACTGAACAGCTGTTTACTGAGGCTGGTATTGTTGGCTCTGGGTCTCCAGCTCCCACCATGACAGAGTGAATGTTTCTGCATCTGTTCACTGCAACCTTGAGCTAACCTGTTGGCTAGAGAGAGGCAGACAAGCACCCAGTTAGTTGCCTAGGTTATCCTAATCTTAAGTGGTGGTGTTTGTTGAAAAGCACGGGGTGTTGTTTGTTGAGCAAGGGGCCCCTTGCATGGTTTAGGGGAGACCTGCAAGGTCTCTTTCGTGGTAAATTGTGTTTGATATTTAACATGTCCAAAAAGTGAACAGGAAACAACCATAAGGGGATAGGTTTCTAGGAGAAGAGTGAAAATGACTAGGATGAAGCCCTAGGGTCATTTGTAGGATCTGAGGGTAGGGGTGATACCCACTCCTGGGTTCTGGGGGTTTCAAATGATCATACTGCAGCTGGGCAGGGCACTGTGTGAGGGGTGGGTTCTGCTGGTACTCGTGGTGCCCTTGTGGGGCACCAGTGGGAGATGAGGCTTCAGTTCCTCATCCAGAGAGACATGTAGCTCAGCCTGTGCAGTCATGTGCAGCCACCCAGGAGGGGAGAGTGGGTGTTAGCAAACAGGGCCACCCGGTGCCCCTACAGTCAGTCCCCCAAGCATAGTGTGATGGATGAACTATAATAGCCAAGAGAATGAGACTTGTTTTGTGGTTGAAATCAGAAATATAGTGGTGATTAACTAATACTGTTGATGGGAGTGGGGGTGGGGGGGTAGCAAGATGATTTAGACGTTTGTGGTATGGACACGTGAGTGGGGTGGGGTGGGATAGGGAAAGCCACATTTATGGCGCTGGAAGCATGGGGGTGGGTGGTGGAAGGCAGGTGGAAGGGCAGGATGAGGTTGGCACCAGGTTGGGGAAAGAAGGTAATTCCCCTCTGGAGCTGTTTTGCTTGTGAAACAACCAAATGGAGCAGAGAGACTGGCAACTAGAAAGATCCAGGGTGGAAGTGTCTGCAGACCTGAGTACTAAAGCCTCCACAGAGAGGAAGGGTCTTTCCCAGCAGCTATAGACCATTCCCTGTGCTGGGAGGCCAGTGTACATAGGGAACCAGGTACACATTCGGGGTAGGCAGAAAAGACCTGTCGTCTGTGGTTTCTGGGGTCTTGTTTCCTTTTGTTTTTGTTTGGTCAGAATAGAGCTGGGATACATTGCATTTGTTTATTTGTTCTGGAAAAATCTGGTAGATAAGTGGCTAATAAAGTATGGGGAAATAGAAGGTGGGGCCAAATTCCAGAGATGATAAGGGTGTCGGGGCAGGGGTGGTCCTGTGATAGGAGAGGGAGGGGGGATGAAGATGCTTTACATCTGGGACTCAAGACTTCACCTCACTTTGCTCAAAAGAAAGAAGCAAGATCGTGAGCTGAAGCTGGTTTCTGAAGTAGTGTATTTCTTTCTTGAACTAGTGTGGTTTTTTTTTTGTTTTTTGTTTTTTGTTTTTGTTTGTTTTTTTTTTAAAAAAAAAAACAGCTTCTTCTTTTAAAAAATACTAATTTTGCTGTGCTAGGGATTGGATTCATGAAAGACAAGCCCTCTTTTACTGGACTGCAGTCCAGCCTGCTGGAGTATTTTCTGGTGCCAAGGTCCATGACTGAGCTCTAGGAAAAACTGTTTGGAACGGTGTTCACTGCGGTTGGTTTAACTGGTCCCGGGAAGAGGTGAACAGAAACCCTGCTCACTACAGGTGGGGCCAGGGATAGACTACAGGGTCCCACCTCAGTCTGTCTTGATGAGCCAGTGGGAACATGAGTGAGGGGTAAGGAATGTGGGTGGGCCGGAGAGTGGCCTCACTCCTTGGAAACTTTTCTGGACAAATCACGGTCTTTTGTTTACGCTGACCGTCTTAGCTTCCCCTGCTGTCCTGGTGACCTAGGGTTTTTCCAATGTCATTTTGTAAACAGTGAACCGTTTGATATGTTACTTCATATGCCACTAAAATCTTGTCTATGGCCATTGTAACGACAAGGAAGTACTGCTCCCCCTTAAGAAGCCCAAATCTGCCGGGCGTGGTGGTGCACGCCTTTAATCCCACCCAGCACTTGGGAGGCAGAGGCAGGCAGATTTCTGAGTTCGAGGTCAGTCTGGTCTACAAAGTGAGTTCCAGGACAGCCAGGGCTATACAGAGAACACCCCCCCCCCCCCAAAAAAAAGAAGAAGCCCACATCTAATCTGGATATATTGTAGCCTTTCCCCAAGAACCTCTGTGTCTGTCAACTCCTGTGCTTAAATTCCACTAGTGGTCCCTGACAGGGTGTCGTGAGCTGCTGTGGCGACCATGTGGAGTTGAGTGTCTGCCCTGCACTGAGCTCTGCTTCGTAACTTTCAGCCTGTGCTTGGGTGACTAATGTCAGTGACACCTGACATGGGTCTTGGCAATTTTGCCAAGATTACCAAAGGACAATCTTGAGCGCCATTCATTAGAAACATTACATTTAAATTTTTTGTTGTTTGTTTTTGTTTGTTTGTTTGTTTTTGTTTGTTTGTTTGAGACAGGGTTTTTCTGTGTAGCTCTGGCTGCCCTAGAAGTCATTCTGTAGACCAGGCTGGCTTTGAACTCAGAACTCAAATGATTCTGCTGCATCTGATTCCCGAGTACTGGGATTAAAGGCATATACCACCACTGCCTGGCTACACTTACATTTTTGAGATATATTTTGTTACTGACCTAGTGCTTGGTGATAAGGCTAGGCTCCACTTGGCTAGGCTAGCTGTCTAAGGAGCTCCAGAGAAGCCCCAGAGATCTGCTTGTCTCTTTCTTTTCAGTGCTGAGATTACAAATGTGCGTCACTGTGTCTAGCTTCCTCCTCCTTTTGTTCTTTTTCTTAACAAGGTTTCTGGGGATGGAACTCAGGTCTTCATGCTTGTCAAGCAAGTACTATGCTGACCCTGACAGAAGCACCTTGATGCCTCACCTTGATGCCTCAGGCTTCTAATCGCAGCAATTAAGCTGGGGTGGATCCAGGGAGCTAGCTGGGCAGTATCTGCATACATACTTGACGTTCAGTGAGATACTATGCATCCAATAAATAAATAAATAAATAAATAAATAAATAAATAAATAAATAAATAAATAAATAAATAAGCAAGCAAGCAGGGGAGTGACTGACTGAAAGATACCTGATATTGACCTGGTTTCTACATGCACATGCAGGTACATGTCTGTGTACCCTGCTCACACATGTGAACATGTACACACATAGTGATCAGACTATGAAGAGTGATTGATACAGTGGGTTCTCCTGAAATTTATAAATATACTTTATAAATATATTTAAAGTTATATATTATGTTTATAATATAAACGTAATATATAACTTTAAATATAGTAATATATCTAATATAATATATGTAATATATTATATTATACTATAATATACCATACTATTATGTTATCTCTTATATATCTCATTGTGCTCATAACTGCAATTATTTGTCAATTGGAGTGTATTTATGGGGTGGGGGTATAGCTCAATAGAACACTTGGAATGTGGAAGACCTCAAGTTTGATGCCTAGCTCTGCCCAAAAAGTAAAATAAAAACTTCCCCCGTGAACATCTGGCAGAGCTGTAATGACTTAAACATCTGTCGATGTGATATCTTTCTCTACCAGCCACTACTTTGGTCACATGGTGGTCACATGCTGTTGCTGAGAATCGGCCTAAGTCATTTTGCTTGCTTTTGGAAGCCCATCAGTGAGGGCTCCTGCTCTCTGGACAGCAGTGTGAGAACAGGTAAAGGTGAACATTGAAAAGCAAGTCTCAGATCGATGCTGTTATCAGTGTGGGCTCTGAGTAAGCCTTCTGTGAAAGGCCAGCTGCAGGATTCAGCTGGAGTCAGGTAGTCAAGAATTTTCTGGAATCGGTCATTGGACATAGGAATGTGCCTAGGGCACTGTCTCACTTGCCAGGATTGCTTGTTTGTCATTGTAAGGGGAATGCAGAACTGGCAGTATGTATGTCTAACCTGCAACAGTTGGAGCACTAGAGCTCAATCTGTTAATTTGTAAGGTAGAAATCACCAGTGGGAGGGAAGTCTTAATTCCTTTCTCTGATTAATAGAGCCTTTAGGATTTAGGAAACCTCCCTGTAGTTACCATGTGGCTTAGTCCCCACATACCACAGGCTGTAGGTGGAAACCTACACTAGCATGAGTGTGTGTGTGGGGGGGGTTGTCTCTGTGTGGGGGGGGAGGTGTGTGTCTGTGGGGGGGGGCGTCTGTGTGTGCGTGTGTGTGTGTGTGTGTGTGTGTGTGTGTGTGTGTGCGCGCGCGCATACTTTTGTACTTTTATACACTGCTAGGGATCAAACGCAGGACCTCTGGTATGCTTGACAAGTATTTACTGTTGATATAAATTTCATCTTTCTGATGAAATATTTTTGAAATAAATTATATAGAATGTAACAGCAAACTTCTAAACTCCTTGAACATAAACAGTGGCAAAAAAAAAAAAAAAAGCATTAAAAAAATTCCAAAAAAACAAAAACATGGGGGTGGAGAACTTACTCATGGTTACTAGCATTTGGTTTAGCAAATGACCTGGGTTCAATTCCCAGCATCTACATGGAGGCTCACCACCTTCTCAGGTGCCTCAGGCATGAATGTGATACACAGACATATATGCAGACAAAACACACACATAAAACAATATTACAAAATTAAAATGAGCCTACATAATTGTCTTTGCATCAAGTTCTTTACTTTAGTGTCATAGGTATCTCTAACATTTTGAGGAAGTGTTTCTTAGTGCTAAATCATTCCTATTGTGAAGGGAGCTCTTTTTTTGGTAGATATGATTTTGAAACAAACAAGAAGTGAGTAGTGATCTGGAAAGATGGCTCAGTGGTTACTGCTTTTGCAGAGGACATAGTTCAATTCCCAGTACCCATGCGAGAGGCAGCTCATGATGGATGGTCTGAAACTCTAGTTCCAGGGGATCAGATGCCTCTGGCCTCTGTGTGTCCCTATACTCATGCACGCGCACACACACACACACACACACACACACACACACATACACACACACACAAAGGTGTATATTAAAATAGATGCATAAGAAGTTTACATTATAAGATACACTGATAGATTGATCGTGGCCATTAATATTTTATGTCAAAAATAAATTCTACTAAGATATCTTTGAAAAGCCTAGCTGACTGGTACAGAATTATTTGTTGTTGATAGTAAAGTTAACTGAATTGAAAAGGGAATGTAGGGAGAGAAGCCATGTTTGAATGATAATGACCACAGGAAAGGTCACAAGGAGGATGCCATTCCTCCCAAAATGCAGAATTGAGCAGTGACTATAGAAGGGAATGTGGAAGGACACAACCTGGGTGACGTTCCAGGCTGGGTGTAGCCTCTAAGTCCCACACCATCCTGACCTTTAGAAAGCCATTTAGAGCTGGGTGTGGTTGGCCATACCTGTAATTCCAACCTTTGAAGTCGGAGTCTGAGAGATCTCTGAGTTCAAAGACAGCCTGGTCTCCTAAACCCAGCCACAGCTGCATAAGGAGCCCCTCCTTATAAAACAAACAAACAAACAAACAAACAGAAAAAAAATCTTTTAAACCTCTATGGTCTCTTTTCTCACCAATTAAATTGGAGGTTGTATCTTTAAACTAGATCGACTTTTTTCTTTAGGATTCTGGACCTGTAAGTTGGTGAAATGCTGTTATGTGTCCCTGGTTTTAAGTGTTTACCTTATTATCTGAAGGACTAAGAAGTAAGCCCAGAGGCATAGGACCTTGTTTCTTTATGGCAAAATTTTTCTTAAATTACAGGACAGCCATATATACCCACACCCAGAAGACCCAGTAACCATGCCCTGGACTCTGTTCCCCAAAGTTCCAGTTTTACAATGACACATTGTTCCAAAAATAATGTTTAATTACCCTTACAAAGTCTGCAATTTTCTCTAGAAGGCTTAGCAAATAAACACTGTGAGTTCCTCGAGAGCTGGTCCTATGAATTATTTATTTTGGTATTTTCCTCCCCAGAACCTGGAATCTGTTTTTTTAGTAAGGTGCTCAGTATGGAATTATAATTGAATACACTGGAGAATTTCATAGTAACTCTGAATTACGTTGGAGTATCTGGTAGCATGCTGGAAAAGAAAGGGTTTTCTCTGGGTTGAAGAGATGGTTCAGTGGCTAACAGTGGACCCAAGTTCACAGCCCCCAGCATATGTTTGTATTCACAGCATTGGAGAGCAGAGACTAATGGGTCTGGTAGCTCGCTAGCCAGCTAACCTAGCCAAAATGGTGAGCGAGCTTCTGTTTCAGTGAGACACCTGTCTCAGGCAGTGGGGGAGAGGGTGCTAGAGGAAGACATGCCCCTCCCATCTCACCTCTGAATGTTGGGAGTTGAGGCTAGCCTGCTTTACATAGCTAGACCTAGTCTCAAAACTGAACAAACAACAGATTTAGCAAAACTTGGATATACAGGAATGGTAAACAACCATAGAGTTCATTGTGAGTTAAATATAGTAGAAGCATGTTATAGATTGGTTTGCTTTTTAAAAATTTTTTATGTGTATTTATATTTTACCTACATGAGTTTATACTTTATGTGCATTCTTGATCCCCAAGGAGGCCAAAAGAAGGCATTAGATCCCCTGGGACTGGAGTTACAAGTGGTTTGAACTGCCATGTGGGTGCTAGGAATTGAATTTGGATCCTTCGGAAGAGCAGACAGTACTTTGCATTTAACATTGAGTCCCTTTGGGCCTGCTTACTCTTTAGAATTATGGAGGGTGGTAGGCTGTGTTTGAGACAGGGTCTTGTAGACCAGGCTGACCTTGAATTTTCGATCATCTTACTCCCTCTGCCTCTTGAGTACTGTGGTTACATGTGTGTTCACCCACCACACCTAGTCTGGCTCACTTAATCTTAAAAACTCTAAAGTTTTATGTATGAATATTTTCCTAGCTAAACCATTTTAAAAATTTTAATGAAAGAGGCTAATATATACACAATAGGTATTGCAACCTCATACCTCATTAATAATGTGCAATTTTATGTTTTTATGTACCTGTGAAAGAAATACATTTAAATATTTTTTCAAAGTAGACCCTGCAGCTTAGAGACTGTAAGGCCTTTCTGGAGTCTATACTTAAGTGATGGCTTCCAGGGTTCCAGCTGGCTCTGGCTGGCTCCAGAGGTCGTTGTGATCAGATTTTCTTGTTCCTCATTTGTGAGCAAACTCAAGAGAAAGTACTGAAGCAATAGCTGATTGTGAAGATTGCAGGCAGGAACCTTGGTGGTGAGGGACCAACCGCATTACAGCTGAAATGGTGACAAACATTAGAGAGTCTACGCATGTGTTTCTCGGATTTAAAATAATTTCAGAGCGTTGTAGATGAAATCATACTATGTAACTTATGGTTCATTTCGAGGGCATTCAGGTGTACAGAGATTTATAAATACTGGTATAGGAATGCTTTTCCTGGGAATTCCAAAGAAATCCTTCAAAAGGAAACAAAGCTAGAAACATACTAAGATATTCATAGCAAATGCTTGCTCGTATCTCTATAGTTTGGAAGTACCCACATTCATCCCTAAGACACAAATTGTGGTGAAAACAGTAAAGATCCTTGATATCCAGGAGATGGAAAAGGCAGAAGATGATGCCCACCACCCATTAGTGTGAGCAAATAAGACAGTCTGTAACGTTCACAGATACTTACGAAAGGCAGCGAAGTGTGAACCCAGGGCTAGGGGAGGCTCAGAGGCCTTGCCTGTCATGTGCAAGACCCTCCGTGGATACTCTGCCACCCTCCGAATAGAGAGAACCTGAAGGATATGAACTGGTACCACTGTGAATTTGTTTTTGAGAAAATATCATGGTGCTTTGTGAAAATTTGTACTAGAGCTTATGTTGGAGTGTTGATGCCTGTTTAGAAATTTAACACTTCCTTCTTTGAGAATTTCACACATGTGCACTGTGTATTTTGATCATATGTGTTCCCCAGTCCTCACCTCCGTTACCCTCCCCCACTCACTCCCCGGAATTCAACTTCATTGACTTCTCCCTTTCCTCTTAAAAAAAAAAATGTAGGGGGCTGGTGAGATGGCTCAGTGGGTAAGAGCACCTGACTGCTCTTCCGAAGGTCCAGAGTTCAAATCCCAGCAACCACATGGTGGCTCATAACCATCCGTAACAAGATCTGANGCCCNCTTCTGGAGNGTCTGAAGACAGCTACAGTGTACTTACATATAATAAATAAATAAATCTAAAAAAAAATAATGTAACCCACTGGATCCAAAATTACTGCTACTCAGACCTCATGGCTGTGGAACCATTGGAGCGTGGTCAGCCCACCAGACTCTTCTCTACCATCAGTGGGCAATAGCTCCTCTCCTAGGGGTGATTCACGAGTTCCTTCTTCATCCATGCTGGAATGTTGACTGTCTTGATTGATGTCTTCTATATCTCACTCTGTGATGGTGGGTGAGGTTTCCCAGTTAGATTTTGAAGTAATATAAGATCATATGCAGAGCCCAGGTCATAAAGAGCTCCCTGGGACCTTTAGGCTGACACACTTCACAGGAGAGTTTATGATATCCAACCTGTAGGAAGACCGGGGTGGGAGGGTTGCGGGTATGTGGGAATCTAGGGTCCCAGTTAATGACTACCTGTCGCGTGGTTCTTGGCTGTAAATAAAACCTGTGTCTCTGTCCAGGGTGTCGGCCCTTTCTCATCCCTGACAGCTGTTAAACTAGAGCAGCGGACCACATGGAAAGCAGTTGAAGCCTCCGCTTTTTATTACTCTGACTATTCCATGAGAACAAAAATGGTGACTCGGAGGGTCGTGATGAGGACTAAATGAGAATGTATGTGAAACTCTTGCTCATTATTAATGTAATCATTCCTCTAAGTGGTGGGGATGGTAAACACCTTTAATCCAAGCACTTGGGAGGCAGGGGCAGGGGCTGGGGCAGGGACAGGGGCAGGGGTAGGAGCAGGGGTGGAGGTAGGTAGATCTCAGACAAACCCTGTCTCCAAAACAAAAAGAAAAGAAGAGGAGGAGGAAGAAGAGGAGAAGAAGAAAGAAGATGAGGGGGAGGAGAGGACCGGAAGGAAGAAACAAACAAGTCCTTAGTCCTGGACATTTTTGCATTCATTCCCAGATGCACATCAAATTCAAAGGCATTCAATATGAGAAATAGATAACTTTTATCTAAGCTTACACCATTATCCCCATTCCTAGCAGGCCCGAGATGCAGCAGACAGCCTCTCTAGCCCTGGCCCTTGTGAACTTGCTAAGGAACAGCTAAGAACACTAGCACCCAGGAATTTGGCACCTCTGACCAAATTCAACACTCTCCCTTTCTAAGTTAAAGTTCAGAAACACTGGGATAATCCCCAAGCCGGATGAGAGCTCTACCCAAAAGGAGGCCTGTGGTTTGGGGTTTCCCTATAAATGCTCTTTCTGTAGCAGCCAACAGTGGGTGCTTTGGATTCCTGTTCTGTTCCTTGACTCCCTGACCCACTGCCACTTGGACCATCTGGGTACAGAACTTGAATTTCTTTGTCTGGAGGCAGATTCATTTAACAGAAGGCATCAAAGAGGCTGCCCTACTTTTTAGGGAGGTATGGGTATGTTTGAATGTTGTACTTCTCTCTTTCTCTCTCTCTCTCTCTCTCTCTCTCTCTCTCTCTCTC
>NC_034590.1:129368317-129369368 GCF_900095145.1 Mus pahari | reverse complement strand
CTCCCTCCCTCATCCTCCCCCTCCCCCTCTCTCTGTCTTTCCTAACTGAATAAGCATGAGCTAGGTTCAGAATCCAGTATGAGTAGCCAGAGATGGGAAAGGAGTCGGAGTCTAGTCACAAGTCTGGTGAGCAGAAACTCACCAGAGCACACACATGTAGATTAGTTGTCACTGAAGTCCCCAGTTGACTGAGCAGCACTGTGCTAAAGTTTTGCTGGTTTCTGAGTCATCACAAATGGAGGTAGGTATTTGGAGGAGGGGGTCTGTAGATTGGTCCCAGGTCCTTGCACATTCAAAGCGTGCCAGCCTCAGCCCCATGATCTCTATTTTTGGATGAGGAAACTTAACACTCAGAGGGGTTAAGGAAGTTCTACTGTCTGTGAGGAAGTGGCAAGTTAGTTTATATACATTTCTGTTTGCCTTCACCTCTTTTGGTCCAGTATCTTCTAATAGTGAGTGATGGGCTTCAAGGATGCAGTGTCCATGTGATTCATGGAAGGGACCATGTGGAAGACATTTAGCTGAATTTTTTAAACATGCCAGGAACAGGCAGGTAAAGAGCTCTTTTCAGGCTGTCCCGTGGATGTGGCCAGGGAGATCCTTTACTATAATTTTTGGCCTGTGATGATAATGAGGTTGAAGATTCCTTTTAGATACTATTTTCTGTGTATTCGTGAGCAGATGTGAGTCTGTTGGGTCTGTGGAGACTATATCTGCCGACCAGCTCTGCCAGCTCTGTGGCTGCCTGGGCTGCCTGAGAGGATAGGGCTTCCTCTGTGAAAGGCTGAGGTCCTCATCTTTAAGCACGCTGGGGTAATACTACACCAGCTTGGCCGAGGAAGCATAGCAACCTTTGAGACAAGGATTCTGCAATCTTTGTTCTGAACACTGCTTGTGGACGTTGTACATCGTGGTGCGGAGCCTAGTGCGCACCACGATGTACAACGTCCACAAGCAGGGCTCATAACCATCCGTAACAAGATCTGATGCCCGCTTCTGGAGCGTCTGAAGACAGCTACAGTGTACTTACATATAATAAATAAATAAATCT
>NC_034590.1:129366902-129368065 GCF_900095145.1 Mus pahari | reverse complement strand
TGTGTGTGTGTGTGTGTGTGTGTGTGTGTGTGTGTGTGTGTAGGTGGATAGACAGACAGATAAGTGGTAGACAGACAGACATGTGCTGCTGTCCAGCACTAACTTGGCTACTCTAGTACCTGTACTGCTGGGATCTGAGAGACTCCGTCCTTTTGTGTCTTTGCTGCTTTTCAGTTAACCTTTGGGGTCATCTGTGTTAAAGTGTGTGACTTCATCTCTTTTAAAGCTGAATACTATTCCACTCCGCTGACAGAACACATTTTGTTCCTCTCTCCTTCTAATGTGATGTCTCTTTAGTACTTAAATGGGTACTTAGGAGCTTCCTTTGGCTTTCAAGGGAGTGTGTGAAATGTACAAAATTGCTACAGTTAAAGTCATGGTAAGCACAGAATTTTAACTTGAAAGAGGGCTTTGTTAAAGGATATTAGTAATGGAGAAATGAAGCTAGGGTGGTGGGGGCACTTTTGCTGTGGAAAACAGAGTGTTATATTAAATCTTGAAGTCCCCTTGGAATTGAGTGGAAAAAGCTGCCCCTAATCCCCCAGTTTCCCCTTATCCAGGGCCTTGACCATTCTCTACTGTAGTATCTACACTCAATGGAGTCCAAGGGAGGTCCCGCTGGGATAAGAGGGTCTCAGCAAGTGCGCTGATGCCAGTGGGCTCTCCTCAGGAGAAAGACTCGCGCAGGCTATCACCAACATTCTTCTAACACCAGCATGTATGTGTGGCTTGTGAGTGTGTGTGTGTGTGCGTGCATGCATATGAAAGAGAGAAACAGACAGACACAGAGTCACAGGCATCTGGAAGACAAAGTTTATTTCATGGTTTCTCTGTACTTGCTGCTTGTAAAGAAAAATTTCAGAGCAGTGTCTTCATTCTTCCTTAATTTCCTTCCATTTAGGAAAAGGTCTGAACACTTCCATTATTACTGGAATGGTCAGTGTAGGCCAGACAGGCCTTGAATTCACAGACATCCTCCTGCCTCGGCCTCTTCTGTGCTGGGATTAAAGATACATGGCCCAGCTGCCATTCCTCATTTTACAGGTAAGGGAGCCTGGAGGGACCTGGGGCAGAGCAGAGCTGGCTTTGCTTCTGTGCAAACTGTAGCCTGCTTCTCAGGTGTGCACGTTTGGTAAGGAGTTAATGTGTGTGTGTGTGTGTGT
>NC_034590.1:129364545-129366007 GCF_900095145.1 Mus pahari | reverse complement strand
AAAAAAAAAAAAAAAAAAGGCACTAGTATATTGCTAATGCACACCAAGTATTCTAGAATAGTACAACATAAAGTGTTTAATATATAATTAAACAGAGGCTAGAACTGTACCAAGAAAGGAGTGAAGAAAACCAAACTCCACCCTTGTAGTTCTTTTCAAGACGTCGTAGACGCACTAGCTGTTTGCTTGCATGCTTGTGTATTTTGGTTGGTTTGTTTGTTTGTTTTGTCCTGTTTTGATTTTTGAGTGTCGTCCTGGCTGTCGTGGTACTCACTGTGTGGGTCAGTCAGGTCTTGAACTCAGAGACTGCCCTGCCTCTGCTGGGATTAAAGGCGCGCTCCATCACATCTGGCGGGAGCAGCTATGTTTAAAACCTGATTGGTCGGCTTTCTATGTCTCAATTTCATCATTATCTTAAAAATTACTTTTAAGATGTAGTCTTTGAGGGTACAGAGGTGGCTCAGTGGTTAAGAGCGTAGCCTCGGCTTCCAGTGGATTTGCGTTTGGTTTCCAGCACCTGTATGAGGTGGCTCACAACCACCTGTAACTCTATAGTTCCAAGGGATCTAATGCCTTTGGCCTCTGTAGACACATGTATAAACCCGTACACACCATAACATACATATAATTAAAACCTAAAGCTTCATTTTAAAAAGTAAAGATGAAGTCTTTGCCTGGTGTAGATGTAACATGGGAATTTAATTATTTTTAAAGACTTCCCTTATTTTTATTTTAAGTATATTGCTATTTTGTCTGCATGTAAATGTATTGCATGTATTCAGAAGCCAGAAGAGGGTGTCAGATCCCCTGAGACTGGAGTTACAGTTGTTTTTAGGGTGCCATGTATGTGCTAGGAACTGAACCCAGGTCCTCTGGAAGAGCAGCCAGTGCTCTTTACCACTGAGTCATCTTTCTAGCCATATAATATGAATGTTTAAAACTTGTTCAGAAGTTTAGGCAGAAGGACAGCAAGATTAAGGTCATCTGAGCTATGTAGCAGGACCCTTTCCTACAAAACAAAACAAGAAATAATAACAAAGACCTGTCTTCACAAGTGTGCCACACATCTGACCCTGTGCCCTGCCGTGGAGCTGAGAACGGACTGTCTGTGAATCCTGCAGGAGACGAGGCTCCTGGGCCATCAGTGAAGGAGTTCTGTGAGGCAGCAGGAGGAGCAGAGGATTTGCATTTTCCACTGTGTGTGTGTGTGTGTGTGTGTGTGTGTGTGTGTGTGTGTGTGCTGTACGTCTGTGAGGGTAGGTGTCCATGTGCCATGATAGCTAAGTGGATGTCAGAGGGCAGCTTTGAGAGTCAGCTTTCTCCTTCTACTATGGGATCTGGGATGGGACCTTCCTCTTGTTCCTTTTTATCCTCTCTCTCCCTCCTTTCTTCCTTCCTTCCTTCCTTCCTTCCTTCCTTCCTTCCTTCCTTCCTTCCTTCCTTCCTTCCCACCCTCCCTCTC
>NC_034590.1:129358651-129363190 GCF_900095145.1 Mus pahari | reverse complement strand
CTCTAGCTGCATATGTAGCAGAAGATGGTCTAGTCAGCCANCATTGGGAAGAGAGGCCCCTAGGTCTTGCAAACTTTATATGCCCCAGTACAGGGGAACGCCAGGGCCAAGAAGTGGGAGCAGGTGGGTAGGGGAACAGGGAGGGGGAGGGTATAGGGAATTTTCGGGATAGCATTTGAAATGTAAATAAAGAAAATACCTAATAAAATAAAATAAAAGAGTTAAGGAGTACTTGCATTTTCTGTCTAAAAGGCTGAGCGTTAGCAAACTGTGATTTCTCTTCTGTTTTGTGTTTCCAAATTATTATTCTTTCTTTTTTCTTCTTTGTGAGACAATGGCTTTTTGTGTCACCCTGACTGTCTAGGAACTTGCTGTGTGGACCAGGCTGGCCCACGGAACTCAGAACATTCCCCTGCCTCTGCCCTCAGAGTACTCTGATTAAAGATAGGAGGGGACAGATAGATGCTACACTCTCACTCATTCAGCAAACATCTAGTGATCGGCTATGCCTGGCACTGGGTTTGAAGGAGAAATGCTGCTTTGAGTCTCCTTTTTTTGTCACATAATCTGACTTTAGTTGTAATATTCAAAATAAATACTCTTTTCAATGGACCACGAAAAGGCAACCCAGTGCCACTTATAAAAAAAAAAAAAGTCTATCTTGCTTAATGTTTTTTTCCCCCTCAGTGGGAGCCTCAGAAAACTCCAGACAAATTTTGAGAGCAGTGGATGCGTGTCAAGAGCTTTCCTTGTGGTTAAAGTCTCTCTCACTGGGAGACCTCAGGATCTAAGCAGTTCTCAGTGAGTGGAATACAACAGTGGGCAGGTAATAGAAACCACCTTCTAAGAGGACTGGGGAGGGCTAAGGATGAGCATGCACAAAAGAAGAGTCAGTGAAGGTGCAGATAACAAGAAAGAAGTCCTTGCCCTCAGCCGTCTCTTTCTAGCACATCTCTTGGCCTGCTCCTGGTGGCATTTTGGGCTTCTCACTGCAGTCACAATCCTGAGACACTTGTATGGCTTGGCATTACACACAGGAGTTGATATCCTGCTCATGTCACAGCAGTCCCAGAGAGAGACTGAGTATGAGGGTACTGCCTGGGACGAGATGCTAACTGGAGAGATTTATACCATGCTTCCTGCTGTAGTGAGATGTGGGGCTGCTCGGAATGCCTATATTGTTATATACGTGTGTGCATATATTTTGTATACATGTGTATTTTCTATCTATCTATCTATCTATCTATCTATCTATCTATCTATCTATCTATCTATCTATCTGTTTTTCTGGAATTAAAGGCTTGTGTCACTATTACCCAGCACATGTGCAGTTTTTAAGGAGTATTTCTATTGCTTTAAAAATGGTATGGCAGCGTCGGTGTCGGTGGTATGGCTCAGGTAAAGTGCTTGCCTAGTATGCAGAAAGCCTTGGTTTCTATTATGAGCAATCACCTCTCCAGATTTTGCTTTGGAACTGATGAGATGGCTCAGTGAGTAAAAGTACTGTCAAGCCTGATGACCTGAGTTTGATTCTTGGGACCTACCTACATGGTGGAATCAACTTCTGTGTGTTACTCTTTGACCTCCACGTGAGTATTGTGGCAGGTGGATACATGTATACACAACATTACCCCCCATACACACATGTGAGAATGGAAAGTCTTTTTGTTATTTTTTTTAAGATTTATTTATTTATTATGTATAAGTATACTGTAGCTGTCTTCAGACACTCCAGAAGAGGGAGTCAGATCTTGTTACGGATGGTTATGAGCCACCATGTGGTTGCTGGGATTTGAACTCCAGACCTTCGGAAGAGCAATCGGGTGCTCTTACGCACTGAGCCATCTCACCAGCCCTTTTTGTTATTTTTTAAGATTTATTTATTTATTTTATGTATATGAGTACACTGTAGCTGTACAGATAGTTGTGAGCCATCATGTGGTTGCTGGGAATTGAACTCAGGACCTCTGCTTTCTCTAGCCGTACAATTTATCTATTATTATGTAAGTACACTGTAGCGGTCTTCAGACACACCAGAAGAGAGCATCAGATCTCATTATGGATGGTTGTGAGCCACCATGTGGTTGGTGCTGAGATTTGAACTCAGGACCTTCAGAAGAGCAGTCAGTGCTCTTAACCACTGAGCCATCTCTCCAACCCCCTTGTAATTGTTTTTTTTAAGATAGTGTCTCACTTTGTATCTCTGGCTATCCTGGAATTCATTATGTAGTACAGGCTGGCCTTGAACTCCCAGAGATCTGCCAGCCTCTGCCTCCTGAGTTCTGGGATTAAAGGTATGCACTACCTTGTTCAGCTTCTTTTGTCTTGCAGTAGAGACCAGACTGCACTGGGACTTGAACTTCTTATCCTTCTGTCTGTCTCCTAAGTGCTGGGTTTATGCTTGTGGACCACCATGCTTAATTCTTTTTTCTTAAGTATTAAGACTGCTTGTCGGGTCCCAGGCTCTGCATATATCTAGAAATGAGATCAAGCTGGACTCAAGAAGGGTTTCCGGAGTTAGATAAAAAGCCAGTGTTGCTTAGGAACTTGTGAAATGGCTTCTCCATCCCCCAGAGAGTTCTTCCCCACAGCTCGTCCTTAAAAGCCATGCCATTTGTCTGCCCCTGCTCTCTCTGTTCTCATCTCTTGCTGTCTCCACCAAGCTCCTGCTTCTCTAGCCCAGGCCATGTCCAATCTGCGTCTGTTTCTTCCCTGGGCTCTTCCAGATGCCTTTGGATATTTTCTCTCTTATTCTCAATAAAAAATCCTTCCCCCTAATGGAGGGGCTATGTCAATGGTTTACATACAATCATAACAAAGGTCTAGCCTGAGCCACAGAGCGTATTTCTTTAAATACTTAACTGTTCTCAATTCCCTCTTTGTGCTGTGGTTTTTCTGTAAATAAATTTGTACTCCTAAGTGTGTGTTTGGGGATGAATATGAGTGAATCTTTTTTATTTTGATGGATAGATGTGTGTCCTGGTTATAGCAGATAGATTGGTGGTTTTGAAATGTCCTCATCTGCATTGGCCATCTTCTTTCGTTGCTTGTGTACTCCAAGATAAATGTGATCCGACAATCAGTGGTTTGCAGGCCTTGCCTGCATCTTCTGTAAAAATAACCCCTGCCCTGACTTGCACCCTTAGCCCCGCTTGACTTTCTTCTGTGTGATCCTTGCTTACTGAACTGTGGAAAAATAGTTGTTTCTTGGTTAAATAAAGGTAGAAAGAGGCTCTTGTACAGCAGCAAGGTAAACCGTGCTCCCACGGGGCTCTGATTAGCTATGAGCATTGTTGAGCAATGCGGCTCCTTCCACACTCATTGCCCGTGGCTTACTGCTTCTGACCTTGCTTGACTGAACTTTATCTCTCTCCTTCCCTCTGCCTCCCATCCTTTCCCTCCTCTTCCTCTTCCCTTCTTCCCTGGTATGGGGGGGATGGATCCCACAGCCTAGAGCATAGGTTTATTGGTTTTTGATGGGTAGTTTTGACATTCTAAGACCCAAGACTTTTGAAGCTGAGCCATGGGAAGCGCTGTGTGTGGTTGCTGTCACTCCAGCACATACCTGGTGTCTGATGGTTGTGTTCCTGGTTCACTTCTTTTGCTTTGTTTTCAAAGTAGCTATCAAACTCAGCCCGCAAGGCCGCTGTTGTTTAAACCGCTTTGCAGTATTTTCACTCCCGTCCGTCTATCTTTGTGAACACAGCCCACTTAGGGCCTTTCCTGCTGCCATTTGCTCTGTCACAGTCCTGGGATTCACTCTCCGTGTCAGAGCTGAGCTTGGGCAGCTTGTCCCTGAGAACAGGTTCATGGGTTAAGTGTGCTTTCTACACAGGTTCCTTTTACCCCCACAGTGATTCTCCTGGTTACGCTGTGTAAGGCTCCTATGTTTTCCTGTGGTGTTCCATGAATTATTTTGTCTACATAACTCCTTCCACCCTTTCTATTGAGCGTTCTCATTTTTGCTGCCATGTCATTAATGTTCGAGAGCCTATTTTTATTTGCTAGATGTTCTGTGGTTTCCTATTTGTTCTACTAAACTATTGCTGTAGGAAAACCCCCTCGACTGCAGCCCCATCTATTTTATTCTTCATTCACACGCTCCAGGGTTCAGTTCAGACCGTGGTGACAGTTGACAGTCATCTGATGATTTATCCGTTTGCTTGTGGCACCTGTAAGGACCGGAGCTGATGGCTGGGGACCCATGCTCTGATTTCTTCCTTTTCTTCTTCTCATAGCATGGAGTCCATTTTGAAAGAAGCTTCTGGAGAGCCCATTTTCCAAGGCAGTGGGATGTCCTACGTGGGCTGGCATTGGCACTCAGTATATTTCCTGCCAAACTCTGTTGGTCAACATAATCAATTGTGTGTGTGTGTGTGTGTGTGTGTGTGTGTGGCGGGGGTGGGGGGTGTTGCAGGGATGACTGTGGACTGACAACGTCACTTATGGAAGACAGACTTCTGACAATATAATCTACCTCATAGTTCTTATGTTTTTCAACTTTCCTTGTTTGTTTAAGGTGTGTGTGTGTGTGTGTGT
>NC_034590.1:129355120-129358616 GCF_900095145.1 Mus pahari | reverse complement strand
TGTGTGTATGTGTATGTGTGTATGTGTGTGTGTATGTGTGTGTGTATGTGTGTGTATGTGTGTGTATGTGTGTGTATGTGTGTGCGTGTGTATGTGTGTGTGTATATGTGTGTGTGTGTATATGTGTGTGTGTGTGTGTGTGTGTGTGTGTGTGTATGTGTGCCTCCTGCATGAGTCGTGGTGCACGTGTGGAGGTCAGAGGACAACCTACATGAGTCAGCAGTTTTCTTCTCCCACCATGTGCCAGGGGGCCAGGGATTGTTGAGCTTGGTAGCGCACACCTTTACCTGCAGTGTCTTCTCACTAATCCTATCATCTATTAATTTTTGAGGAGACAATGTCTCTCTGAGAATGCTGACTGTAGCGTTCTGCTTCCTAAAGACTTTTTCCTTTGAGGTTCACTGTTAAGAAGAATATTTTGAGTCTCATTGTCTCTAAGTCTACATTTCCTGGTAAATAAATTGCATTGCATTGGTAACCAAAATTCCAGGAACTGACAGGGCGTACAAGTGAGCTAGAACGAGGTCTATTCCACGTGCTTGGGCCCCTCTGGCTTTTGCTGGGAAACCTACACACCTTTCCTGAGGCAGTTCTGCAGAAAGGAAACCTTGGATATTGGCCAGGCTTGAGATCCAGGTGTTTTATAAACAGCTTCCACACCTCTTGAAAGGTGCACCAGCCTGCACCAATCCCTGAACCTTTTGAAGATCCATAGTGTAAATATTTCTCATCCTTTCTGTCTGTTGTGGCTGGGATTCACGTGGCTTCTCTGTTATTTGTCTCCACTCTGTTCTTCCAGTTTTGTGGGGTTTGTTTGTTTGTTTTTGTTTAGCTAGTAGCTGTTTTTTTTCCTAACTCCTTTCTTCATCCAAAGTCGTTTGTCTTCCTTACCACTCAATGGAGGAGCAAGATGCCTCTTGCCTTGACTCAGGTGGTTCTTCATTTGTGTTATAACCCAGAAAGTGAGTGTATTGTCCCTGAGGCATGCCATTCTTCTTTCCTCTCCTTTACCAAGTGTCCTTATTACTGGCACAAAACAAAAACAACAACAACAACAACAAAACCACAACAACAAAACCACAAAAGGTTGGATTTTAGAGCTCGGTCTTGTGTTGTTTTAGTTACATGTTCATAGCCTCTGTTTTCAGGGTCTTCTCTTCGTTTTCACTGTGGAATTATTTTGTTCCAATTCTTCTCAGTTCTATTTCCTACATAAATTAAGAATCTTTATCAGGGCATAGTGGCTCATGCCTTTAATCCCAGTAGTAGATGGGAGGCGGAGGCAGGTGGATCTCTGAGGTAAAGGCCAGTCTGGTCTACAGACTGAGTTTCAGGACAGCCAGGGCTACACAGGGAAACTCCGTCTTGAAGATCAAAGCAAACACCAACAAAAAGAATCTTTAGTAAGTTGTCAGTATAGCAGTCATACATGTTTCTCTCTAACTTCTGTTTGTCACGGAAATCCCTTCAGTTATGGGGTGTTTTCCTGTCTCCTCACTTTAAGAGAATGCTCTACTAGTTGAAGTTGGGATGAGAAGTGAAAAAATCTTAATGAACCTCTTGTCTCCATTTACCATGGCGATAAATGTACAAAATCAAAGGCATTATTAGTTTGTTCAATTGTCCTTCAAGTCACTGAGAACATATATTAACAGTCTGTATGCTTATGTGTATGTATACCACCACTGCTGTGTTGTATTAGCTCGTGTGGGTTTGGGTTAATGTCTAACATCCTTCCATTTCAGCCAAATTACTCTATTTATTATTCCTTTAGAACAGTTATATTAGCATAATTTAGTGTTTCTGGGACTGTCCTAATTTCTAATGTTTTCACTGATTGTTGAACTTTATGACAATCATTTGTGGGTTTTATTTTATTTTATTTTATTATTTGGTCTTGTTTTATTTTGTCTTATTTTTTTTTAAGGCCTGGTCTCACTATGTAGACCAGACCTTGACCTCTGTCCCTAGAGGACTCCTATTAAAGGCACCAACCATCATACGTGGCATTTTTTTGAGTTTATATTCATTGAAACTCAATGGACCAGGGGGGTACAATTCATTTTAATAGATTTCTATGGAACAGTTTTGGGTTTACAGAAAAATTACAGAGAAGAGTGGTTTCCATACCGTGTACTGTTTCACCCATTATGAACATCTTGCACTCGTATTTCTGTGTGTGTGTGTCTGTGTGTGTGTGTGTGTTTGTCTGTATCTGTGTCTGTGTCTGTGTCTTGTGTGTATATGGGTCCCTGCCAGAAAAAGGGTGACATATCTTTTTTTTTTTTTTTTTTTTTTTTAATTGGAGCTCCAGGTGGTGGTAGCTGCCTAACATGGGTGCTGGGAACCAAACCCTGGTCTTCTAGAAGAAGAGCAAGCACTGTAAATTACTGAACCTCCCCACACCCTGGCATGTTATATTTGTCATAACTAACACTCCACCCCCACCCTTTTCCTCAACATGGAGGATTAAACCCACCACCTCATGGAGACCGAGCAAGTGCTCAACGGGTGAGCTTGCACCCCGGTGCTGATCATCCCCAGGGGGTGTGTAATGTCTCTTAGCCACAATCACATGGGGAAATGTCTCTGGTTGTTAACAAGGCTCACTTACTCCTCCTCCCCCGCTTCTTCCACACCTCTGACAAATATTGATCTTAGTACTCCCTCTATAGTTTTTTTTTTTTTTTTTTTCTTCTCCAGAACACCAAGCACTTGGCACGACACAGTTTGTAATCTCTTCCAACTGGTTTCTTTCTGTGGAGCTGAGATAACTAACTTCCCTTTGTCAATCGGTCATGTGCTGATGTTGCCTGGATGTTAGCCAGCAAGAGAGGCTGACTCTTTCAGGAGGCACCTCCTGTTAATGCACTCTTAGAGAGCATCTTCCTTGTTCCCAGCCAACACTTGCTAAGCATGTCCAGAAATGCTCCCGCCCACCACTGTTGCCTCCATGGCCATACACTGAGCCTAGGAACAATCCCACCCAAACATCAGTTGTATAGTCTCCCTACATAAGACCCTCACACTGTGGAAATGATTGCTGTGCTCAGCTGTTACAGAAACATCCTGTCCAGGTCTTGATGTCTTAGCTGTGCGAATTTCCACTTTTCAGTCTCTGAGCTGTGAACTCATTGCTTTTAGTTATGGTATACCTCAGTATGTTTATCTATTTACTTACCAAAGGACAGCGTATGTCCAAGTTTCGGCAATTTCGAATGCAGCTTTTCGACCATTATTAAACATTTCTTCCCATGCCCTACTTCCTTTGTTCTTTTCTTCTGGGGGTCCCCTACCCACATGACACTTGCTTTTCATGTTGTCTCTTGGGTCTCAGAGACTCAGTGTTCCATGCTTTTGTTGTTGTTGTTGTTGTTCCTCAGACTGAATTTTGTCACTTAACTTGTCTTCAGCCTCACTGACTCTTTCTTTCTCTTTTCTCTTCTTTCTTTCTTTCTTTCTTTCTTTCTTTCTTTCTTTCTTTCTTTCTTTCTTT
>NC_034590.1:129341384-129348081 GCF_900095145.1 Mus pahari | reverse complement strand
GGGGGGGTGGGGTATAGGGAACTTTCGGGATAGCATTTGAAAGGTAAATAAAGAAAATAATAATATTAATAATAAAAAAAGACATGTCAAAATGCAGCTGAGAAACAATACACATATACAAGCATATACATACTCACCCTTCCACAGGTATGCATGAGTGTGCACACACTATGATATTTATTTAGTATATATAGTATACTATGTAATATATATTATGTAATACATATTATTTAGTATATATAATATGTAGTATGCTCTAATATACTTGTATATACTAATATACTATGTAGTTATATAAATATACTTATATTTATTTTATTATATATTTATATACAAATAATTAAAATATGTAAATATAAACTGTATAATATACTATGTAGTATATATAAATATTATACATTATTTATCTCATATATACACATTTTATATATCAAAAGTTGACTGGTTCTTGGCATTTAAATTTAGATCTACCATAAGTTGCAATTTATAGAAGTGGGTATTGTTTTGGTTTGGTTTGTTTTTGTTTGTTTGTTTTGTTTTTACTCAGGTAGCCTTAAGCTTATAATGTATCCAGGGATGACCTCATACTTCTGACCCTTCTGCCTCTACCTCCCAAATGTTGGGGTTACAGATAAGCTCTGTGTCTGATTTTATGTGATACTGGCCACTGAATCCCATGATTCTTGCCTGCCAAGCAGGCATTCAACCAACTAAGCTCCACCCCCAAGCCCAAGTATTGTGTTTTGTAAGGGCTTATAATCTGTCAGAGCTCATGCAGGAGATGCAAATCAGTATTGTCCATTGAACAGATTATCACCATGGAACTACATTTAGGGATCAACTCAACACAGTCACCAGTCTGGCTCCAATTCAGCTAGGCCTTTTAAGTCCATTTTGAATACTCAGCGGAATTGTCTTACTTCCAGGGTCTTCAGATTCTCAAGTGTTTTTAACCTTTTCTCTAAGTGTGTCACCACCCTAAATCAGCCAAAGGCAGGCTGGATCTGACCCTTGCAATGGTCTCCTGCCTGTTGATGTCATCAGGAGTAACTTAGTGATGATATGAAGATAGAGGTGTTTATTCTTAAACCAGCTGAGCCCTGGCACTTGTGGCATGTGGATAGTTGAGACATTACAGCCACAGTCTCCACCTGTGTCCTTGTTCTCCTGTATATCTGCGGGTCAGATTTTCTAAGGTGTTGAGATAGTCCTGGCTGTCCTGGAAGTCATTACATAGAGCAGACTTGCCTCTACCTCCTAAGTGCTGGGATTAAAGGTTCATGCCACCACATCAAACCTCAGATTTCTCTTGTAGCATATTTTAGGACATCCTTGTATTAAGTTTAGTGCTTATTTTTACCCCTGTTTCTGGCTTTAATATGAGAACAATGGGTTCTCTATTCTCTAATTAAGCCATCTCTATTCTCTAATTAAGTCAACCTCTTTTTTTTTTTTTTTTTTTTTTTTTTAAAGAAAATCTGGCCTCATAGCAAAGGGGATAGTTTTGAACCCAAGAAGACACTGTAAACGATTGCACTTACTAAATATGTTCTTTGTTATGTGTCTTTCTTTTCTTTCTTGTTTGTTTTTGTTCCCTCTGTCCTGTGCAGTGTTATCTTGTCCCTCTGATAAACTGGCATCTCATCTGGTCACATCAGGACACTGGAGGAAACATCATTGGTGTTCAAGGCCTAGAAGATTGCCCCACCACACCAGGAAGCCTCTGACTGGTCTTTGAAATGCTGAGAAACTTGTTTTGGAGGAGACTTTTCTCTTATCCTACAAAATACTACTTTATGCTCCTTGTTCTCTCTCTAATTACCTTCTCTGTTTTAAGAATTCATCAGAAGTCTGAATTTGTTAGTATCAGACACTTGGAGCTGGTTGGAGATGACCCTAACAGCAATGTTAACTGCACCAAGATTTTACAGGGTGACCCAGAAGAAATCCAGAAGGTGAAGCTTGAGATACTAAGAGTGCAATTCAAGAAGCGCCCGAGGTGGACACCGCATGACTATATAAACATGACCCGTGATTGTGCCTCTTTTATCAGGACACGCAAATATATTGTGGAGCCCCTTACTAAAGAAGAGGTAGGCTTTCCAATTGCATATTCCATCGTGGTTCATCATAAAATTGAAATGCTTGACAGGCTCCTGAGGGCCATCTATGTGCCTCAGAATTTCTACTGCATTCACGTGGACAGAAAAGCAGAGGAATCCTTTTTAGCCGCGGTGCAGGGCATCGCATCCTGCTTTGATAATGTCTTTGTGGCCAGCCAGTTGGAGAGTGTTGTTTATGCATCCTGGAGTCGGGTTAAGGCTGACCTCAACTGCATGAAGGACCTGTACAGAATGAATGCAAACTGGAAGTACTTGATCAATCTTTGTGGTATGGATTTCCCTATTAAAACCAATCTGGAAATTGTCAGGAAGCTCAAATGCTTCATAGGGGAAAACAACCTGGAAACTGAGAAAATGCCTCCCAACAAGGAAGAGAGATGGAAAAAAAGATATGCCATTGTCGATGGGAAGCTGACCAACACTGGAGTGATCAAAGCACAGCCCCCACTCAAAACTCCTCTCTTTTCAGGCAGTGCCTACTTCGTGGTCAGTAGGGAATATGTAGGCTATGTGCTGGAAAATAGAAATATTCAAAAGTTCATGGAATGGGCACAGGACACCTACAGCCCAGATGAGTTCTTATGGGCCACCATCCAAAGGATCCCCGAAGTCCCTGGTTCTTTCCCCTCAAGCCATAAGTATGACTTGTCTGACATGAATGCCATTGCTAGGTTTGTCAAGTGGCAGTACTTTGAAGGCGATGTTTCCAACGGTGCCCCTTATCCACCGTGCGGTGGAGTCCACGTGCGCTCTGTGTGCGTCTTCGGAGCTGGTGACTTGAGCTGGATGCTGCGCCAACATCACTTTTTTGCCAATAAGTTTGACATGGATGTCGACCCCTTTGCCATCCAGTGTTTGGATGAGCATCTGAGGCGTAAAGCCCTGGAGAACTTAGAACACTAAGCACTGTTGGCAGCCCTGGGGAAGATAAGGATGTTCAAACTGTACTCTCATCTGCTTCCCGTCTCTCCTATGGGGTCCCCCTTGGGGAGATGACTTTAAAGTCTTCCTGTCAGGGAAACTGCATGAATCCAACAGAGGCTGATACCTTAAGTGTTCTAGAGGAAATGTGAGGACTGAGTTAGGATGGCTGGAGACTGGGAAGATTTTATGGACAGAGGGAACCCAGGTGATTGGGAAAGAGGCCAGTGGAAAAAAGTCAGCCCTGAGAACTAATCAAAGAACCCAGGTACTTAATCTAAATGAGATTTGATTTGTGCCAAAAGTCTCTTGAAGATTTTAAACACGATAATTTTCTTGACATGAATACATTTGTAGCAGCAGCCAATCACAAAGATATGATTCATCTTGTATATTTTTTGGAGTAGACCTTTGATTTTATGCTAAGTTATCCTTGTAAATAATTTCCTTCCTGCTCTGATTTTTGGGTAGTGAGTCTCCACGCGTCGTCTCAGGGAGCTTAAAATATGTTTGGCATGAATGGCTCTGTCTTCATTTTTGCTTATAAGCTACACATACATGTTTTAAAAAGCAAGGGGGAAGAAATATCGGTTTCTAGTTCACCGATTTCTACGAATATTCTTCAGTTATTTAAAAGGAGCTGGCTGGGTGTGTGGCCCCTGCCTGTGAAGCAGGGGGATTGTTTAAGCTCAAGTGATAGTGACCAGGCTGGGCAAGATAACAAGAACTTGTCTCTTTAAAAAGGAGAAGACAATCAACTCAATTTTGCAGATATGTATTTTTTTCTTTATCTTGACTTCCCAGGCTGTTCATACTGTCACGCTACACACGTGTTGCTGCTTTAGGACCCTATATCTGTGTTTTAGGTCTTTGCTGTGACCCAGTCACCTGTAACTAGTGCAGGAAACTAGGGAAGACATCCAAGGGAAGAAGGGAATCTACTGAGGCCGTTGCTAAGCCCAGCCTGGCACAAGTTTAAGGCTAGTAATTGGCTTGGTCCCAAGAAATGAAGGCTTCTGCCTACTGGATCCCATTGTGTCTCAGGTGGTGGCATTCTGGCCTTGAGTTTTCGTGTTCTCCCCACTGGCTTTTCTTAACCTGCTAGTTGCTAGTTTCTTCCTCTCTTGTGGCCTTGATGAGGGGGAAAGATGTAGAGAAGTACACTTGTGTCCTCATGAAGTGTTTGAAAAGAGCTGTGGTATTACAGTGTGTTTTCTCCAAAAGGCAAACGGTATAGGATTTCTTCAGTTCTGTCTCTCCTCTCAAATGCAGGGGATTGGTTTGTTTGTTTTCTCTTATTGTTATTTAGCTAAATCTAAACCGTTCATCCAGAATTCTAGTGAATGTGAAGACTTGCCATTCGATTTTAAATAAGAATTGTTACCATGTACTTTTATTTTTAAAACATAACCAACTTTAATAATCCACACACAAAAAAATCATAGTATCAGACAGTTTTAAGACATTCAATGGAGGAAGTATGTTTTCTGCTTCAAAGCTATAAAATATTTTTTCTAATAACAACTCTTATTATCCAATAGAAATGTGTTGGCCATGGACCACCAGCAACGATGGTGATGCAGTGATACTCTCTATGCTGGCTTCTGATTTCTTTCTTTAGTCTAACGGATTTGTCCAGTGGTTCTTTTAGAAGAAAAGCTTTTACTTAT
Source organism: Mus pahari (assembly GCF_900095145.1). NCBI lineage: Eukaryota > Metazoa > Chordata > Mammalia > Rodentia > Muridae > Mus > Mus pahari. Next base: position 129,343,367 of record NC_034590.1, on the reverse strand, counting down.
GAGATAGGGCATCTTTTAAATCTAAAACCAGTGGTTCCTGGTGATATATCATTTGTGTAAACTGCCGTGACTTAAGTAATTTTTCTTTTTCTTTTTTCCATCTTGAAAACACAGGGCTAAAGCATAGTCTAGGGATACACCCAGCAGAAACCCCAGCCTGCGGTCACCGGTGGTCAACATAGCTATCCATTTTGCTTTATACTAGATGAACTTTTGAACTTTGCCAAAACTGGAAATTATTATTTTTTTAACTACAAATACTTTTTTTGAAATAAACTATTTGATGTTATTCATCTTAAACACTCTTATTGTAGTGGGGCTCCAGTTCAGTTAAATGGTATGTTTGAGGACTTTTTTATTTTTATTATTTTTATTTTTATTTTTTTGCCCCACCACAGGAGTAAAACTAGGCTCTAGAATTCCAGAGCCTCGAGTCAACGCTGTGAAGCCTCCATACTTTGTGTTACCTCACTTTACTACCATTGCACTTGTTGAACTATGTCTGAAGCTGTACTGGCCCAATGCCTGACACAAGGCTTATACAGTGTCTGTTTGCTGTGACTCAATGGATTTTATTTTTAGAGCTTTTCAGTATGACTTAAAGCAAAATAAATTCATACAGTGGGATAAATAATTCAAAGAACTAAAAGGGGTACTTGGAAATGAAACCTTAAGACATTCCAGAAGAGTACAATTCCAGTTCATTTGGAGAGAGGCAGGCTTTGTTTATGTTGAAGTCGTGTTTGTTAGTAAACACTAATTTTAATGCTATCATCGAGGTCTTTTATAGAAAATTTTTTAGTAATCACATCCACAAAATGGGATTCTAGTTCTTAAGTAAATCAAGATTATATGTATCATTTGTTAGAAATAAGTTAATTTAAAAAGATTATTCTATAGGCAATTGGCCTAAGTTCTTTCAAACCCGAGGTTTAAAAACCAAAACATCAGTTTCACCTTAAAATCTTGGAACATTAATATTTCTAAAGACATGTTTGTGTCATTTATCTAGTAGAGTTCATTTAAGTGACTTTATGATTTCCCATGATTTTTGGTTGGTAGAGGCTATGTAGAGTAGATGGAACTGGATGTTTTCAGTTGTTTAAATCATTGTCATTAAGTGTAAAGTGCGAAACTGTTTTTGAATGAATCATTCATATCATGAATAAAATCAGCCATAGAGAAACCAATGCTGTGTCTGCACACATTATTCCTTCCTTAACTCCACCAATAACAACAAAGGTTTTTATATTTGTGAAAAAAATCTATGTATAGTTTTTATACTTGTGAGCAGTGATGAAAAAAAGCAAGACAGAGACATCTGAAACTTTTTTACCAAGGTAAAAACGAAAGGAAAATGTGGTAGAGAAAATTATATTGCAAAGTAAGATGAAAGACTAGAAGTGACGGTGGACTCCAGAGGCAAGAGGATCACTATAAACCCATGTCCAGCCTGGTTTCTGTAGCTGATTCCAGGCTGGTCAGTGTCACACAAAGAGACCCTGTCACAACCCAGGACAAAACCGGCCATACAGAGAGATGACGACAGGGAGGTTAGGGGCAGGAGTTGTGTTCTCAGATGCTGGGCACACTTCAGCTTGAGTCCACTGATGAAGAGAGCAATTCCCACAGATTAACTTCATGCCTATAAAGTTCTGTGGCTCCTTAGTCTGTCTGGCATGTATGAGAGTCTTGATTTGATTTCCAGCACAAAGTAATAATATCATTGACAAGTTTACAAAACATCCAGGTTTTCAGAAAGCTCTGGAATCCATCCATTTTGCTGTGAGCACCCAGACTGTTCAACATGTCAGACATGCTGGTATCCGGACTAAGCTCTCAGTATTGGGGAGGAGGGTCCCCTTTTCCCTTGACTGTGGCTCCTACATTCAGAACTCGGCAAGTGACAGATTCTAGACATTTTATATGAAGCTTTTTTATTGTTGCCTGCTCTCTCTCTCTCTCTCTCTCTCTCTCTCTCTC
>NC_034590.1:129336084-129341199 GCF_900095145.1 Mus pahari | reverse complement strand
GTGCCCCAACTCTCAAACTTTGTGATTCCACACATGCGCCATTCCTCCTGGTTTCTGATTTCTTTCTTTTCTTTTCTTTTTTTCTTTTCTTTTTTGTTTTTTTGGTTTTTGGTTTTTTTCGAGACAGGGTTTCTCTGTATAGCCCTGGCTGTCCTGGAACTCACTTTGTAGACCAGGCTGGCCTCGAACTCCAAAATCTGTCTGCCTCTGCCTCCCGAGTGCTGGGATTAAAGGTGTGCGCCACCACACCCAGCTTAGATTTATTTATTTTAAGGTGTGTATGCCTTCACATGTGTGTGAACTCACTGCAGGATAACCTCAGGTGTCATTCTTAGGAACACTGGGCACCCTCCTTTGAGAAGGGTCTTGCTGACCTAGAACTTAACAAGCAGCTTAGGCGAGTTGGCTTACAGGCCCCAGACACTTTGTCTCTCCTCTGCAGTGCTGGGACTGCAAAAGCCATTCTGTCCTGCCGGGCATTTTTACATAGTTTATGGGGCTCAAGCTCAGATCCACGTGCTTGGTGGACAAGTACTTTACCAACCAAACTACATCCCCAGTCCCAGAATTTCCCATTACCAGGAATGTGCTAATCCGAACCAGATTAGGGATCAAATTAGCAGTTTTGATGCCAATGAATATTTTCAAAATATTGATTCTCAAAACTTGAGAGATTGTCTTGAGGAAAACTACTTATGATGTGACCTTCCAGAAGAAAAAAAGATAATGAACAGAAATACGCGCTTGGGGTGATCCCCAGACTGCACCTTTCTGAGTCATTCCCTCAAGCTCCATAAAACTGCTGGCTGTCAACTCTGTGCTTGGAGCTTGTATGTCCTATGGTTTGCCTCGGGGAATCCTGCTCCCTCTGTATCTTGCATGTTTACTCAAGGCGGAGGGACCCTGCCACCTTCTTGTTACTCCAGGAAATGTTTTAGATTCAAGCTGTGGAGCTTAGCGGCCTGTTTTAAGGCCTTACGCCTTCATAGCTATGAGATCGTATGGGTCAGGAAAAGCAAATCCCCGGAAGTAGCCAGAAGAACCATGAATATGCTATCGAGGGGGGGGGGGTAGTGCTGGCGCCGGCGTTACTTTATGAAAGAGCCATCCATGCATATGTGCCTCGCTTCTGTAGGCCATGTCAGTCTGTCCTCAAGACCCCAGGGTGCTTAGGTTGGTGGTCGTTCTGCACTTGGCTCCTTAAAAGGTACATATGTGGGGTTGGAGAAGTGACTCAGAGGTTAAGAGCCGTTACTGACCTTCAGAGGATGCAAGTGATCGCCAGCACCAGTGCCAGTGACTCAACTGTGAGGCTTAAAGAACCAGACCACTACGGCCCCACTGAGGCTGAAAGGTAAAGCTTTATTTGGGGGAATGAACACCCAGGCTGTCTCCAAAAGAAGGGAGAGCAGCCCCACGCAAAGGGAATCTGTATAGGTTTTTATGGAAGTTTTATAGGTAGGGTGATTTTAGTTGAGAAGGATGATGTTAAGGGAAAAAGAACCAGAGCAGGCAAAAGGAAGTTCTGTAAGCAAACTTGTATGAGGAGGGCCCCTGGCTATTAGGATAGCAGAAGCCTGTGGCCAAACTGTTCTTGTGAGATAAGGGGTCAGCAGACTTCTGAGAAATGCAGACTGCCCAGTTTGCATTTTCCTGAAGGGGTTGGTTTTCACATGGGGTCCTTGGTCTCCATATCTTAGAATACTCCATCTCTGGGGTAGCCTAACAACAGCCTCCTGCAACTCCAGCAGCAAGGTACTGACCCCCTCTTCTGGCTTCTTTTGACAAGCCAGACATAGGGTGTTTATGCATACAAACACAAATACATGAAAATAAAAACATCTTTAATACACATACACATATATGAATTTATTAATTTTTGTATCCGGTAAGAATTTGATGTCCTGCTACTTACTAATGAAAAATGGATGTTTGCCTTCAGTACAACGAGAAGCCATTCACTGTCTCCCAAAGTGTCTATGTGAACATCCCGCCATGGGTGTGACTTTGATAAGTAGTGTTGGTATAGAAGATTCTGTCTAACTAGAGAATTTTGTGCAGTCTGTGTGAACGATTTCCCACATTTAAGATTAGCCGAGAATAGAAATCAATGTCGTTCCAAGAAACCATTGGAAGAAATTCTGAACACGAACACTGCTGGTTTAAATATTGCTAGATGTTTATAATTTACTTTTGTTGTCTTTAGGCACAATAAGAAAATGTCCTGGCCCAGTTAGAATTCTCTTATTTGACTTGATTTAAAAGAAATGTTTTCTCATTAGAGAGTTTTTTTTTTTTTTTCCCTACCCTTCCACTCAAAAAAGAACACCCTCTTTAATATGTTCCTTGAAGCCCATTCAGTGACTAACAACTGATGTTTACTGGGCATTAGTTTACTGCATGCTCTACATACCTTGCAGGTAAGGTTACTTCCTGGCATAATCGCCTGTACTATTCTAGGTACAACTTGTAAAGGAGTTAGCTAGACAGGCATGACTCAAAGGGCATCTGTTGTTTTCAAGCAAAAACATCTTCTATTGTTTCAGCTCTCCTCCTAAAGTTACTGCTTTGCTTTGAGTATAACTCTTGTTAGGGGGCAGGTGTGTATGCTTGGTTCTTCCACAAAGCAACACCACTAACCACTTTTCTCTCTCTCTCTTTCTCCCTCCCTCCCCCTTTCTTCCTTTCTTTTAATAGCAAATGCATTAAGAAATCACATAAGTAGAAACAAATAGTTCACTGATTTTGAAGTTGTTGAAAATGATCCCTTAAAGGGCGTGTGGAGGTCAGAGAGAAAAAAAATGAAAAAGCATGGTAAATACCCGAAGCATTCCTCTCTCTCACTCTCCATCTCTCTGTCTCTCTGTGTCTCTGCCCCTCTCTCTGTCTCTCTCTGTCTACCTGTCTCTGTCTCCCTCCCTCCCCCACCTGTGTGTGTGTGTGTGTGTGTGTGTGTGTGTGTGTGTGTGTGCCTTGTGTGTCTGCAAATGGAGGCCAGAGGCCAGGTATCTTCCTCTATCACCCGTTCCCTTGTTTTTTTGAAAGAGTAGCTAATGCTGTACCTGAAGCTAGCTGGTTTTGTTAGCTTTGCCAGCTAGCCCCAGGGGTCTTCCTGTCTGCACCCAGCACTACTGGGGTTCCTGGTTTTTAAGTGGATGCAAACTCGGGTCCTCTGGATGTATGAGCATAAGCAGCACCTGTCCTGCCAAGCCCTGCCTAGCCTTGGAAGGGTGTCTTACAGGCAGGAGGGGAGAGGGGAGTTAGGGAGCTATTGAGAGAATAGATCCTCTTTTAAGACTTGATGAAAACATAGGAAGACTGAGAAGTAGGTATTCCTACATAAAATTCATGAACGTTTCAAGCACCCAGATCCAGGACAACCTGTGTTTATCTTCTTACTTGCTAGTAATAGCAGCAGGTCCAGGAAATGCAAGGGAATAGGGGGTTTGTGCTAAGCTGAGCCCTACTGGGCTGGGCTTTCTGTTTCTAAGTGATTTAGCAAATTGTTGGATTTGCCAAGGAATGTGAGGGGGTTGTGGAACCTGCTGGAAAGACCAGCATGGGGGTTGGAGGCCAGAAGAGGTGCGTAGGCCTACAGAAAAACTTGAAGTTCAAAAAGAGAGATTTGCACCTTGCCTCCAGGCTGTTGAGGTATAATTGACCATTGAAAATTATAGGTGACTAAAGTGTATAGCAGGATGTTTTGATAGATGCTTACACTGACTGCTAAGTGGTTACCACAGTCAAGTTAATGAGTGTATTCACCACACTTCACAGTTGCCTTTGTATACATGGTGAAAACACTGAAGATCTACTCTTAAGGGCCACTGAGAATTGACTTGCCCAAGTTATTCTCTGACCTCCGAGCACTCAGAGACACAAACAATGAGCAATAAAGTTTTTAAAAAGAGAAAAGTCTACTCTTAGTAAATTTGAAGCACACGGTATAGTAATAAGCAGAGTTACTCTGCACTTGTGACTTGCGCCTTAGGACCTAAGTCACCTCTGGTTTTTGTCTGTTTGGTTTTTGTTTTATTTCATTTTCCTGCTCCTACATTCAACAGTCTGTTGTTTCCATAAGACTGTCTTCACGCTGCACTTGCAACGAGTCTGGGAAATTGTTTGTCCTGTGTCTGGCTTCTTTCCCTTTTCGGAGTGTCCTCTGGCTTATCCATATTGCTGCCTCAGCACACTTTCTTTTTCTCCTCCCCCATCCTCCCATCCAGAGCTGAATAGCATCACCCTCACCACATTTTACTCATCCATTGGCCATACTTACAACTCTCGGAGTCCTAACTAACCAAATATAGCCACCCTCCACTTTGACAGTCCAATGAGAGAGAAGAATGATCATAAAGGAAGAAAAGAATGTATTCAGCATGACCTGAGTGGGTAGTGACAGGGACCAGTGTCCTTAGTCCTGTCTTCCATATACTAATAAAGCTTCAGGATTTCACATGGGAGGAAAGAGCAGTGAGACAGACATTTGCACGGCCAAATCATCTTGGATGCGCAGTGTTCTGGTAGGTTATATGACTTCAGGTCTTATTCTGGAGATCGGTCTAGCATCGGAGAAGTCACTTTTTCCTGAGTAGGGCAAGTCAGTTCTGATCCTGAGAGGATTGCTTCTAGCCTGGGAACACTTCTGTTTCTGTGAGCAAGTGCAGGCCTGCGGAGTTGCAGTTGCGACTGCTGGAATTTGGGATACCTTGGGAAGGACTCAGGGATACATCAGACCAGAAAGACAACCCTGGGAATGGCTGGGTACTCCTTTAAGGGGAGCAAAGGACAGTTTGAAAGGCCCTCACTCATTCACAGACCTCAGCTGCTGTGACTTTGACTGCAATAGCTAGGAGTCCAGGGATTGCACCAGGACAGACTTCAGTCTCTTTGATGACTCCTCACCAGTTGGGATTTTTTCAGTTTTCGGGAATCCTATAATGCTGCTCTCCATATAATTGGGGTCTCAACTTGGACTCTTACTAAACACATAGAAGAGCTAGCTCGCCTTGATCCAGGATGCTACCAACATTGATCATTTGGCTGGTGTTCACAGTTTTCCAGATGGTAGGAGGTAGTCACATGTGATCTGTAATTCCTTGACAATTTGTGAAA
>NC_034590.1:129264411-129335993 GCF_900095145.1 Mus pahari | reverse complement strand
ACTTTGTAGACCAGGCTGGCCTCGAACTCAGAAATCCGCCTGCCTCTGCCTCCCAAGTGCTGGGATTAAAGGCGTGCACCACCACGCCCGGCTCAAGCACCCTTTCATGTATCCGTTGGTTATTAGTATGTCTGCCCAAGCTTGCCCGTTGTTATGATTTCTTCTGTTTACTAAGTGGAGCTGAGCAAAAGCAAGCTAGCAGACAAGGAGGCAGGCATGGTTCTCCCTCGCTCTTGACTGTGAGAGTGTGAGTTCCCAGCTTCCCTTCTCTGCAACAAGGACACGGGCCGTGGAACTGTAAGCCACATAAGCCTCCTTCCCCATTTCCTTACGTTGCTCTTTGTAAGAGGGTTTGAGCACAATAACAGAAATGAAACTAGAAAAATAATAAGTCAGGCATGTTGGACTGTAGTTTTCTTTAACTATAGTTTCTTTGTTTGCTTTTTTAAAAGCAGTGCTGGGGTTTAAGCCAAGGGCCTTATGCATTCCAGGTAAACACCATGCCAGCTAAGCTATAGTTAATAACAATGAAAATAAAAAGTAATATATGTGTATGTATGGACGTATGTATGTATGTATGTATGTATGTATGTATGTATGTATATGTGTTCTCGTTTCTTGACACGGGGTCTCTTAAGTAGTATTGACTGTTTAAAACTCATTATGTAGACTAAGCTGGTCTCGAACTCAGAGATCCACCTGCCTCTGCCTCCTGAGTGCTGGGACTAAAGGCACCAGTGTCCACTGAGCCTCAAGACTTTTGATGATTGAGTCACTCTCTTTACTCAAATCATCTATTCGGATTTCCAGTTTCTTCATTTCACAGTTTTTAATAGGCTATATGTTTTTGAACTTTGTTCATTTCTTCTACATTATTCAGTTTGTTGGTATGTAACTAATCATAGTAGTCTCCTATTTACTTCTGAGTTTCTGAGGTATTAGTAAATAGAAAACTGTTAAATATACTCGTTTGCCAGGGTTGCCAGGACTTAAGATAGTGAGGCCAGAAAATTGCATGACCGAGACTAGCCTAGAGTGAGTCCTAGGCCAGCCTCAGTTACATAGAGCCTATATCAGAAAATTAAAATAAATAAGGAAATAAAATGTACTCCTCCCACTGAAGATTTAAACACCTCAGTCTATGGAATGAACTTGCAGGCAGTCACCGAGAACACACAAAGTTCACTAAACACCTACAAAGCCTAGAGGGGTAAGATGGATGAACTGTGTGCCTATCTTCTCAAGGGTCCAGAGCTTGGGCTTCTAGATAAAGGGGCAAGGGGTGGATGCTGTCTTGTTCTGCAGATGAAATCTCCTAGGTCATGAGCCTCTGTGGTCATCTTCTGGCCAGAGGTTAGACCTCTACTTTTTTGGGAGGTTATGTGAGACGATGAAGCCTGTGACCATCGTTGTAAAGACTGTAAATCTCTCTTACAAAGGACAGCTTTTGGTAGAGCCTCTCCTGTGTCTGCAGAAACCTGCCCTTCCCCTCACTATGAAATATGAGCCAGCTCTGCGTGCCAAAGAAACAGGTTCTGGGTAAGATAATTAACTCTCTCCCACAGATAAACTTCCCCTTTCAGGGCTCTTATGCTTAATTGTTGTTGTTGTTTTTTTTTTTTTTTCTTTTTTCATTTTAAGATTTACTTAAAATCTTTTTATATCACCAATTACAGAGAATGATCAGCTTTACGAAGGAGAAAATAAAAAGCAAACAATATATAAAGGAATGTCCTCACACCCCTGAAATCCATTCTTCAAAAGTAATTGGATTAGAATTCTGGTGTTCTCTTGCATACTCTCTCCCTGTTTACAGAGACGTAGTAAAATACGCAAAGATTTAATTTTGCTTTTTATGTATTTGTTCATTTGATGCTAAGGAGATTACGGTTTTTCATTTTTCATTTTCATTTTATTACTTTAATCTCTCACATTCTCTCTCTCTCTCTCTCTCTCTCTGTCTCTCTCTCTCAGTGTATATTTAATTTATGTAGAAAGATATCCTTGTACATTATTGAATAAGCCAGCAGATGGTTTGACCTGATTTCAGAAGACTGACTTTCTCTTTCTGGTTTATATACTTCTGTGAAGACCTCTTGTTTGTTTGATATTTTCAAGACTGGAGGTCCTTATGTATCCCTGAACAGTCTGGGGTTTTAGGTTAGGCTAGCTTCACATTTGTGACCCTCCTGCCTCTGCTTCCTGAACTTTGAATTATAAGTTTGTACCACTCTGCCCGGCTTGGTTGTTTGCAGTAAGACATTTTAGTGATTTGTTTAATTCTTTGTCTTTAAATATTTCATTGTATTCTTCTTTTAAACAAAACCAGTTTAGTTCCTTGTAACAGCCCAGTAGCATAATTACATACAAAAAAAATCCTTCATCCCTACTGCCAGAACCCACATCTGTGTACAACTAATGTTAACACTTTTACAGGTACCATTTACATTTCTCTCTACATTTGTAAGAAATACAGAAGCATTTATATATTTACTCTTTCTCTAAGAATGGGATACTTTCTTAGAGAAAGTAGCACACACATACTTTTAAAAATTGTATTAAAAAAAATCAGTGATTCACAATCATTGTGTCATAGTGTTTCTATTCCTGTACAAACATCATGACCAAGAATCGAGTTGGGGAGGAAAGGGTTTAATTCAGCTTACATTTCCACATTGCTGTTCATCACTAAAGGAAGTCAGGATTGGAACTCAAGCAGCTCAGGAAGCAGGCACTGATGCAGAGGCCATGGAGGGATGTTACTTACTGGCTTGCTTAGCTCACTTTCTTATAGAACCCAAGACTACCAGCCCAGAGATGGTACCACCTACAAGGGGCCCTCCTCCCTTGATCACCAATTGAGAAAATGCCCCACAGCTGGATCTCATGGAGGTACTTCCCCAACTAAAGCTCCTTTCTCTGTGATAACTCCAGCCCTTGTCAAGTTGACACACAAAACCAGCCAGTACACATTGTTTTAGAGAGTATCTAAATCTTGTCAATGTTATAAAAGTCGCATGATAGGAGAAGAGCCTTAAAGGAACTCAGATATAACCCAGGGTAGGGCCCACACGCCTGGAATTCTTCAACTTATAGTGTTGGAAGACAAAAACCCAGGGAAGAGATTGGTCTCACCTTTGGTCAGAGGTGTTGGCAGTGGGTGGAGGGTAATGAAGAGGTTCACAAGTGGTCAAAATGCCATGTATAAGTAGCTATGGCTGCTCATCTGTGGATGAATCATCTATATCAACTCCAAGGCTCAGGGAACATCACAGAAGAGGGGAAGGGAAGAATAGAAAATCTGGAGGATGGATGAGAGAGCTGTGAAATGATAGCTTCTAGACATAACATGGCTGTTATAGACGCCAACACCCAGCTGCCATGGTAACCTGAGTAAGACCTTCACAAGATCCATCCAGTCAAAATTCCAGCATGGATGGCCAAGGAACCTCCAAGGCCCAGTCCTTATCAGAGGCACCTTTGTTTCTTGATGGTTACTAAGAGGAGGAGAGTCAATGTCCTTTGGGAATGTGGCCACTGGTAGGTTATTCATGTCCCAAGGGATGGTGCCACACCCATAGGAAAAATCTACCATCCCATACCTGCTCTTTTTTTTTTTTTTTTTTTTTTTTTTTTGGTTTTTTGAGGCAGGGTTTCTCTGTGTAGCCCTAGCTGTCCTGGAACTCACTTTGTAGACCAGGCTGGCCTCGAATTCTGAAATCTGTCTGCCTCTGCCTCCCGAGTGCTGGGATTAAAGGCGTGTGCCACCACACCCGGCTACCTGCTCTTTAAATATGGAGATTATTTCCAAAGATGCTGATTCCTAAGAGTGACAGTTGGCTTAGTTTTGTTTTCTACGTTAGTATAATATTTTTAGACTAGGCCCTGCTCAAAATTTCACAACATGGCAGATGCTGCTTTGCCAGAACATTACATGAACAGCCTCTCATCTGCTTCCTGATGGTGTCCTTGTTCTCCTGCACCTCACGAGTCCTGCTTCACTGTGCATAGTTCTCAGGGCAGTCTAGTCTTGAAAATTCACATTACAATGGGGTGTTAAACTCTAAAAATTAGAACATTCTAATTGTTTTCTAGCCTCAAACTATGCATTCCTCCTGCAAACCAGTTCCCTAGAAACCATGTGGTCAGGCTCACTGTAGCAGCATTCCCACCGACAGGGTCAATTGTGTTTATTAGTCACTCTTCTTGTTGAAGTCAAAAATCCTAGGAAGAAGCATCTTAAGAAAGATGTTGCATACTGGCTTACACTTTGGGTCCATCACGGAGCTGCATGACACTGCGTGAGGTAGTAGTTCTTGAGATCTCTTTCTTCACAACTCAGCATCCCAGGAAGTCTGAACTGTATCTCATTTTACTTTCTTAGCCTAGTTTAAGGTTTCAAATTTTTGTTTACTTAAAACAACAGTAATAACAAAAAACTCTTAGTTTGGGTCTGGCGAAATGGCTTAGAAGTTGAGAGCACTGGCTATTCTTTCAGAGGACCCAGATTTGATTCCCAACACACACGTAGTGGCTCACAAACTCCAGTAACTCCTGTTCCAAGGAACTGACACTCTCTTCAGGCCACCAAGGTACCAGGCATACACATGACACACAGTCATACCTGTAGGTAAAACACCCATACACAGAAGATAATGTAATTTGAAAATAAACATTAAAACATAAAATCTCTTTATTTCATGCTTTCTAATTTTTTTCTAGCCTTCACTGGTTTTATTCTGATCTTTATTTTTTTTTTCATCTGCTAATTTTGGGCTTAATTTGTTCTTTTTTATTGTTTCCTTAAATTATAAACTTAGATTGCTAATTAAACCTTTACATTTTATTGTTTCCTACAAGTATAAAATGTTTAATTTGTAAAATATAAAAATTGGGATTGAAATATGGGACACACAGACCAGGATACTCTTTTAAAAGTTCACTTGTTTTTTCTTTTCTTGTCTTTCTTTCCTTTTTCTATCTATTTTTTTATTACACATAAATATGTACATATCAGTTCAGAGACCAGAAGAAAATGTCAGATTTCCTATGATCTGCCTGGGGTGGTTATTGGGAATTGAACCCACGTCCTCTGGAAGAGCAGTCCTTAACCACTGAGCAATCTTTCTAGACCCCAGTGTGGTAGATTTCTCTTTCTATGATAAAGGCCATGACCAAAAGCAATTTGGAGAAAGAAAGATGTTTCGTTCTGCTTAGAGCACATTGTGGACAGAAGTCAGGGTGGGAACTCAAGTCTAGAAGCAGAAGCCGTTGAGGAATGAGTGCTGCTTTCTGCCTCCCACATTATGGTTCGCTCAGTTTGCTTCCTTATACAACCCAGAGCCACCTGCTCAAGGGTGGAACCATCCACAGAGACTGGGCCTTCCCACATCAGTTCTTAACCAAGAAAATACCCTAAATTGCCTAATGGTGGTATTTTCTCAACTTAGGGCCTTTTCCCAGATAATTCTAGCTTGTTTCAAGTGGACCATAAGCCAACCAGGACAACTGGTCCTTTCTTCATCATTCCCAACACCTTGCATTAATAATAACAATATCACAACATAAAACATAAATAGCATTAAGAGTCACACACAGTCTATAAAAATTCACTCTCAAAAAAGTATTTTATGTCTCTCTGAAAACCCAAAGTCTCTGAACTGGGAGCTCAAGAGGGAAGAAGCAGGGCACAGTCCTAATGTGAACGTAGCCATCGCAGACCCCAGTGGTATAATTTAAGTCCTGTAGTTCTGTGTCTCACAGCTGGGCTTCTCTAATGACCTATTGGAAGGGCCTGATCAGTTCTATCTCCTGGGTTCTGCCACTCGTAGTCCAGCTTGTCCAGCCGGCTCAGGCCAGCAACCCCCTACATCTGAGTAAACCTACTGTACAAGCTCTGTCTTGATGGTCATTACACAGTCCTGGCATCTCAAAATGCTGGCATCTCCACTGCAACTGGGCTGCATCCATACCAATGACTTCTTTAAGCCTTTCCTTAGGGACTCCAGCCCTGCCACACAGTGCCAAGCCTCAGTTGCTCTCCATGACCCTTTCATGCTTTCTGGTGACTCTGACACATTACTAAGCTTAACTGTTAGCATGAGATATACCTTTGGTCTTCTCTGGGCCAAAAAAAAAAAAAAAAAAAAAAAAATCCTAAAATATTTCAACTCTGTGGTGCTGTTCTCTTCTTAGTCATTAATCTCTCAACTCCCACTTACCAGTGCCAACTATCCCAGCGAAGCAAAGGTTTCACTTTAGAGGTTCTGGTCTCTTATTAATTACAGCTGATCCTTCATCTCTGGCTGATAAGAAACACATTCTTCATTCAAAACATATTACATGAGTGTCCCTGATAGAGTTTTTGCTTCCCTCTTAAATGTCACAAACCAGGCCTCCATCTTCTGCATTGCTCTCAACATTCTTATCTTCTAAGCTCCCCCAAACAGCTTATTAAGCTCTGAGCACTCGATGGCTTTTCCAGACCAAAAATTCTAAACACCTTCATGATCTTTCCTAAAATAACATAGTCAGGTCTGTCACATCAATATCTTGTGATCCTTACCCAAAGATATTTGCAGCCATGCACTGTTCCTCTTAAGGGGTCTTTGTGGGCAAAGTTTGGAGGTGGCTAGAAGTCAGGGTCTGTCCAATAAAGCTGGTTTCAGTTATGATGGGCCTGATTGTATAGGCTATAGTTAACAAACTTCTTCGCTCTTCCTAGGTTACTGAAGCTGTCTATCTGCCCCAAAGCATCCTGGCATGTGTGGTCTCCCCCACAGAATGCTTCCTTTCATATTCCCTTGTCATTAAGTACTGATAATGTCTTATCTTCCCTCACCTGAGCCACTGCCAATTCCCGAGTGTCTTATTTGTGCTGGCCTCCTGAAAATATCATCAAAACAACCTGTCCTCAGACAAAGCCGAGTCTGTTGCACATTGCACTTGTGGAGGTGGCTATTCAGAATTTTGGTATCAACAGCCCAGCTGAATGTCTCATGTGGTTTTTAGCCATGGTTGAGGGAGACAAGGCCACTATCAATGTGGAATCTTGGATAATGGTCATGATGGAATGGTTAAGATTGTAGAACACAGCAAGGTAAGGAGTATAAAGCAAAGAGACGTATTCCTTTGTTTAGAGGCGAGGTCTCACTGTTTAGCCAGGGCTTATCCGTAGCTCAGTGTGTAGACCAGGCTGGTCTTTAACTCAGAGATCTGCCTGCCTCTGCTTCCTCTGTTAGCATTTTGTCTAAGCTCTATCACAGTTACCTGGCAATAGCCAGGTATGCCTGACTCACTATAAAAGGGTCTGCTTGCCCCCCTCTGCTCTCTCTTGCTTTCTTCCTCTCACTCTGTCCTTTTGCCCCTTCTCCCCCCACCCCTGCTTCTCCTCCTCTCTCTCTCCACATCCTCATGGCTGGCCTCTACTTCTCTACTCCTTTTCTCAGCATTTCTCTGTCTCTACCACCCTCTCAGCCCCCCTTGCTATGGCCTGAATAAGCTCTATCCTATACTATACCATCATGTGGCTGGTCCCTCAGGGGAAAGGGATGCCTCAGCATGGGCCTGCAGAGACCCCCCCCTTTCCCTATACCATACCACACCTCCACCAAACATATTCCTTCTGTCTTTATTTATTTATTTATTTATTTTTATTTCATTTATTTTATTTATTATTATTACTATTATTATTATTATTATTATTATTACTATTATTATTTCTTTTTTTGTTTTTTTGAGACAGGGTTTCTCTGTATAGCTCTGGCTGTCCTGGAACTCACTTTGTAGACCAGGCTAGCCTCGAACTCAGAAATCAGCCTGTCTCTGCCTCCCGAGTGCTGGGATTAAAGGTGTGTGCCACCACGCCCAGCTTTCTGTCTTTGTTTTTATAAAACACAATATCCTCTAAGCTGGGATTAAAGGTATGCCTGGCTAAGCAAAGGGTTTAAAACTGTCTCTGGATGCCAACCATCATCTGATGCTATTTATAGATCTTAGGAGATGTTCCTGGAGTGAAAAATGAAGTTATATTCAGGTTGAGCTTCCCAGGCAAACATTTTGAGAAGCAGTACAGGGTGCTGACGAAGACAAGGAGCTGTAGGTACAGATGAGTTGACACCTCAGTTCTGTTCCATTGATCAGCTCAGACAACAGAGGCAGGAGCAGCAGCATTGAATTTTTACTTCATCATATGAATTCTAAGCACTTTTTAGGTATTAGCTCATTTAATCCTTACCAGATACCCATACTGTAAGATCTTTTCTATGTACCTTCCACAAATATAAGAACTGAAGCAGATCAGGGAGGTTGAGTCACTTATCTGAGTAATACAGCATCTCTCTACTATCAGAGTGAACTCTCAAAAACAGGCATTTGGAATTTGCATAAACTATTTCAAGCACTCCCTGTTGTTGAAAAGATACAGCTATGCAGCACTTCCCCCAAAAGATATGGGTATTAAATGAAAATTTCAGTGCCCAGCATAAGATACCTTCCTGTGAGATACTGGTCAGAGAGCTAACCAGTGCCTCCCAAACAACACAGGCTACTGCCATTGCCCTTGATTACCTACCATAACCAGATGGTAAAACTTTATTGCTTCAGACCCACATACCTCGGTTGCTGGACATAGAAGTCAAGCTGAAACTAACCTGGAAACATCCTCTGCTGGCTAGCTTTCATTGTGCTAGAAGGTGTTTTGCAGACCACTGAGGGAGAAAAGGCATCAGTGGATTTACCCAGCAGCAGAGCGTACTACAATAGTGACCTGCCAGTCAAGATGTGCCCACTGGTGAAATAGTGGCTTGACCATTGTAAAGGTAACAGGTTACTCTCTGATTGACTTTGAAGCCTACCTGGTCAAAAGTACAGGACTTGGGGTCAAAGACCTAGGAGAGGACTCACTACTGTTGTTTTGCTAGGTAGACATGTAAAATATTGATCTTCATATCCATAAATTAGTGCTGCTCTTAGCCTTGGTCAGAGAAGTTTCTTTCTGCAGTGGACAACTGTAGATGCAGAGATTCAGAGCTGGTCAAAGTGCTGAGGGCTAGTGACAGTTGGATGCTCAGACTTAAAGGAATCTATTTCAATCCCTGCAAAGTCTGAGGAACATTGTAGAAGAGGCAGAAAGAAGAGTGTTAAGAGCTGAAGACTGGGGAGGATTACCAAGAAATGCTTTCTGTCTTCTGGACACGGGAAGGGGTTTACAGCCAGTCACCATTCCAGCATGGATGGGGGAGGGGTCATGAGGTTCCAGCCCTAGCTGAGAAGTGATGACGATTTATGGTGGCTGGGGGCTGGGGACTGCAGGGAGGGAACTCACCACTCTTTAGGCTTCTTTTAGGTTTACTGGGCTCAGGTGGATGACTCCGTAGCAACGAATGTATAGGAAACACTAATTAGACTCAGTGGATTATAGCAAAGAAAGAAAAAAGGACATGGAGGTAGAAGGGGGAAGGTTTTAGGGGAAGGCTCAGGGGTTGTGGGAGGAGTGCATTGGGGTAGGAATGATCAACATACATCATATACAGGTATGAAATTATCAGAGAATAAACAACAACAACAAAAATAAACTTTAAAAGAGCTATGGTTCTAACTTCTTCACATGGTTTTCATGACCTCCCTGACCTTGTCTCTACTCCATTTCTCTGATCACTCATACTGTGTGACATGTTCTGTCCACCCTAGACCTGACTACATGTGATTCTCTGAGCACATGATGGTACTCTACGTCTCTGTGAACAGTGTTTACTTGGGGCTTTGGGTCCCTGACACCTGCTCATCCCCTATCTGATAAAACATCAGCCTGGGAAGTACTGTTTTCACTCTCTGCATTTGCTATATCCTCGTTTCACATAACTGAGAGAAATAAGATGCTGGAGCTACTGTGCTCATCTCTCAGGAAACAGATGGGTTCCCAAACAAGGAAGATATGGGAGACACAGGGCGTGTCACCAGGTTGTGTCTTGAGCCCTGAGTAGCTGAGTTCAGCCCCCTCACTTGTGGGTCAAAGAATAATGTCTTGGTTTAAGGTCGGTCCTATAAGTCAGCTTTCAGCCACTTTGACAAAACACATGAAAGAATCAGGAGCACGGTTTAATTTGGCTCACAGTGTCAAAGATTCCAGTCCACGGTCATTTGATGTCATTGCCTCCATGGTGATGGCAGAGAGGAAAGGGTCTCAGGGTCTCAGGGTCTCAGGATCTCTTTCCAATTATAGCACAACTACTTAATTAAGTTCCTTTCTTAGGCTCTACTTGTGGCTGATGACTAAGTCTTAACATACCTTTAGGGACATCCCCAACATAGCAACATTCAACTACTATTTTGAGTTTTGCTTGTTCATTTTTAAAAAAAGAAAATATCTATCTATCTATCTATCTATCTATCTATCTATCTATCTATCTATCTATTTATTTATTTATTTATTGTGCATGTATATGTACAAGTGTACACCAAAGCACACATGAAGACGACAGAAGTGGAAGTTGATTTTCCTTCCACTGTGTGGGGCCTAGAGATCAAACTCAGGTCACAAGGCTTGATGGACAGCAACATAACCCACTGACCTATCTCAGTACCTTGCTCATTTGTTTTTGAGACAGGATATTACTATAGAGCCCAGGCTAGCCTCAAAGTCACTAATCGCCTATCTCTGTTTCCTAAATGCTGAGATTACAGGTATGTCCCACCACAGTCAGTTTTGACGTCTTCAAAAAAGTTGGTCCATATCACTAGTCTTTAGTGTTTCAGAATAGAACATACGTTCAACACCTGGTTCTGATATCTCTTCTACTTTTATCCTTCTGCCCATCACTGTCCTCCCTATCTCCTTGCATAAAAGACCTCTCTCCACACTGTCCATGGATGAATTAATTAATATTTATCTAAATTATATCATTGAACTCATGTACATACATGTGTCATTGGGTATATTTATTAAATTGAATTTATTTTTCAATATAGTTTCAAATTCCTGTAAAAAGTAAATGGAAATAACAGGGAACTTTCATTTTCCCACATATCCTCCACTCCTATTCCAGCTATACACAAATGTAGCTCTATTAGCAACGTTCTGCATTTGAGTGTAATGTTTGTTACAAGCAGTGAGTCCTCATTGACTTACACTGTCAGCAAAATCCAGAGCTTGCATTGCAGTTCACTCCTGGTGTTGTCATATCAGTGGACTTAATCATATACAATGACACATACTCACCAGTTTATTTTATTAGACAAAATACTTAAATTGATTTAATTTATGTCTATGAATGTTTTCCCTATATACATGTATGTACACCTTCTGTGTACTTGCTGTCCCCAGAGGTCAGAAGATGAATGGTATCTGATATCCTAGAACTGAACTTAAGGAATGGTATGAGCCACCCTATGGGTGCTGGGGACTGAACTTAGGTCCCCTGTAAGAGCAACCAACGCTCACAACTGCTGAGCCATACCCACCAGTTTAATATCAGACAGAATACAGATGCTTGATTTATGGTGCTACATCCTAATAAAACCTATGGTGAGTCTAAATATATCATAAATCAAAAACATATTTAACATACCTCACCTACTAAACACCCTCACAATATACTGTAGAGCACCAGTTATTTACCCTTGTGACAGTGTGGGTAAGTGCAGAGCCCTGCATGGCCTAGAAGGAAAGGCATTTCCTGCCCCTGAAGCAGAGCCAGCAGGGCATGGGCTTCATGAGTGCTGTTGGTTACTGTGGGAGGGACTTGTCTGTATAATAATGTACATAATTTACTTGATGTTCATCCTCAGGAAATATTCTCCCTGCCAACATCATAAGAAGAATGTCCTCTTTGCCAAGGTTAATGACTCTTGATAATCAGAGACAGCATGAAAACAAGAGTTTAACAATGTATAATTTCTCAACTATGCAAAATGTAAGGATACAATATAAATTACATGATGGGCTTCATGGACCATCATGGACCAAAAAGAACAAAGGAAGCTACACCAAGAGCCAGCTTGTCAGAAAGATACGAACGAAGGCAGGCAGACAGATTCCTGAGTTCAAGGACAGTTTAGGACAAAGCTAGTTTAGGTCCAGGTGTGACAGGAGTGATAATCTCAAAGCTGGATCCCACATAGCTAGCTTATTGTCTGTGTTTACAATACCACACAGATCTCTGATCATTGCCATGTTTAAAAAGGTGTACTTGCTGTCTTCTTCTAAGAATCAAGAGGCTGAGGTCATAAAATGATAATAATCAAAAGGGAACCCAGAGTAGATGTTTGAATTGATATGTAAATAAAACACTAGGCTTTGGTCTTCAAAAGCTGGGCAATCATGACGAGATCTCTGGAGAATGAACACAACTCTTCAGAATTTTTTTTTTTATATAGCAGCGACCCAGAGAGAACTGCTTGGAGAAGGAACACAGTTCTTTTAGAATTTTTCCTAGAAATTCCAATAATTTTTTTTAATAGTTTAAAGCCACTTTTTTTATTCGATATTTTCTTTGTTTACATTTCAAATGTAATTCCCTTTCCTAGTTTTCCCTCCGGAAAAAACCCCCTATCCTCTTCCCCCATCCCCTGCTCCTCAGCCCACCGACTCCCGCTTCCTGTCCCAAGCATTCCCCTATACTGGGACATAGAACCTTCACAGGATCAAGGGCCTCTCCTCCCATTGATGACCGACTAGGTCATTCTTTGCTACATATGCAGCTAGAGACACAAGTCCCACCATGTGTTTTCTTTGATTGGTCATTTAGTCCCAGGGAGCTCTGGGGGTATTGGTTAGTTAATATTGTTGTTCCTCCTAAGGGGCTGCAAACCCCCTCAGCTCCTTGAGTACTTTCTCTGGCTCCCTTCATTGGGGACCTTGTGTTCTGTCTAATGGATGGCTGTGGGGAGGGGGGGGGGAAGCCCCAGTTATGTTATGTGGATATGTTTTCGTTTAATCCCAGGAGTGGAATATGGAGCTGCTTCAAATGGCCCACAGTGGCTGACTGTGACTGTCTCACGCTCTGGCAGAGGTGTGATTCTGGGAGCTGAAGATATTTTGGAATTCTGGGGATTCATGAGAAGGAATTTAAAACGTCAGAGAAAGGCTGTTGCTTCTCTCCGTGCTGCTGGTTCCTGCTGTTGCGTTTGCTATTTTGCTGCTTTTACTAGTTTACTGGCTGGCTGGCTACAGATATCCTGACAATGAAGACTGGACTTGCCCCTAGGAACTCAACCCACCTAATTATCAAGAAATAGTCTAAAGAGATCTATGCTGCCTTTCCCCTCTAACCTTCTTCCTCGCCTACCTGGTATTTGGGGGTTGGAAGGGACTGAGGTAAAGAAGGGTGGTAGATATAAGTGCCCAGTAAAGTAGCCGAGAAGTACAATGACATTATTCAGATTTTTTTCTTAAAGTGGTAAACTAGCCATGACTCATGGCTCACCTCTCTAGCTCACCTATCAAGTGGCAGGTACATGGAAAGATTCCTGGCAAGGAGTTTTCTCTCTTCTGTCACACTAGCTTATTTGTTCTCTGATCCAAGACACACTGCTTTAAAACTCAAGTTTGGGCATGCACACATACAGCTTCTCTCTTCTCATTGTCTGTCGCTGTGTCCTCTTTTGTAACTCATACAAACTGGAGTCCAGCACTGTAGGAAGCAGGTGTACTGTGACTGTGACCTAGACAATGGCCTTCTCAGGCACATTTCTACCTACAACTTGGGAAAAGTACAACAGGAACTCACAAAGGTCACTGCCGTCTCCTTCCTTCTCTTGTGTACAAAACATGAATCTACCTGCAGGAACCCACATTGTGTTTCTTGCTCCCAAGTTAACAGTCGCATGCTTAAGTAGCTAGATTGCTAAAGAACAAAACTCAACAGAACTATTTGTGGACAGAAAATAAAAATGCCAGGATACTCTAACTCAGATGCAGCATTGATTATTCAGTGAGGTTTCGTTTCACCTGGAAAATTCTAAAAAGCTTAATTTAACTAAACATTAAAAGGTTATTAGAAATTCTGTATGTTTTTTTTTCATCTGTTTCAATTTCTATTTGGAAAAAAATTAAACTGAGATTTTTTTTCTCCGATCAGAGGAATTACTCAAGATTAAGTATTCCAATTTACTTCTTTAATGGGCAGGTGTTTGGTGAGCACTTACTGTCTATCTTGCTCCATGCTAGGCCTGGGAACACACCAATGAAGGTGACATAGTCCTGCCCTAATGAACAAAATCAGCCATTGATTTAAAATTCTTTACTTTGTGCAATATTTTATTAAATGTCTTTACAGAGCAGCATCTAGCCTCTAACATAATATCTTACTATGCATTTTATGCTAAAACACAGCCATAACTTGGCAAAAGTCCAAAATTCACATCTGATAAAGGATTGTCATGCAAAATGAACAACAAATACTTAAGATGTGACGATTAGAAAAATTAAGAACCTAAACTTTTAAAATGAGCAAAAGACCCAAAATGATATTTGAAGACATATTTATGTAATATTATATAACTGGTCAATAATCATAGGAAATATGTTTAAACATAAACAACAATAAAATTCCAAGGCAAACCTGTTAGAAAGTCCAGGGTCCAGGACCCAGGCAAAACCAAATGTTAATGAAGAGATGGCACCAGGAGGACCATTCAGTCACTGCTAGTAGAAATTCAAATAGGTACAGCCAAGCGTAGGCTGACAGTGGAATACAGCAGTCATGATCCTGGTATTTGCCAGAGTCAGCAAAAAGTGAGTGGGAGATGGCTCAGTCAGTACAGTGTTTGTCAGGCAAACATGAAGGCCTGAGTTCAAAGCTAGGTTTGATAGGACATGATTGTGTCCCCATTGGTGGGGAGTTTCAGGGATTTGAACACTTGGTCCCCACTTGGTAGCCAGTGTTTGGGAAGGCAGTACTTGCTAGGGGAAGTATGTCACCAAGGTGGGCCTTGAGAGTTCATAGTTTCATGGTACTGCCAGTTTAATATCTGCTTTGTGACTGTGGCAGAAGATGTGATCTTTCAGCTTCCAACTCCAACAGTGAAGGAAAAAAAGGGAAGAAATGGTACTGATTGGAATTATGACAAGCTTTTAAAATGTGTATGTGCTGGCTAACTTCATGTCCAGTTGACACACAAACTAGAGTTATCCGAAAGGAGGGACATTCGACTGAGAAAATGCCTCCATAAGATCTGTCTGAAAGGTGTTTTCTTAATTATTGTTTAATGTGGAAGGGCCCAGTGTCATTGAACAATGAATAAATACATTGATTACTTGACCTTCCTGGTAATTGTGTTCTATAGTTATCTAAAGTACTTATGTTCCATAAAGCCAAAGTCAATCATAAATTAGCAAATACTGAATATATAATTCTAGACGCAAAGTAGTACCTGTGATACTTATGACAATGTAGAGATTTCAGAATTTTCTTGAGAGACCCAGCCACAGTACTTTCAGGTATGTGTACCGCTCTGCTCTCACTAAAAGGATTTTACACAAATTTTAAAAAATTACAAAATTAAATAAAATTAAAGCTATACATATTAGGGATTACCCCAGGGGAGGCGCACATCCATGTATAGTTCTTGCCCTAAGCCTTCTTCTTTTCCCAGTCTAGTAAACTTTTTTCATGATGGTACCTTCTTCCTTTCTAGTGACTCTGTCATCAGGTAGCAGTAAATAACGGATGCTGACCCAGTAAGAGCTCTGAAGGGCCTGGTCTCAGCATAATCAAAAGTTAATACTGAAGGAGGTCTGAGAAGTTGGTCCAGAGGTCCAGCAACGACAGTCCTCCCTGGCTGGGCAGCCTGTGCCTCAGACCACTTGGACGAGACATTCTCAGGGCTGTGCTCTGCAGCCCTCTTTCAAGTAGCATACTGCAGCCCCAGCTGTACTGCTTGGGTGGCAGAGCAGTCAGTCGGGGAAAGATGGACACACAGTAATGCCTTCCCTTATATCCTCCCACAGCTGATACCATCTGTTAGGGAAATCACAGAGTTTGTTTGTTTTGGTACGTGGGATTGGGCCTACGGCCTTGCACACGCTAGGCAAAAACTCTACCATTGAGACATCTCTGCAAGTCTTAGAGAAGTCATTTATTCTTTCAAATACATATAAGCAGAGAGAATTAGCCAAGAATTCTTTATGCACATGTGGGAGGTCAAAGGAAAAAAGCACAATAAAAAATATTCATTTTCCCCTCCTGAAAATCCAGAAAAAGCCAAAGAAGGAAAGATCATCGTACAGTGGATATTGCTATAAGTGTTATGCGTTTAGTCTGAAATAATCCTCATGCATTCATGTTTTAAATATTTGTTCTAAAGCTGGAGACTGTGGATTCTCTAGGAAATGGGGCCTCCATAGTAGAGAGAGGTCGCCAGAGATAGGCCTTGCAAGGTTGTCACCTGGGCTCGGGGCCTGACCCTCTCTTCTTCTATCTGTCCTGATGTGAAGAGCCTTGCAGTCCCACCATCAGGGAGCTGCTCCTCAAGGCCTTCCTTGCTGCAGTGGCATGAAACTCTCTAAAATCATGAGACAAAATAAACATTGTCTCTCCTGAGCTGTTCCTGTCAGCTGTCTTGGCCACAGTGACACAAACGTAACCAGTACTTTACAAGATGTGAAGTGACAACCTTTTCTTTGTTCTCTACACCAAGAAACACATTTTGGAAGTTTTCTTGATTAGGACATCTCCTCCCATATCCCCAGTGTCACCAAAATTGCTGTTGTGATTATTCGGCGTCCATCATTGCGCTTATTCATCTGTGGATCAGATACAACATCAGGTGCAGTGCTCCTTGTATCACTGTCATCTTATCTTCTGATGTTCCAGGCCACAGCTGCTATTCTACAAAAATGTGGTTGAACAGAAGTTTGGATAAAACTATAGAAAGGGAAACCAATGAATATCCATTCATTGATTTCTACATTCATATGGATCTTATACTAACTAAATTGCTATTTAGTTTATTTTTCACAGACCTGAGTTTGATTTTCTTTTCTGAAGATCAGAAAAGCAGAACTTTAGAGACACCATGCAATAATTTGCCAGTTGTCAGACATTCTAAGGTGCCAACTGACCTTCCATCTCCCTTCAAGTCACCTCCTAGTCCTTTTATTTGGCCTGTTATCAGAAAGTACCCCTACATTTAGGTGGGTCTCCCCACATCAACCCAGGCACACCCCCACCCAGGCATGTACACAGTGGGAATTCTTCTCTAGTGATTCTAGGTCGTGCTAATTGTGTGAACAAATCAAGCAAACAGTAACATAATATTTTTCCCCCCTGAACTTGAAACAAAATGTTTTTGGTTCTCTGAATGGTATCATGAGGCCTGAATAGTCCATTTATGGTGATCATCTGCCATTTCAAATTAAAAACCAAACAAGAACCTTAGCCTAGTCATTAAGTTATCCAATTATTGCGGTTCAGAATGATTTTTCATGACATTTGGAAGCTATTGTTTTCTACAAGCTTGTGTCCATTAGCCCCAGTGCTCTCCGTTTTCCCTGAGTTCATACTGTGTGCCTGGGTGTAGCTTCTGTGTAGGCTCTGTGTTCAGAGAACACCAGTCAGTGGGCTCTACACTCTCCACTTCTCTGCCCAGCACCCCAGGTGCCCCTGCTGGTGTGTGTGCGTGCGCGTGTGCGTGTGCATGCGCGCGCGCACATGTGTGTGTGTGTGTGTGTGTGTGTGTGCATGTGTGTTTGGGTTACCAAGAAGTGCCCTCTAAGAAAGAGCAATGTTAACAGGCCTTCTACCCTCAGTCAGCTGACTGTATCCTCAATGGCTTTACAAGAAAACCAAAAGAAAAACTCTTTAAAAACTTACTGCGTATTAATTGTAAAAACTGATGAGTTTCCTTATGATGTCTTCAAGTACACAGATCAGACACTGTACATCTTTGCCCATCACCCTCTCCGATCCTTCCTCACCTTCTCTGATCCTTCCTGCCTTCCTCTCCCATTGCTCCTATTCTCTTCCCAAATCACCCCAATATGTTTTCATTTATATATATGCATGCATAGGTATGTATTTAAGTTTCAGGCATGAGAAAAAAAAAAACACATCAGATTTGTTTTTCTGATCAAGCTTATTTCATTTATCTTGATGATCTTCAATTCCATTTATTTTCATACCAATGACAAAATTTCATTTTTTGGCTGAGTAAAACTTTGCTGTGTACGTTTGCATGTTTTCTTTGTTCATTAGTCTTTCGATGGACACAGGCTCATTCTACAACTTGGCTACCGTGAATTGACTCGCAATAAATATGGCTCCGAGCAATCACTCCTGCTGCGTTCTAATAGACTCCTTCAATGAAGTGACTTCATTGTATTGTAGGGTTTTGTTTTGTTTTTAATTTTTAAATTTTTTTAGTTTTTTATTTTTTAGGTTTCGTTTTGTTTTATTTTTGTTTTCATTTTGTTTTAATCTCCACCCTGATTTCTCATACTCACGCATTAGTTTATGATTTCACTGAGGCTGGATTTGTGTTCTCCTCCCTCAATCTTCACTGTTGGAGGCTGGTCTGTTGCTGTGTATACAAATGCTAAGCTAAATTCTGAATCCTAAGATCTGGTTTCTCTCCAGATGAGTGCATCCTCATGCACACCAGCTTGTGTTCTGCAAATCTTGTCCTCCAATTTAAAGCTCCCCAATTTAAAGGCCAGAGCCTGTGATTGGACAGGAGAGAGAGTTAAAGGTCAAACGAGGGGTTGTGTCTCTTGCTCCTAACTTGGAGGATTTACATGCTATTATTTCGTATGCCTTATATCCCACTACCTGAAATAACTTATTATTAAATGTGAGAGTGTGGCCCAGGGCTGGGAAGATGAGTGAGCAGGGATAAAGGGAGTGATGGTTTAAATGAGAAGTGTCACTCCCTCATAGGCCCACAGATATGAGTACTTGATCTCCAAGTGCCATTGTTTGGGAAGGTTGTAGAACCTTTAGGACCTTAAGCCTTCTGGTGGAAGTACAGAAGGTGGTAAGCTTTCAGATTTTATAGCCTGGCCCCACTTCCTGTTCTCTCTGCTTCCTGCATGGATGAACATGTGCTTAGACAGTTTCCTGCTTCTGTTACCATGCTTTCCTGCTGCCACCCCTACCTGCTGCTGCTGTGCCTATGCCACCATGATGGATCAGACCCCTCTGGGCTAAAATAAACCCTTTATTCTTTAACTTTTGCCAGGGTGTCTTTTTTGCAGAAACAGAAAAGTAACTGATACACAGGGCTCGTAAGCCCGGTGGGCTGAGCTGAGCTGCTGGAATCCATGGTAGATGGAGAATTGGATTCCTCAAGTTATCTTCTGACCTCCATGCTGATGCTTACAAGCCAGCACCCCCATGCAAACATTATGTACACAATAATGATAGTGTGTGTATATTATTAATAATAATATATTAAAATGTAAACAGAATAGGCTCCCTTTCTGGGCTTGGGGTGAGGCTCTGCTGTAGAGCTCTTGTTTACAAAATGTGAGGCCCTGCAGCCCAATCCCAGTACGGCATGCAAAAACCAAACCAAACCAAAACAACCAAGAAAGAAAGAAATGTCAGTTTCAGTTTCTCATGGGTTTAATTAATCAGAAGTAAATTATATCACTTCAAGACTTTGGAGCTTTAATGGACACAGATGATATGGAAGGTGGAACAAGTCACTCAAGAGGCAACATGCTATAGGACACTGTTTTGAGAGGAACTGGGTTTAAATGCCTGCCATGCCACTTAGGAAGTGTGGGTCTTTGAATGGAGCTCTATCTTTGATTTTTGGTTTGTACCTCTTTAAAATGGGGTCATAGGGGAACTTACATTGTGGTGCTCAAACTCTCAGATAACGTGCACCATGCCTACTTCATAACGAGCACTTGCTGTCTTGTCACGATGTGGGCGGTGGAGAAGCTGATGGTGCTGATTGCTAATGTCAGGCTGTCTCCAGGCCTCTTATCTGATTGAGGCAATGCCACATGGGGCAACATTGAGAGAGTGCAACACCAGCTCAGAAGGAAGCACAGAGACACAAAGTGGTTCTGGAGAGGAGAGAAGAGGGCAAAACAACCATCAGAAGTGTGTGAAGACGGGAAAGGGAGCAGATGTGTGCTAGAAATACAGAGTGTCTCAGCTCCATAATAGAGAGGATGGCCTGTCCTCAGGAAAAATAAAAGAAAACTCAGGAAGTCTCAAGACAACCGATCAATCAGCCCTGGCTATTCCACAAGGCATATGCCTCCCCTTTAGATCAGATCAGGAATGGGTCAGGCCTGTAAGATGTTAGTGGATCTGAAAAACACTTGTTATCTAACGATTTCCCAAGAGTGCCCTGCACATCTGTCCTGTTTGTGATGTGTAAGCAGACCGACTATGTGCTAGTCATACCAGAGTGTGCTGCATCCACATCTGGTTTACATAATTACTAAAAATTTTTTATCAGCATCTTTGCGTATAGTCATTCCACTTATAGAAAAGAAAAGTTTCCTTCTAATATGCAGTGTGATGTTCCTACACCTCAGGTTTCTGATGATTAACTGGACTGTCTCAGTTCTGTAAACTTGGGCTGAAGGTGACACAGGAAGTGGCCTAACACGTTTCTCAGAATGTATTGCTGTTGTTCAGATATACATATGAGAGGACAGTTTATAGCTTCGGACTTCTCCCTAGCTGAGCTCATTCCCTTTGTTCTTAGGCTGAGTTACCCACCAAACAAAACCTTAGGGACAGAGATATAGCCACAGCGGCCATCTGCCCCAGTTTGCCTTTGGAGGGCTTGCCTGTGCAAAAACTCTACAGTGCCAAGCAAGAATGGTTCGTCATGGTACACAATTCTTCCATGAACTGATGAATAATAATAAAAAAAATGATTAAGAGGGAAAAAAGATGTGTACACAAATTTCTTTCAAACCAAGAATCAAAGTGAAGGCGGAAACTTAGCAGTGTTAGCAAAAGAAGGCATGTATGTTCACGTATGAAACATGCAGAATTTATCACTTCAACTCTGGGTTTTATAAATCTTAATAGTATTGGAGAATGGAGGGAGGGAGGGACAGAAGGAAGACTATCAGGATGTCCTAACTGTACTTATTTTTAAAATTTTTTTTATGAATAAGAAGTCTGTATAGAATTAAATCAGCTTTTCAGTGTGAGAAGCACTTGCTTCCAAGCCCGGTGCCCTGCGTTTGATCCCACACTGGTGGTGGAGGACAGTTTCCAATGTTCTGTCCTCTGATTTCCCCATGAGTGACACTAACTCACTCATCAAATGTGCAGGTTAGATTTTTGTCAACTCAACACAAGCTAGAATTAACAACTGGAAGCCCCAGACAGAGTTACTGCTTGACCATAGCAGAAACCGTCTTTGGATTTGAACTCCAGTAGCCTGGTCTAGAAGCTGCCAACCTGGCAGCACAATTGATTTGGAATTGTGCCCACATTGTTATTTCATTCCGTTTCCCATTAAAAAAAAAAAAAAAAAAAAAGTGGAGACAGAATTAAAATGTTCCAGACACCCAGGTCCCATGTATTTGAACTGATATCAGCAAACTTTCCTGGCTAGGTGCCTGCCTGAGGGTGGGGGCGGGGCTAAGGGACACACTGCAACATCAGGGGGACAGGAACTATTGCTGAAAAACACTGAAGCCCAGCCAGAATCCTCCAGAAAGAGCAGAGTCCCAGCCCAACCAGGCGGAGGCTACAGCCTCCTCCGCAGAGAGCGCCTGAATGGGCTTGCGCTTTGTTTCAGGCCCCCTTTCTTGACCTTTTCTGGACAACTTACATAGGACAACTTAAGCCGGATGGTCTTTGTCCTCACTGCCCTTCCGTACTTGACTTCAAGCCTGGATGGAGGTGTTCAGCCCTTAACAGATCATATAAGTGAACATAACAAAATTTACCATTTAATTCAGTGGTGTCAGCTGCATTCACATAAATATTGGCTCTAATGCAGGGGCCATGCTGAGGTGGCTCACCTGGACATCTTTAATACATTTTTAGTCTTTAAGAACTTCAGAAAAGGAAAAAAGGAAAACATTCATCAGGATTCTGTATTTGCTGCCCTCCCCCCCAAGGTGGGACACACGGCAGCCATATCCAAACCCCCCTGGGCATCTTAAACACAAGGACATTCTTCAAAGGACTCAAGCTCTTGCCTCTTTCTACGTCCCAGAAGACTCCCTCCACATCCCATTGTCCTGCATCCTTAGGCTGCTTCAATGCGGAACACTTCGATGGGGGACACTTCCGTTCTTTGTGCATGTCCAGGTGTGTGTTTGCATGTGTGTTTATGGCAGTGGGAATGCACAAGTGTCCTGTGAGTGGGTCGCTTTGTCTCTTACATTACTGCTTCTCAAGAGTTTAGTCCAATCCCCCACCCCACCCCCATCCCCTGGTCAAATTGATTCCTTGTGTTAGATGCAAGCTAAATATTATGGATGGGATAGGAAGCTATTACTTTCTTTGTTGTATCTCTCTCCACCCCCTCCCTCCCTCCCTCCCTCCCTTCCTCTTTCTCTCTCTCCCTTTCTCTTTCTCTTTCTCTCTCTCTCTCTCTTCCTTTCTGTTTTTTTTTTTTGATATATAATCTCACTCTATAGCTCAGGCCAGCCTTAAACTTATAGCAATCCTTCTGCCTCAGTCTTCCAAATGCTGAGATTACAAACAAGAGTTACCACATCATGCTTTGAAGTTGTTGTTACTGTTGTTGTTATTTCTTATTATTACTATTATTATTATTATTATTATTATTATTATTGATACTAGGCCCCTACAGTTTGCACAGCCCTACAAGGCAGGTCTCCCACAAAACTGCTTTCAATTCAGATGCCAGCTGCAAGCTCAAGGGGTTTCACATCATCTACACGGTGACTAGCTGCCTACAGATTCAGGGTTGCTGACCATCCCCTCAGGATCATTAGAATAATTCACCTAACTCACTCAAGAGCTGCACTCACAATGACTATTTTATCATAAGGGATACAAGTAGGAACAGACAAGTGAAGTGGTACATACAGTGATGTCTAAAGGGATACAATGTAGGAACAGACAAGTGAAGTGATACATACAGTGATGTCTAAATGGGCCTCAAAAGCATTTTCTCAGCCCTTTCCCTGGGACAAACCTCCTTTGAATGATGCTACCTGTGCACCAACTAGGAAGTTGTGGATGGTATATGGTTGTGGATTTCATTTGCATCTTCTTTTCTTTTTGCTTATAAATAATTGATACATGTTATAAATATTTTATGTGTAGAATTCTTTTTAAAAATATATCTTATGTGTATGATTGTTTTGCCTGTGTGTATAAATTTGTACCATGTGCTTGCCTTGCATTTAAGGAGGTCAGATAAGGGCATTGAGTCCCCTGAAACTGAGATTACAGACAGTTGTGAGCTGCCCTGTGGGTGCTAGAAATAAAACCCAGATCGTCTTGAAGATCAGTGAATGCTCTTAAACACTGAGACACCTCTCACATCCTTAAATTGAATTTTCTTAATGCATAATAATTTTACTATCCTTTCATGTGCTTATTTGTTCCCTGTCATCCTTACTCTCTCTCTCTCTCTCTCTCTCTCTCTCTCTCTCTCTCTCTCTGTGTGTGTGTGTGTGTGTGTTATGGTGTGCTTGAGATGAAACCCAAGGTCTCAGATATGATACACACCTGCTCTACTACAGAGCTATACTTTGAGTCCTGTGTTCTTTCTTCCAGTGAAGAACTTTTTCAAATATTTTGCCCATATGTCTCTCATGTCCCTCATGTCCCCTTTACAGGTGATTTACAGGTGAATTTTGAATATTTTCCTCATATTTTAGCTCAAATGTTCACACAGCTACTGCTACTCAAAGTGGGAGACAAGACTTTCTGGAAGGATCCAGTTTTTGTTTGTTTGTTTCTGTGTTTTTTGTTGTTTTGTTTTGTTTTTGTTTGTTTATTTTCAAAGCTAAGCCTAAGGAAAATAGAGTGATTTTTTTTATTCTCCTCCTCCTCCTCCTCTTCCTTTTCCTCCTCCTTCTTCTCCTTCTTAATTTTTTTTTTTTTTTTTAGACAGGGTTTCTTTGTGTAGTCCTGGCTGTCTTAGAACTCATTCTGTAGACCAGACTGGCCTCAAACTCACATAGATCCACCTGCCTCTGCCTCCCAAGCACTGGGATTAAAGACATGTACTACCACCATCAAGCTAGAGTGATCTTTCTTACTCAAAGCCCTTTGGGTTCATGGGCACTAGGTCTTATAAGGGGAGCAGTCAGAGGGTCTCCATTGGGCACCAGTTTCTGAATCTTCTTTCAGACACATACACTGCCTTTCTGTAAGTCGATTCATGTGTTTTTGTTAGTTGATAACATAAATTCTGAGATCCATCCCCACCAACCAACCCTCCCCACGCTGCGTGTCATCTTTCAGTGTTGTTTTCAATAACCCATTGTGAAGGTTTGAAGGAGAATGGCTCCTATAGGTTCATACACATATTTGAATACTTGGTCTCTAGTTGGTGGAACTGTTTGGAAAGAATTAGAAAGTGTGTACTTGCTGGAGCAAGTGTGCCCTTGGGCTTGGATTTTGAGGTTTTAAGAGCTCACACTATTCCTTATAGATGAAGATGTAATCTCTCAGTTACCATTCCAGTACATTCTGCCATCCTTCCTACCATGATGGTCATGAATTCTAACCCTCTGCCAGCGTGAGCCCCAAATTAAGCATTTTGTTTTATAAATTGCCGTGGTCACCATGTCTTTCCATAGTAATAGAGAAATAACTAAAACACTTATCAACTCCAATTTACACTGTCCATTTACCCCAGGGTGTGGGATTATCCATTGGAATGTGGTCAACCAACCAGGAGTCACATGCTTAAAGAAGACAGCTCTCCTTCCCTCAGAAGCCATCAACTGTCTATGTTCCTCACCAAGGGGTAGAGACATCTAAACTGCTTCCCACACCATGCTATGGCATTCATTAGGTTGACCCTATGTAACTTTTGTACGGGAAAACCACAGCAGCTGTGAGTTCACAAGAACAGAGATGTCCAGAAGATATCTTCTATTGCTCCAGTCCTTCCTGGCTGAGGTTCTTATGACCTTTCCATACCCACTTCAGATGGGCATGTGCGCTCTCAATGGCGTCCCCTTTCCTGTTGGCCCCCAAAGGCATTCTCTTCTCTCCTTTCTGGAGTCTGTGATACAGTGCTTCTATCATTCACATTTTAGAGTGTTATCAGTTTTGTGTGTCACCTGGCCATCATACTCAAACTAACTTCTGTTAAGGCTCTTCCAGAGAGGAGCTGTCTAGGTAGGAATACACTGGGATCTTTCAGAAAAGACACAGCACACCTGCTAGCTAGCATAAGTAGTCGGTGAGGACACCTGGCCACAGATCTGACTTCAGGCAGCCCATCTGCCATAACAAAGATGCATCCTGAGACTACAGGATATTGCAGGCATCCCTCGGGGCTTCCCCTGAAACGCCAGCAGGAAAGGAAGAGAGTCTCTAATTCTCCTTCACAAGTTAGAGGGCCTAGGGAATGCTGAGAAGTCAAGCAGAACAAAATGAAGGTTAAAATATGAGAGAGCAGAGGGGTGGGTGATGGCGATGCAGACAACAGATCTCGCTATTCCTTCAAAAAAGTTGTTCTGATTTTCACCTTCCTTCATGGTGAACCTTCTCCCCTCATGAACTGGAGTTTTCAACTCCAGTTGAAGAGAGCAATCCAGTCTGTCCAAGGCGAAGGGTTCCAGATACTCATGAAAACACCAGTTCTGTGTTACTGCCAAACCAGGAAGAGCTAAACTAAAATCGAAAACCGCTGGTTCTCTGTCACAGGTGTCATGTTCCCTGAGAGTAACGATCAGGTGTGAAAGGAGGACTCCTTTCTGTGGTGCAGGTGGATACGGACACTCCATCAGCACCATCAGAAATGAAAACAGTACGCCTCTGGTCCATGCTTTTTTGGTTGTGTGAGCCATGAGTCAAACATTATGAATGCAATTTGATATATTCTCAGAATCAAAACATTTGCAGATAAGACTGGAATTCCATCAAACAGTTCTGTTTCTTGGCCCTTCTTCTCCAGTACCAAGCTCTGGAATCACCAAAGCTTTTCACAGATTTCGTTTTTATCAAATTATAATTCATAGTTCTGACATAGGAATTCCTTCCCAGCATCAGGAAGTGAAAACACTCCCCCAAGCTTGGAATGGGAACACCATTGTTCAAAAGATCGCAAATCAACTGGAAGGTAAGTTTATAAATAAGCCAAATTCAGAAAACTCAGAATGAGTTATGTGACATTCTGCCTGGGTTCCTTTAAATCAGTGGTTCTCAGCCTGTGCATTGTGACCCCTTGGGATCAAACAACCATTTCACAAATATCACACATCAGACATTCTGCAATAACAGACATTTGCATTGTGATTCACAACAGTAGCAAGCTATAGTTATGAAGAAGCAATGAAAATAATGTTATGGTTCAGGGTCACCACAACATGAGGAACTGTATTCAAGGGTCACAGCATTAGGAAGGTTGAGAACCACTGCCTTAAATATAAATGTGTTCTGAGTGATTTTTCTTGCTGCTTCCCACGAAGGGAGTAGATTGGGCTTGACTGGCTCCAAAGAACTCAGTATCAAAACTGTTTCTAATTTGCCTGGAATTTTCTGTAATGAGAGCTTCTCCCTTCTTGCTTGATTCCTTTGCTGAAAACCTCAAGAACTCACAAACCACCTCCACCGACCAGTGCAGATGAGAGGCTCCTTCCTGTCACCTTCGAACCATCTCTGGTTATTACAGGCCAGTTGCTATGTTATTGGTTTTGGCTAGGAATGGAGTTATTCAGTGAGTAGAGATAAAGGGCGTGGTTGTTCTAGATCATATGAAAGAACATTTAGAGAGGTGGAGTCAGGGACAAAACTCAAAACAAAGAAATCGATTCTAGGATGTGTAGAGGAATCTTAATTCAGCAAGTAGGCTGCTCTGGCAAGAGATCACATCCAAAGACCTTCTAGGTCTACGATCTGGCTAGAATGCAGACACACCCTTGGTACACACCTTTAGTCCCTAACAATAAAGGTAAGGTTAGTTTGTAGAAGGAAGCACCTGCCCATGTTTGAAACTGATGTCTAATTGAAGGGCAGACAAAGTGATGAGTCAGAGAAAGACTTGATAGACTGAATCAGAGATAAGATACACCTAATTCATATGAGAATAGCACAGTAAAGAGAGGGAGAGAGAACAGGGTTGACACAGGTAGTGGTTGTATATATGTGGCACCTTTACCAGGACAGTTGTGCAAAGACGGGTTGCAGAGAGAACAAGTTAGACATAGGTGAAGACAGAATGAACCAGAGAATTAGGACCCAGAAGATTAGAATATATTGCCAAAGTTAATATAAGACCATGCTGAACAATTCAGTCAGAAGCCAAGAGAAGCCAGATTTAATCAGTCAGCATGGAAAATTAGATTGTATGGAAGCTAAAAGGTCCCAGACCTAGACCTAGGGATTCGACAGCCTAGGCTGACTCCATGACAGGCTTCAAACTGGCAGTTCAGGAGATTAACCTAATTCTATGTTTCCAAGAACTGGAAAAGTCCAGACAAGTTCAGGCCTCAGAAGATGCCCTGCCACCTGGTGGCCTGAGGCAAGGACAATGGGTCAGCAGCAGTTTTCATACTTCCCCCAAAACAGTTTCCATACTTCCCCAACAACAGATTCCATACTTCCCCAGCAACAGTTTCCATACTTCCCCAGCAACAAGTTACAGCCCCCCCCACACACACCCCAGCAATGGTTCCAGAATGTCCCTAAAGATAGAGCCAACTATTTAGAGGTCACCTACCCCTCCCCAGAATCCCCCCAATGTGCTTTAAATTAGACCTGTGAGCTCACTGGGGTGTCTCCATCTTGGAATGGGAGACGTCAACATGATAGACTTCTACAGAATACAACACCATTTGCTTTTACATGATATTTGAGTCCCAGTTATCATTCTCTGGCAAATCATGGACCTCCATAGGGATAGTTAGAACAAAGAAAGAAGCACTCTTGCCTCAGCCCAAGCCATGTAGTCCAACAGCTTGGGTACAGCTCTCATCTCATCCCATCGTCTGAAGAAATGAAAGTGACATTTACAAGGATATATTTGTAGTTTGTAATAAAAATTTCCCCCTTTTCCTTCCATAATAATTTTCATGTCAGATGATTTCCGGAAACTTCAGATAGATATTTATTCAAACTTCAGATCCTATCACAATTTATCAGAAGCTGGGGAACTTCTGTTTTGATGATATTAACTGTTGGATTTCACAGAAAATATAAGGCATTTACCAGTTTATATGCTCCCACCCCATACTATAAAAGGAGCTGAAAAGATGACTCAGTGGTTAAGAACACTGGCTGCCCTTTCAGAGGACTTGTGTTCCATTGCCAGAATCTACATGGTGGCTCACAACTGGCTATGACTCTAGTTCTTAAAGATCTGGGGCACACACTCACATGGAACACAGACACACATGCAAGCAAAGTGCATATACACAGCAAATGAAAGCCTGAAGTGTCACTCACTCACTGTCTTGGATTGTGTGTGCCTGAGACATTCCTGTAACTTTGTGTCACTGAAATCTAAATTCAGAGTGTTG
The DNA here is from genome assembly GCF_900095145.1 of Mus pahari. Classification (NCBI taxonomy): domain Eukaryota; kingdom Metazoa; phylum Chordata; class Mammalia; order Rodentia; family Muridae; genus Mus; species Mus pahari. The sequence continues at coordinate 129,307,390 of NC_034590.1, read as the reverse complement.
CTTCTCCTGACAGTTCAAATGCTCTCAACGCCTTCTCCACACCAGGGGGCTTTTCTATCTTGGTGGAAAGTTTGAGGTCAACCTCAGTGGACCTCGGGCTCATGCTAGAGACTTACTTTAGTTCACTTCCAGAAAGCAGACATATCCTCAAAACCACAGAGTCACACACAAGGGAATACCATTATTGTTAGGGTTAATGACATTTTCAGAAGTATTTTGTTTGTCTGAGGTAAAATCTTGGAGAGTAAATGAATAAGAGGGGGATAGTAGTCATAAGTGCTGTAACCTATTCCATGCTCTCCATAGTGGCATCATGTAACATTTTAAACCGATTGGCTAGTTTTTATCACTAGCTGCAGTATAACTATTACTTATCCTTTAAGTACTTTAGAGAATAAGTATGTTGAAAAACATTGCCCCCAGAATATCCCATCTTAGATTTTTTTGTTGTTGTTTGAAATAAATATGTTAAGATTTACTTATCCTTATTTGTCTCTGTGTGGTGATGTGCACCTGAATGCAGGCACGTAAACCTGGAGCTGGAGTTAAAGCCAGCTGTGAGCTGTCTGATGTGGGTGCAGAAAGCTGAACTTGGGTCTTCTGCAAGACCAGTGCATGCTCTTAACCACGGAGCCATCTCTCAGCCCCAGATTTAATAAGAGTAGAAACATAAGGTTTTTCCTTATTGTGTCTTCCAAATTTAAAAACGGTGACTGAGCCAGGCAGTGGTGGCACATGCCTTTAATCCCAGCACTTGGAAGGCAGAGGCAGGAGGATTTCTGAGTTCCAGGCCAGCCTGGTCTACAAAGTGAGTTCCAGGACAGCCAGGGCTACACAGAGAAACCCTGTCTCGAAAAACCAAAAAAAAAAAAAATAAAATAATAATAATAATAATAATAAATAAATAAAAATAAAAATGGTGACTGACCCCCAGCAAACACTTATAGAATGAAGGAATGGATGTAGTACTCAAAGCAAAAAAGGTTGAGAACATAGTCTTTCAGAATTCACTGTATACTTCTATATTCTCTTCTTTCTATATGCCATGCATCCACAGATTCCATGTAGAGTTAACTTTCCTCTGAATGTTGCTTTCCATGCTAATCTGCTGGATGCTCCTGTCATGGGTGTGGCTGGCATTCATTCAGGCTGGCTTTTGATTTTTATCTAGAACATGGACCAGATATATCTTCCTAGAAAGTCTTGGATTTTTGCCACATTTAAACTGCCTACTGCAGAGAACACAGGAATCAGGGCACTGAAACAGAGATATGAACTGGTTATGAGTAGATTTAAGGAAGTGAAGGCTCTGTTCCACCCAGTGAAGCTGTAGAAGCTGATGTGAGCCTCTGAGATAGCAAGATTGGAGGGCCTTCTTTTTTTCCTTAAGCAGTTGCTATTTATCAGCCATCCTCTTTGTTCTCCTGAGAATTGGGGTGAGGACCAGAATGGATTAAAAAAAAATGCAAATCACAGTGGGAATGAGTCCATCAGCTCAGCTGAGGCAAAAATGACTGTTTGGGATGATTCTTCCCTTCATAACTAAGCAAGACCCTTCTCTTCAGAGCAGAATGTGGAAGTTTCTGGGGGGTTGACTGGCATTTCCTGTTAAGGAAAATTCGAAAGTGAAGTAGAAATGAAAGGATAGCCTGGAAGGTGAAGTGCCCAGATGTAGTTATATCAAGGTAGGGCCTTGGAATTCTGGTGTGAAAATGTCACTGATGCTGTGGAGAGGGGACCCAGGTTGTGTACAGAAGATACAAGGCTGCCCACCACAGTAGAAAGCCCACAAATGGTCTGTCAACGTCCTGCTGGTGAGCTACAGAGGGCATCCTCAGCATCTTCAGACAAAGCTCATAACTGACTCCACCCCCAGGGACACTCCTGAACATACAACATGGAGAGTGCCCTCAAATGACACCCTTCTGTGGCGTTTCCTGATCATGTTTGCATAGCTGTTCCTACTAAGTGCTTGCTCTGCTGTGGAAGCAAAACAGTGTTTGTGTGATGTCAGGAACCATATGGTTTCTGAATTGCAGTTGAAGAAACCCTCTCTTACATACTTCTGGGCAAGTGAGAAGGCTGGGTTAGGGAAAGGCACTTGTCACCAAGCCTGCTGCTGATCTTTAAATAATGACCCTGTGGTGGAAGGAGGTACAACCCTGCAAGGTGGCTTGCAGTCTTCTGACTTCCACATGCATAAAGCTCTCTCCTTCCCTCTCTCCCTCCTCCCTCCCTAATTCTTTCTCTCATAACACACACTCAAACTAAGTAAATAAATGTAACAACAACAGCAAAGCACTACTAAAGTAGGCAGAAACTCTAGCTCAATGGTAGAATGCTTGACAATCATGTGTGAGGTCTTAAGTTCAACTCCCATGACTGCAACAAAACAAAACAAATCAAAACAACAACAACAACAAAGAAAACAACAAAAACTCAATTCTGATTTTGATGCTCTATGGATCCATGTGAATGATTTCTTCTTCTGATACCTGTTTTTAGATTGTATGACAGAGGATAATCTTTCCATTCCTTGACACATATTGGGTTCTAGGTAAGCAACTACTAGCAGAGGCAGCAGTGATACAGAATGTTCTGTGAGACTGAGCCCTTCAAGGAGCCATTTGGAACTCACAGCCAGGTACCAACTTCTGCAGAACAGAATGTACTTTCTTATGAGTCTCATAAAGACTGCCCTTCCCAGGGATGGGCTGTCAGGGCTCTTTAATCACAACACTGCTGCAGAACTTCACCAGGCTTTTAACGGTGTGTGTGTGTGTGTGTGTGTGTGTGTGTGTCTATGTATATGAGTGTGTGTCTGTGTGAGTATTTTTGTGTGTACATGAGTTGTAAGTATTTTTGTGTGTACATGAGTATGTGAGTATATTTTTGTGTGTATATGAGTGTGTGAGTATGTGTATTTATGTGGATATGTGTGTGTGACAGAGATAGATAGAGAAAGAAAGAGAGAGAGAGAGAGAGAGAGAGAGAGAGAGAATACAATAGTAATATATTCTGTAATATGAGTAACAGGGATTCTTAAATTTTTTTCCACTTGTGACCTCTTTTCACTTGGGAAATTTTTAATAATCAGATACATAGAAAATATACATATATGTAAAATAGCTATCAAACCATTTACTGATAATATTTTAGTGAGAAATCTATTTAAAGACAATTCCCTGTCATACATAGAAAATTACCATTTATTAAAGATGAAAAGAAAATTACATGCTAATGAGATGAGCTCATTTATTTTTGCAAAAAGTGTTGGCAGAATATTTGATGCTGTAGGAAGTAAGGCATCTTCAACCCTTCTCAGAGCTGATTGATGTTTTGATTTTTTCAATCATCAATGCTGAGAGCCCTATTTGGGCATACACCCAAAAGAGGCTCCATCCTATCACAAGGACACTTGCTCAGTTATGCTCATAGTAACTTTATTCATAATAGCCAGAAAAGGTAAACAACCTAGATGTCCCTCCACTGAAGAATGGATAAAGAAAATGTATATAAATATATACATTTATATAACGGAGTATTACTCAGCTGTTAAAAACAATAACATCATGAATTTTTCAGGCAAATGGATGGAACTAGAAAAAACTCATCCTGACCCAGGTAACCCAGACCCACAAAGACAAATATGTTATGTACTCAGTTGTACATGGATATTAACTGTAAATAACCCACAGACTTAGGGAGGCTATGTAACAAGGAGGGATTAAAGGGTGTCTTAGTCAGGGTTTCTATTCCTGCACAAACATCATGACCAGGAAGCAGTTGGGGAGGAAAGGGTTTATTCAACTTAAACTTTCCACATTGCTGTTGATCATCAAAGGATGCAGGAATGGAACTCAAGCAGGTCAGGAAGCAGGAGCTGATGCAGAGGCCATGGAGGGATGCTACTTAATGGCTTGCTTCCCCTGGCTTGCTCAGCTTGCTTTCTTATAGAACCCAGGACTCCCAGCCCAGGGATGGTACCACCCATAAGGAACCCTTCCCCCTTGATCACTAATTGAGAAAATGCCTTACAGCTGGATCTCATGGAGGTATTTTCTCAACTGTGATAACTCCAGCTTGTGTCAAGTTGACACAAAACCAGCCAGTTCAAAGGGGACACAGTAACTTCTACCTGGGAAAGGGAAATAGAACGTATTTCACAGGTGGAATAGGAGTCCATGGGGTTGGGAATAGGAGGGGTCCACTGGCAGGGGTGGGAGAGAGAAAATACTGGGAGAAAAGACTGGAATTGGGGGTCATTTCTGAGGTAAGGTAGAAACCTAGTAAGTGCAGTGGAAAGTTCATGGAGTTGCGACTAGAGTAACCTTAGCAAAGACTTCTGGTAACGGGGGACATGGAGCCTGAACTGGCAATCTATCTGTCTTCTGTAACCAGGCAAGATATCAAGTGGAAGGATTGGTGCACCCGTCTAGGCACAAAACCTTCCAACTACAGTTTGTCCTGCCTGCAGAGTGTTCTAGAACCAGAGCTTAACAGAATCACCACCAGAGAGACTTTATCCAGCAACTGATGGGAGCAGATGCAGAGTCCCATTGCCAATATCAGGTTGGCATTAGGGATTCCTAATTAGGTTGAGCTCAGGGATTCCTGCAGACCAGGAGGGGGAAGGATCGAAGGAACTAGAGGGGTCAGGGACACACTGAGAGAGAGAGAGAGAGAGAGAGAGAGAGAGAGAGAGAGAGAGAGAGAGAGAGAGAGAGAGAGAGAGAGAGAGAGAGAGAGAGAGAGCAGGGATCTAGGAGGTGAGGGGGTGAAGCTGGGGGGTGAAGCTGGGGGGGAGGGGAGGAGGGAGGGTAAACTGCAGTCAGAATGTAATATATGAGAGAATTATTTAAAAAAAAACACTTGGTCAAATGCAGTGTAATATATGAGAGAATGATTTAAAAAAAAAAAAACACTTGGGCAAATGCAGATTTCTGATCACTTTAAAAACCACAGAATTGGACTGAGTAAGAACTTTCAGAACTCTAATGAAAAGCAGATGGGTTCACAAAACTGCTCACCACACATTAAACTAAGTAAAACTTAGTTATTATATAGGAGTGAATAAACTCGGGGTCATTGTAATTTCCACTTCTCCTTTGAAGTCATGTTGGTTCTTAGGTGTCATATTTTTCAGCTTTAAGAAAGCCTTCCCTGCCTTCACTTACGATGTCCATGACTTGGAGCACTTTACGCAAACCCAGAACTCGTCGCTTCTCTTGCTGCCCCATCACTCCTGGCTTTGGAGCCCTATTAAACATTCTTATTGGCCTCATGGATATTTTTGCTAAGGGAGGGAGGGAGGGTCTGCCCTCCTGTCTGCAGGCTGTAATTCATCAAGTTCTTGGCTTGGCTTCTGGTTCTGGAGAAGTTTGTAAACGCTTAATCTGATACTTAGAATTGTCAGGTAGCTTTGTTTTATATATATATATATATATATATATATATATATATATATATATATATATATTTTAAATTACATTTGTTTGTTTGCTTGTTTGTTGGTGTATGGTGAGGGTGATCCGGTGCGCGCCTGTCTTGATGATCCCGTAGGAGTCAAAGGAAGACTTTGGGAGTCTGCGTTTCTTCATAACATGTGGCTCCCAGGGACTGGACTCGGGTTGTCAGGTTGAGTAGCAGATGCCTCTATCCACTGAGCCTGCTCTGTGGCCCAAGCTGTATTTTTTTTTTTCCCTCTCAGAACTTTGAAATTAAAAATTCTTTAATCTTTAGAATACAAAGTAACAGGTTCCATCATGATGTTTTCATGCACTGAAAGGTTTTTTTTTTGTTGTTGTTGTTTTGTTTTTGCTTTGTTTTGATTTTTAAACAACAACAATGTTTTGCAGCTAGCGAAATGGCTCAGTGGGTAAAAGTGTTTTCAATGAAAACCTGGCAAATTGAGTTTGATCTTCAGAACCCATGTAAACTTGAAAGGAGAGAACCACTTCCCAAAAAGTTGTTCTCTGACCTCCATACACACCTGTGTAGTGGCACTAGAGACCATCCAAACAGCACACACACACACACACACACACACACACACACACACGCACACGCACAGGCATATGCACACACACACACATTTAGACACACTCGTACCCTTGCACACAATTTTTTTTTAAATTGGTAAAACCTGACATTTGGGCAACATAATATCATAAAGCCTGTAGCTCACTACCAGTGTATTTTAAGATAAATTGAGTGATACTATATATCACATTAAAAGACTATGAGATACATAGTGGTTGAGAGATGGCTTAGTGGTTAAGATCACTTACTTCAGAGAACCTAGGTTCAAGTCCCAGAACCTAGATGGCAGTTCATTATCATCTATAACTCCACTTCCAGGGCATCTAATGACCTCTTCTAACTCCTGTGAGTACTAGGCATTCATGTGATACACATACACATGGGCAAAACCGTAAAAAGAAACTAAAAATAATATTCTTTTTTTTAAAAAATAAAGTACATATATAGCAGTTGTTTTGCTGTCTCTCTATAATCATGACAAGCTAAATGAAACTAGGGTAATTTCATAAAAAAATAACAAACAATGATTATTTTGGATGAAAATAGGAGTGACTATAGACAAGATTTATCTAAATGGTGTGGGGACGTGGAAGGCAGCCTTGTGATGGAAAAAGTGGCTGGAGAGTAAGACACATCGGGCTCCGTGACTCCTCGAAGAGTCCTATCTGCAGCACCTGGCATTAGATCTAAGATGGTTCCTGGCCCTCTAGTGAGACAGCAAAAATGAACCAAGGCCAGGGCAGCGTCTGCTTCCCCCGTCCTCATGGAAGTCCTCACAGGCGAGGATGCTCCCCCATTCCTTATGAGTTATCTCGTTAGGTAGGGCTTTCATTGGATGGTGAGATATAATTAGCTGAGGATTTGGGGGTTTGGGATTGGCTCATATGATTGGTCAAGGATTTAGGTGCTTCAGATTGACTCAAATACTGTATATACACTTATGGGCTGAGCAAGAAACTCAGATCATCTGCACTCTAATGCTGGTCTCTGGAGTCAGAGTTCCCAGGATTCGTCATGTGACTCCATCACCTCTCACCCCTTACTTCCATCTTTGGTCCTCCTCCCACAAAATGGAAAGTCATAGTTTATCCATTATCAAATTCTAGTCTCATTTGCTTTCAAAACAGAATCCTGCTGTATGCACAAGTTGGCCTCAAACTTGCCACAGCTTCCTAAGTGCTAGCTATATGTGCCTGTGCTACCACTCCTGGTTTATAGCTAATTAATTTTAAATATTAGCTTTACAATCTGAGGCTGGGTGGGCTTCAACTCCAAAATGGTCACTGAAGATGCTGCTCAACTTACAACGGCCTTTGACTTAGTGTACCCGAGTCCAAGACCAGAGCCAGATTTGTGTGTGTGTGTGTGTGTGTGTGTGTGTGTTCCAACAGACCAAGATCCTTCACCCACTTCAGAAGAAGTTTTGGTGAAGTCGAGGAGTTTAATTCAACACAGCTATGCTGGGAAAGGAAATGGAGACCAATATCTTCCGTTCTGTGTTGGTAATGGTGCTTGCATCATACAGGGGAAGAATTAAAGCTAGGTGCTGCCTGGAAGCATGTGTGGTCTAGTAGTCTTTGTGGGACTATCTAGTCATCTCTCTCTCTGTCCACCGCGTTCAGTCTAGTGCTGTTTGTGGGTTAGTTTTGATAACTGCCCGAAGACATTTTTTGTTCAGATCTGTTGTTTCTGAGGTCCCAGGTGTGCGTGCAAGAAAGAATGACTCAGAGGGTGAGCATGTCCGGAAGGGAAAAGAACACTACTACAGCAATGACTTGTTCCTCTTTGAGGTTTAGGGCATTGACTAGAAACATCTAGCCTTTGGGTGGTTTAGAACCAGACGTTAGGCAAGATGGAAGCTGGTGACCTGTTGCTTATGACTTCAGCTTTGAAGGAGGAGGATTATCAGTTCCAGGTGAACACTCAGACATAGTAAATTCCTGATGTGCAGAGGTGAACAGTAATTTGGGTTTTGTTTACTATTGTTTTTTCCTTGATAGTGTCTTCTGTAGCTCAGGCTGGTCTCAGGTTCAGGCGGCAAAGGCGAACTTTGAACTTCCGGTCCTCCAGCTTATACTTCCGGGATCCCTGGCATGCTAGGTATGAACCACCTCACTGAACTTATGCAGGGCTGGGAAAGGAACGGAAAGTTCCCTGTATACTGGGCACGCACTTGACTGAGCTGTAGCCCAGTCTCTGTCCCAAGGTTTAAGGTAGGACATCCTGCAGGCCTTTTAGGAAAAGCAGCTTCAAACCCTCTGGTATAGCCCGATAAACATAGTATAAATTAAAAATGTCCTAAGCTCGAAAACACCTTGGATACATCTAATATGCTGGCATCGTGCTTAGCCTCATCTACTTGAAACACGCTTAGAATGTTCACACTAGAAATACAATTGTACGAAGCCAGCTATCATACAAACCTCGTTGATAAATGAGGTACTGACTGTCCGTGGAACTTACTAAATGCAAAATTAGACACTATGAGCCACAGCATAGGCAGTTTCCTCTCAGGACCACCTGGCTGACTGCTACTGTGCAGCATCATTTGAGAATATTGTCACACATATTGCTAGTTAGCTTGAGAACAGGTCAAAACTCCAAATCTGTTGTTAAGTAGGGAACCGTGTGAGGTGTGGCAGGCGGCTCATGTCTACGGTCTCAGTTACTCAGGAGGCTAAGGTGGGAAAATCATTTGAATCCAGGAGTTGAGGCCTAATTGTGCCAGCATCCTTAGACCCTATAGGAAGGATAGGGAAGGGGAGGGGAGGGAAGAGGAGGAGAGGGGAGGGGAGGGGAGGTGAGGGGAGGGAAGGGAAGCAAAGCAAAGCAAAAGAGGAGGCTGGAGAAATAGCTCAGCAGGCAGAGGAATACTAGGTGTTCTTCCAGAGGACCCAGGTTTAATTCCCAACCTTCACAACATGTCTTAGGGGATCCAATGCCCTTGTCTGGCCTCCTTAGGCACAAAGCATGCATCTCTCTCTCTCTCTCTCTCTCTCTCTCTCTCTCTCTCTCTCTCTCACACACACACACACACACACACACACACACACACAGGCAAAACGCACAAACATAAAATGAAAATAAATAAGTCATTAAAAGAGAAAGGGAAAACAAAACCAAAAAATGTTGGGGTTCATCTGTACAACAGATCATGTGGGGATAGTTCCCTTTCCCACTGCCATCCAGAGCTCACTTGTGACCCAAGACATTCACACTGTAAGCTAGAAAAATCTATCAGACTGCAACTCTTATGTTCACTTTTTGAAAGTCTTAAAGATGCTTCTAAGTCAAATCTAAGACTCCCTTGTTTAACTGGGTGCTGCTCATTAGACTCGAAGAGTGAGATTACAGTTTGTCCCGAATGCATGTCTTAACTTTTCCTTGGTTTGCACTGAATGAAACTTTCTTCAAGCAAAGCAATAGGCTCTGAAATGGAATTATAGCTTAACATTTTTAACAAGGGGTTTAGGCTTTTCTTCACAAAAAGTTGCTGTTAGTAAGTTAGCAGCTGTTGACACAAGCTGAGACTGCCCTCAATAACTAGCATTTCCTCTGATTTTGCTCAGAATTTTCAACCCTTGGCTATTAATCACCATTATTCTGATCACTAGCCTAGTGCATTGGAGTCTCCCGGGAGTTTCAAATGATTCCAAGAGCCACTAGCCTGTCAAATGACTGACACCAGGATCATGTAAGTCAAGAAAGCAGCTTGGGTTACGCGGTTGCTAGGTGGCCTCAAATCTCTTCCCTTCAGAGTGCCTGTTGATAGTTACATCTATCTGACAGTTGCTTTGGACAGTAATGCTATGCCCTAGAGTCTCACTCTTAGCTTGTTGAAAGGATGAGTCTCAGGAGGGACTTGATATAGCAGAATTGAGATAGAGGATGCCTAAAACATTTCGAATCAAGCAAAACCAGCTACACCTTTTAGGGATCTTGGCCTTGCCTAACTGCAAACAAATGAAATTGTCATCATTTCTATCAAGTGATTGCCTCAGCCAATCATAAGCCGCCAACTAATGATGATGTGATGTACTCCAACACAGAATGTTTATTTAAAATCTAGATTATTCCTATTTATTTATTTTCACAATTATGATGATAATGAACAAATTTAAGCAACACTGTTGGGCAAAGCTAAGACTATGATACTGTCCTAAAATACCATGCCAGTTACATTCAGATTAACAGAATGTAAATCATGCTTATTTTAGTACACTCTTAACAATGCTGCTCTTATTTAAATTTTTACTTGTTATTATAATAAGGACAAATGTCTAGCTGGATGTGACAGCTGTTACCAATGTGATGTTTTAATTATTTCTCCTAACAGGACAGGGTTGGGTAGCTCTCCTTTCAGCTATTTGGACTTCTTTTTAATATAAATGTCATATTTTCTTTTCTATTCATTCAATGCAAAATTTCTGTTTCCTGGTAAGCACTAAGAAATATACTATTCTTTCATTCATCAAATGTGCTGTAACATTTCTTTTTTTTAAAATGTATTTTTTTGAGCTGTAGGGATAGCTCAACAGTTAAGAGAGCACACAGCTCTTGCAGAGGACCCAAGTTTTGTTCCCAGCAACCACACTGGTTACTTCACACCTTTAGCCACACTGAATCTGGTAACATTTTCTAGCCTCATCAGAAACCTGCACATATATAGATTACACATAGAGACATATATACTTATAAGTGTGCATATACATAGTGTAAAATGGAATAATTTTATAATCAAATATTTCATACAAAATAATCCTAAGCCAATATTTTACACATGTGTACAATGTAAATTTGAAAATACTCATCTCTCACCTTTTCCAGTTCCTCTCAGACAACCCTGCCAATTTTGTGTCTTTTTAAATAACTTAAAGGAATGGCCCTGAAGTGTGGTTGATATACCCAGCGACTTGTGTAGGGATGGGACTCTGTGGCCACATCTCCTCGGTGCTGGAATTTTGTCTGGTTTGAATCTGTGCACGTTTTGTGCTTGCTATCACAGACTCTCTCAGTTCACAGATGCAACCGTCCTGTTGTGTCTGGAAGGTGCTGCCTTCATGAATTATCCACCACCTTTGGTTCTTATAGTATTTTCACTTCCTCTTCCACACTTCCCTGAGCCTTGAGGAAAGGACTTTGATGGAGATGCTATTTAGGACTAAGTACACTGATGCCTCTCGCTCTCTGCACATGGTCCAGTTATGGGCCTCTGTTAGTTTCCCATCTAATTCAAGAAGAAACTTCTCGGATAAAGGTTGAATTCACTAACCTGTGAAGTTTTTGACATCCTGAGTTGTTTGTGTCCAGTTTTATTTCAGTGTGGATTCTCTTTAGTGATTCTATTTCCCTGTAAAACTCTACTTTACATCTTGAATTGGTTTAATCAACTGTGTTTTCACAGTCTTCCTTAACGTATTTATTCATATTCTCCTTAAGTTCCTTGAACATATTCATAATTGTTATTTTAATGTCATTGTCTTGTGCCCCAGCTCCATTGCTCTTCTCAGGGCCTGCTGTGATAGAGTTCCTGGTTTCTAGAGGAGGCATATTGGCTATGTGGTTTTGTGCTGGGATCTTGGTACCAGGAGTTATGATGCTTGAAGTGGCTTTTGGCATAGACATCTGGTCTTGTCTTGTTGGAGTGTGTTTACTCCATTACTTGGTTGCTGTTGTCCACTCTCAGATGGCTGTGGGGGTTCTTGAGTCCCAGGCTAGTGTGGTGGCTGGGAGTCCCTGGTAGAGAGTGGTTCTGTGGGTTGTTGAGTGTCACAAAGAGATGAAGATGAAGTAGAAGGAAAGGCTGAAGGAGCTGAGGGAAAGGTCTAGGGAGTCCCTTGTTCCACACCAATAGGCAAAGTCCTCTGCATTACCTAAGATGGGCCCTCCTTGGTGGCCACATCACAGGGAATCTCTCCTGTTTCCTCCTACCAACCTCATGTCTCTTTTTCATGTATCGTTGTACTTCACAGCTTCCTTAGTCCATTTACAGAAGACTAGGCAGTTTCATGAACTACCAAAAATTTGTTTGGCCCCTGATTATAGATTATTCCGTTCCAGAAGAAGTTGAGAAGAGTGACATCATTCTTGTATCAGGAATACTAAACCAATATCACAATAACTAAACCAGTCCTGAAATAATGGCTTTGATCCTTCCCCAGGGCAGTATCCTCATGGCCGTCATCTTCTGAGACTTTCACCTCCCAGTACTGACACCTGAAACTTTGGGAGATTCATTCCAACTAATAGGAGCAGCACCCAAATTTAGCACCCACATTTAGCTTAATTTAGATGATTTCCTGATTTGTTTCTTCATAAGCAGCATTGGTCCTGTGTTTCCAGCACCTAGAAAAGTGTCTTATAATTTATACACAGTCAGTGACTAATAAAGACCACGAGAACTGACCATTTCCTCTCCACACAGCTTACTGCTTGTTTCAGAGTTTAGCAATATTTTCCTTTAAATCCCCAGATAGTAACTAATTTAAGCATAGTGGCTATACAGCTCTGAGCATGCAATGTAAAAGCAGTCACAAACAATAATTAAAGGAGTTTGTTTGGCTATGTTCCATTACACCTTTCTTAAAATAAATCCATAGTCCACATTGAGATTTTGGACTCTATTTCATAGAGGGTTGTGATGGTTAATCATTGTTGCCAACTTCTCCGGTTTTGGAGTCACCTTAGAAGGCACTCCTCTGTGAGTGTCTTTGATGTCCAGAAAGGTTCAACTGCAGGGAAAAAGTTTACTCAAAATGTGGGTGGCTCCATCCTATGAGGCAGGGTCCCAGACTCACCACAAAGAGGAAGAGGAGGAAGCCAGTTGAAAGGAATCCAGAATTCCTTTCTCTCTACGTCATGACTGTAATCTCAGTGTGGCCAGCAGCCTGTTGCTGTTGTTTAAGTGCCATCCTTGCTGGACTGTTACCCCTCAAACTGTAAGCCAAAAAAAAAAAAAAAAAAAAAACCCAAACAAACAAACAAAAAACAAAGAAAAACCCCATTTAGTTGCATTTGTCAGGAACTTTCATTACAGCAACAAGAAAAGTAACTAATACTGTGGTATAGCTTAGCCTGACAGTATAGTTGCCTGCTTCCATAGCACGAACCTTCTGTTTCACTTGGCCTCTGCTGCGTGGTCTTCAGCATTTCATACCAGCAAGCTCTTGGGATAGTGAAGGCTGAGTGCACCCTCAAAAGCCCATATGAATGAACATAATATGCTTCAGTCTTTCCTGAATAATATCAACTGACAGTTTCCTCTCTAAGAGTCTTCAAAGCGCTTACCTCCAAGCTTTGATCACACCCCACAATTCCTTAAATATTCCACCTTGGTTTTCTCCATGGTCAGTGTGGTAATCTCAGTAACAGTAACTTTACTGTTAGAAGCTGGTGTTTCCCAAGTAAGCCAAAGTGAAAGGCCGTCCCAGAGGTAGTTACTTTATTTCTATTGCTTCTGCTATCGTTATTTGTGGACTACCCTGGTCCCCACTAGAGGGAATGTTCATTCATTCATTCATTCAACAAATACAAAGAACATAGAACACATATACCTTCATGCCACCTATTCTTGACAAGTGTATATAAATAAATCAAGTAGGCATGCTAGGTGGGGTACATGTTTAGTATTCCAGAGGCAAAGACAGGAAGATTGAGAATTTGAGACCAGCCTGGGCTACACATTGATTTTTAAGCCAGCCCATATTAATTAGTGAGAGCAGGTCCAAACAAAACGAGAGAGCCCACCACCATCCTAAATAAAGTTTTGCTCTATGTAAATATAATAGGAAAAAGTCAATCTTTTTCTCTAATGTTAGATTCACATGCTTACTCTTTTGAACTTTGAACTAATTTACTACCAAGGATTATGCTACAGAGAAAATTTTACTAATGCAAATGATGGCCTCTGGGTAATTTTCATTGGCTGTTTTCTTACCTCCTTTTGTCCAGGCTGCTAAATTCACTGATTCTCAACTCGGCAATTCATAGTGCATATAGCCAGGAGTTTGCTGGAAGAGGGCCAGGCGGGCTGAAGTAGCAACCTTTTGACCATAACTTCTGGGGGGAGCGGAGCCCACTCTGCAATCATCGCTCATGAAACCTCTGGAATGTATTCGCACAAAGGGCTCATTGAGAGTTGACAGGCTTGGTACAGTCATTCCTTTCTTTCTATGGGGGAAGCATCAGCAATCAGAGCCATTAGAGTCTTCCATATCTGCCCAAGGAGGGGTGCAGAGCTGTGTGTGTTTTGAGTAATCTGCAGTCCAGGCTTCCCCCGTGGGCGGAGGTCCCTGGAAAAAGCCGAACCCCTGAGTCAGGGCAAAGGCTGCCAGCTGAGGCAGCTTATTAAGCCACATGGAGCCTCCCCATCCTTGCCTGGGAGAAGCTGACAAGAGGCAAAAGGAGCCTCCTAGGGACAGTAAGCAGCTGAGAACACAGAAATGTCAGCCACTGTTGTTTCAGAAAGCAGCAATTAGTTGTCCTTTTAGCATTCTACAAAAAAACAAACAAACAAACAAACAAAAAAAACCTCCTTCCCACCCTGCTTCCCCATGTCTTCCCTGCAGCGAGGGTCCACAGAAACACCAACTTTATTAGTCCTTTTCTTGGGTGACTCTTTAAAAGGCAAAACATGTCCCAGAGGTAGAAAACATCAAAGCAAGCGAAGTTAAAACAGATGTGGGGGTTGTAAATGGTGTCTTTCATGAGGGATCAAGTTCTATGGATGGATAATTAGGAAAGGTTACTGAAAACTTTAAAAGCTCATTTTAAAAAGATGGAATGCCTATGGAAGGGCAGGACTGTAACTACCTTGCAGACATGAAGAAGCAACAGTTTTAGGAGTGAACGCCCATGCATATCTCTTTTATATAAAGCAGAACAAATCAAAACAGTCACGTATAGGAGGTGGAGGCAGGAGGATCAAGAGTTCAAGGCCACCCCTGGATACATTATACCATCGAGACCAACCTGTAGAACATGAGACCTTATCTCAAACAGTCAAAGCCAAAAATAAATGAACAGCAAAATAACTGGACCTTTGTGTGGAGGCCCATAGTCTCACCATTATGACCTCACCATGATCTGCCCAAACCTACAAGCTCCTCCATGACAGGGATTTCTGTAAGAACAAAATAGTATTAATGGAGAGTGTTTGCTGAGACCTTTCAGAATGCTGGGCTCTTGGTAGGTGTACTCTTAGATTTTTATATCCAAAACAATTCTGTTAAACAACTATGGTTTCCTTCCTAGTTTATAGGCTAGGACATTGAGGTTCAGGAGGGTAAGGACGTTGGTAAGAGACTCAGACTAGAGCAGACTCCATGGTCTACTTCGTCCTACTAGACCATTTTAAAGGAAAATTTATGTCTGTCTAGCCTTTGCCACTACAAGTCACCTAGAAACTCTGTGGAGTCTAAGCTGGGGTTTCTATAAAGCATCTTCATTGTATATTGCCTCCAGTCTGGGCAGATATTTTTAGAAGAAAAGGGCAGAGTTTGGATTAAAATCGCTCTTTCCAAGTGAGTATAGTCTTAGACACATGATGAAATTCTATTTTCCTCCTGTGTTGCCAAGTCAGTTGGTTGGTTTATTTATGTATTTATTAATTATTTTTCTGTCCAATCCTAGCATAAACCAACCACACAAAACACCCACCTCAACTTGAAATCCAAAGAGGGAATTAAATTACTCACTGGAGCAAAGTAACATTAATTTTATTGAAGACAAATAATGATGACGGCAAGCCCAGGAAATGCAGCTCTTTTAATGGAAACTTTGAAGCGATCTCTAACAGAAGAAGGGAAAAGCAAGCAGATGAGAGTGCTCTCCTTTTGGTTCAAAAGGCAAGAACAATGTTTCTTAGCTGATTTTGTCAGCAGCAAAGTCAGTATTGTCTCGACTTTAACAGCTGATGAATTATGAAGTCATCAGCATGTCAGATTTTGAAAATTCTGCCCAACGATGAGACAACCGTCTCTCAAGCAATGCAGGCCAGCTTGGCAGCCTGCTGTCTCATCCCTGTCCCTTTGGAACAGCTTTTTGTGTGGGGGTGGGGAGATACCAACGTCCAGCTTTCATATCACAGGATTGTTTTTTCCTGGATCTGAGGATTGAGCCTGGGTCCCTGTGCTCGTAGGCACATGTCTGCTATGGAGCTAAAGCCTTAACTCACTATTTTCAACCACAGTTTTTGAGCAGCTAATTTTGTACCTGGAGTACTTCCGGTATATAGCTCCATTCATTTATGGTCCTGTACATGCTCTAAACAAAAGCTTCTACAGTTCCAGTTTCCTTGAGCAGCCTCATCTATCCTGGATGTGCATAGACTGTACTGGGTTTGTCTTGGTTGAGTCTATTTTTATGCAGTTTTTTGTTGTTGTTGAGTTGCTTATCAATTTTGTATTATCATTTTGTAGTGCTTGAGATAGAGGCTTACTTCACTTTATAGTCATTTTTCTTCATTCTCTAGTCTATTCCACGAATCCATTTCTCTATGATACTCTATTGATCCTGCTGTAGTGGCTCTAGGTTCTTTTTCATACATTATTGGCAGTCTTTGTACATTTATTCCTTCACAATTTTAAGAACCCTATTGGTGTTGGAAGAAGAATGATAACACTGAGCCCAGCAGGTCCCTGTCTACGGGGCCTGTGAATATTACTGACGAGACGAGAACTGTGTAGGTGTGATCAAGTGCACTGATTAGAGATGGAGAGGTTACTGAGAATGAGACATAATGATCCTTACTCAAAGCACACAGGAGGAGTCAAAGCAAGAGGAGTAGGCGGTGAGACGTCAGGAGCAGAGATTAAGTAAAACACTTGAGGACAGAGAGTCTAACACTGAGAATCCAGTACTGGAAACTGGAACAAAGAGAAAAGGAAAAGGGAAAAAAACCCATATCCTCTCTTAGAGTTTCCAGAAAAAGCCAGGCTTGTTGACTCCTTCAGTAGGACATATCAGTCAGTTTTCTGTTACTAAGACATAATGCCTAAAATGATCAACTTAAAAAGAAGAAAGGATTGTCTTGGCTTATGTGCTTTCACATAAAGTTTTGGAGCTTTCAGTCTATGTGCTGTTGGTTCTGCTGTTTTGGGTTATGGCTAGGCAGTGCCACCTTGCTGGCAGTGCAGAGAAAGTGGTTCTCTTCATGGCAGTCAGGGGGCAAACAGAGAACAACTAAGATTTAATGTGTACTTAGTGATGCCCCCTTTAAAAAATGTGTATGGTCTGTTTGCCTGCATGTTTATTGATGGACCATGTGGGCACAGCACCAAGATGGTCCAAGGGAGGGCAAGTTGGTGCTGGGAATAGAACCCAAGTTCTCTGGAAGAGCAGCAAGTGCTCTTAACTGCTTAGCCATTTCTCCAGCTCCAAGAGTTTATTAGTAGTATTGGATCAGACAGTTAACATATATTGTATATGGCACAATAATAAATATGTACTGATTACAGAGAATGTGTCACATGCTGCACTGGTACCCTTACAGCAACCTCTCCGAATGAATCTGAGATGAAGGAGTA
This sequence comes from Mus pahari, assembly GCF_900095145.1. Lineage (NCBI taxonomy): Eukaryota > Metazoa > Chordata > Mammalia > Rodentia > Muridae > Mus > Mus pahari. Next base: position 129,289,823 of record NC_034590.1, on the reverse strand, counting down.
CCCTGTTCCTACTTCACATGGCTAGAGATGAGGCTTAGGGCAGGCCAGGAAGTACTTAGAGGCATATCTAGTGGCAGATGCCAGATGTGGAACCTGGTCATTCTGCATCGACGCCTTCCACAGCTCGAGGCGGGAATCCCAGTGAATGCTGAGACTACAAGCCTGAGCACCAACTCCAGGAGTGCGGGGAGCCCTGAACCCTTGGGCGTAGAAGAGCAGTCATGGCTCCTTTTTCCTTAGTTTCCCACAAAGACCCCTGCGGAAGCTTCCTACTTCAAATTTCTCCTTGGGACAAGGCTTCCTTTGGAAGGGCGTGGTTAGTTACAAATTTCAACACTTAGAGGTAGTATTTATTTTTTAAAAAGGGGAGGAAAACTTTCTCTACACTATTTGATGGGAACCATGACGCTTTCCTTTGCTGGCCCCACCTGTGTCTATTTACTCTAAGGCTTGTCTGTGGTGACAGAGTTTGAGGAGTGATTTGTCCTATTTACACTGGGTGTGGCTGTACCGCCTTCACCTGTGTTAATTCATCTTGACCACTGCCTGGGAGAGATTTGTGTGTGGAGTGTGTGGATTTGTACTTGTTGAATGTCTTCCTGCCAGCAATACAAAAATACAAACTCACTCTCTCTCTCTGTCTCTCTGTCTCTCTGTCTCTCTCTCTCTCTCTTCGCTTCTTCTCTCTCATTTATATGTGTGTATATTCTCTTTTGTTTATTTCTTTAAGGCAGAATGCCACTACAGATCCCTGGTGGTCTGGAACTCAAAATGTAGTCGGGCCTCAACCACATAATGACCTGTCTATCTGTCCCTGCCTCCCGAGGGCTAGGATTAATGGTGTGAACCTCCGGACTTAGAGTTTTCAGTTTTTCTTAAAGCTGGCGCCTCGGAGTTGAGGGTGTAACTCAACGGTAAATTATAGTTTCAGTGTGAACAGGGTTCTGAGTTAGATCCCCAGCACCTAAAACAAACAAACAATCCAGAACAGTTGAATCCCCTGGATAGATGAGTGTGTTCTTTTAAAGACCGGTATATTCTTTTACTGAAGCACAAACACACTTGTTAAGATTTCTAAGTCAGAGCCAGGGAGATGGCTCTGGGTTAAAGGCACTTGAGTTTGGCCCATGGATTCCACAATGGAAAGAGAGAATTGACTCCTGAAAATACTTGGCATGCGTGTCCAAGCTCAGGCACAAACACACACACACACACACACACACTCTCACACACAAACTCACACACACACACACACCACCACCACTACCACCACCAATAATAATAATTATTATTTTAAATCTGTAAATTAACATGGCTACAACATAACTGACAGGTTCTCAGACCCTATTCCAGTTTCCCCCACCATGACTACTGCAGAAATGAGTTCCTTGAGAATTTCCTGTTGTATTACATACTAAGTCACTTTAACTTCTTGCAGTGTACAAGACTTAGTTTCTGGCCAGTCCTGGGCTTTCCAGACCCACAGAGTAGGTCCTCAGGAAGTCCTTCATTGAAATATTAATGGAAAACTCTGTAGGAAGGAACCAAGAGAGAGCTGCAGACACTGCACTGCTGCATTTCCTGTGAGGTACAGAGTCTATCAGGCAAGAGCTGTCCCCACAAGGCCTGAGTTCACACAGAGTGTGATCTATGATCCTGATCTATGAATGCAATTCTTTCCCTGGAGAAAGTGTTGGCATATTGCATTCAGATTATTCTCATATATCCAAAATACTACAAGAAAGCCCTAGGGAACTTCACAGCAAAAGAAAAGCCAATGCTTTTCAATTTATTAACAACAACTACTGATAGCAAGCCTGAGTTCATTTCATCCATTGCAGATATATGTAGCCAGTATACACTGTGCAGTGCATCCTGAGACAGCACTATACTAGTGGACTCAACCCAGAGCCATTCCCCATCCACCCAAGACTGGGAAACTGCATTTTACTTTGTTTTTTTTTTCCCTAAAGCCTGAGAAAAAAATTATCACTAGGAGTCCAAAGTTGAGGATATGGAACACTTGATCTATCAGTTCTATCCAGTTTATACTGGAAATGCTTCTTCATTTCAGCAATGTCACATATTTGACTGAAAATCTCCAATATGCTAACAGAAGTTTGAGTAATTCATTGATTGACTTGCTAATTCACTCACTGCTCTTGGCAATATGAGAAAGTTATACAGATTTCTTTTCTGTAAGCCTTCTTTTTTTTTTTTTTAGTACAGGATGAACTTTTAAAAGATTTGATAACTTGACAGGAAGAAAGATAAATAATCATAGTATGTTTCATGGAAAACTTCTTGTGTCTAACGATTAGGAAAAAAATAAGCTTACTGAAAAAAAAAATTAGCTGCTAAAAATTTTCTTGACCTTTCTGAGTTTCATGTTGTATTAGGGGCCTTTGAGTAAAGCAACTGACGACAGACACATGGATTGGATTTGTAATATAGTTACATCTTGTATACATATTCATGTATGCGTGCGTTTATTAGATTGGCCTGCAGATTTCAGAGATTACAAAGTCCCACCGCGGAAGTAGATCTAGGGGCTGGAAAGCTAAGAGGTGGCTCAGTCCAGGCTGGCAGAAGTCTCGGTAGGCGGAGTAGTTCCTGTTCAAGGTCAAAGGCCTGAGAGCCCTGGACTTGTTTGTAAGTCCCCCAAAGAAGGAAGGGATTGCCTCTTCTGTTCTCTCCTTCCATCAGAACCCTTAGCCAGTTTGATTACTTTCCCACATTAGAGCAGATAGATCTACCCCCTCGGTGTCCTGACTCAAACAGAGATCTTCCCTGGAAACACCCTCAGAGATGAAACCAGAAGGGCGCCTTGTTAGCTCTCCCAGCTCCCCACAAGCCAGTCAGAGCGATACCTAAATTCAAGGCCCCAAACAGTTCCACAGATTGCATGTGGTTAGGAGAAATCCGCCTGCTCGTCTCATTCCGGCCTTGCCGAGGAGTTCATAGCTAAACTTCCCCAGCACACTGATCATTTGATTATAGACTGGCTGCCACGCGCTCTGCGGCTCTGGGAAACTACCCTTTTTATAGTTACTCCAATTGCAGATTTTCTGCTATAAAAATATCTTGTGGGGGAAGAGTCTATGCAAATATTCCATTTTTCATTAAAGTGTCTATGTATCTATAGATTTATGTTGCCAAGGGCTGGTGGATTTCTATCGTCCCAGATGACTCTCAGACACGATGGTGCTCATGTGTTTCATGTGGAGTCTCGTTTCTGTGATTTTTTTTTTTTTGTCTTGCTTTGGAGAACAAGGATCATACTCAACTTGCCTCAGCTTTGGCATTTTTCTCCAAAGCATGCCAGTTCTTTTGTGGAGAGCTGCATCTTCTAGAAGATAAGACTAAGGCTGTGTTCACTAATATTGAAGTTTTTTCTACTATAGACAAAGCTGGGGATATAAGTATACTCTAGCTTGTGTAGCTATGTACATACATACCTATTCATAGGNATACATGCGCTTTTTTTTTTTAGTCTTTCTATGATGGCTAATCTTCATTGTTAAATTGACTAGACATAGAATCTCCTAAGAGATTGTGCCACATCTACAGGAGTGTCCGGGAGAAGTTTCTAAAGAACAACCTGAAGAAGGAAGAACCACACTGAGTATAAGAGGAACCATCCTCACTGGTTGGGAGCCAAAAGGGGGAAAGAAATGGAACTCTGGGTAAGTGCAGCAGTTCCCTGCTTCCTGATGGCTGTGATGTAACTGCTCAGCTCCACCACACGCTCCAACCACTGTGGACTGACTCCCTTAAAGCTGTGAGCAGAAGCAGGCAGCGAGCAGAGTTTAGGCCAGGCAGACCATGTCTCAGCAAACAGACAAGAATCTAGAAGAGACAACGGGAAAAATTGCAGACCTTTTCCCAAAGCAGAAGTGGCTGTAAAGGTGGGAGGACTCAGAATTAAACTAAGAAGGATTAGGAAAAGGGGCGTGGCATCACAAAGGTGTGGTCAGTGCGATTTACATGGCTCTTGTGAGGTGGGTGAGCCCTGACTCATAGCCTGCTTACCCGTAGCTTGCTGTTAATGGATTTCAGAGTTCTCTGCTCGGTGGTACTGCAGTCAGCCAAGCTGGACACCGCCACTGTGGACTAGTGTCAGCTGGATTACATGGCTAATCTTTATTCAAACATTCCCTGTCTTTGGGAACAGTTACTGTAGACAGGGGATTTTAGATGCTTCCAACCAAACATCAGACATGCAATAAAAATTCATAGAGCAAAACTTTAAAAAAAACAACATAGCCAGGCGTGGTGGCACACGCCTTTAATCCCAGCACTTGGGAGGCAGAGGCAGGAGGATTTCTGAGTTCGAGGCCAGCCTGGTCTACAGAGTGAGTTCCAGGACAGCCAGCGCGATACAGAGAAACCCTGTCGTGAGAAAACCCAAACCAAACCAAACCAAACCAAACCAAAACAACAACAAAACATGCATTCATATTCACTCACATAGAAAATTTACAAATTAAAAATAGCAGCTTGGAATATGTATTTTTTAAAAATTTACTAAAATGATTGTAGAAGACTTTCTGTTTCCCAAAAACTCATAAATCCAGAGAGACTGTGTGTGGAGGAAGAGACTCAGTGAACTGAAACGCATGCTGGCAGGGCTGGCGAATGAGTCATTTGTCAGCTTGTACCCTAGAAGCAAGAGCAGGGTGTGTAGGACTCAGGGTCACCAGGTAGCGACAACCAAAGCTCCTGGGCAAACATGTGGAGGCCTTAGTTTAGAAGATCCCTTCACAAGGTCTTAAAGATGTCCCCACCCCACCCTTTGTACAGAGTGGAAGTTCAGCTTCAGAGCCATGCTGTCTAGTGCGGTAAATGCATGCTCCCTATGCCCTCTGAAAGACATCAGATCACAAAGCTTCAGTTAGGAATAAAATATAAAATATCCTGGCCAGTGGGGGTTGATGAGCAGGTAAAAGCGGTTGCCACCAAGCCTGATGGCCTGAGCCCAAACACCCCCAACAAACAGACATTTAAAGAAACTCTTCAAAGGTTCAGAGGCTAACACAATTTGAGGGATACTTTTAAGGTAAAAGTTCAATTTCCAGCATTACAATAAATGAATAAATACATGAATGAATGAACAAATGAATGAATGAGTGAATGATGAAAAAAAAAAAACTACCTACGGCTTATGCTGCATGCTGCCCTGGTTCATGGAAGTAATATTGGGTCATAGCACAGTACCAACTGTGCCGAGGGGACTTGCAGGTCTTGCCCTTCTCACTGAAGATCACCAAGATATGGTACTACACTTGTCTCAAGATATATGCTGAGCTCACAATAGGTGCCCCTCAGAGCCCTGCCTCCAGTGCTTGTTTCCATAGGTAAAAGTCAGTCCTGTGCTGGCTAAGCGTGACAGGCACTCCTTTGTTAAAGGACAACCCAGCCTTAACTTCACTTCGAGTCATTTCTACTCCTCAGTCTATCTCATATTCCAGCATCAGCAAGCCAAGCCCCAAAGGCAGCCACCTCATGATCGGAACTGAAACTGCTCACCCCACCCCGAAGCAACAACAACTTCCCTTGCATCAGCCAATCCCCAATCACCAGACCTGATACAATGATCAGATCTGGGATTTTGGGGTTCTCCACAGAGCCAGGCCTCTAAGCTTAGGACTCCAGGGTACAAGGAGACACATCCAAAGGAAAGAGACAGAAGGTAGGGGCAATTCTGTTGTGTGGTGGATGGAATCTTCTTGACAGACTGAGGACACCAGAATGACCCTTAAATAAGCAAGCTGGAGAAGCAGAAAGAAGAAGCGATCCTGGAGAGCCAGCTGGGTGCTGCAGAAGGAAGGGCATCCTCCAGAGGGGAGATGGCACATGTATCTTATGACCTGCTGTTCTCTGTGCTATCTTGGTCAGAGGCTACACTAGATTCTAGGCCTCTTAGCTGTAGAGCCCACCTCCATGGTCACAAGGACTTTGCATGATTGTTGCCTGGACACTTTCTTTCCAGATTCTATTGTGTTTAAATGTGCATACAATACACTGCCTGGGCATACATAGACTCTACAAGTCTGATGTCGTTTTGAATTAGTCAGTGTCAGAGAGCTGGCGTGAGGGGCATAGGCGAAAAGATCCAGGATTAGGGCTGGAAGAAAGCCCAGCTCACTTCATGCAAGGCTTGCCTTACAGTGCTAGGGAGAATAACCTAATGACATCAGAGTGTCACTGGCAGGCTCTCTGTGATGCCACCTGGAGAGTCCCTCTTCTGTGTTCTCTCCGCTGTGAGTTTCCCTGTAAAAACCTTCCGTTTTTTTGTAGTCTCTATTGCAGCAGTTCTCAACATGTGGGTTGGGCCTCCTTTGGGTGTCTAACAACCCTTTCACAGGGGTCACATATTAGATACCCTGCATATCAGCTATAAATCACATTATAATTTAAACAGTATCAAAATTACAGTTATAAAGTAGCAACAAAAAATAATGTTATGGTTCAGGGTCACCACAACATGAGGAACTGTATTAAAAGGATGCAGCATTAGGAAGGTTTAGAAGCACTACTCTAGAAAGATTGCTCTACTCCTCTGAATCTTTTGAAAAGGAACATATCTGGGACAGTGAACACAGATGCACTGGGTGCCTGGCAAAGCTCTGAAGTGGTGTGTGTGTGTGTGTGTGTGTGTGTGTGTGTGTGTGTGCACAGCCACTCCTTGCCATGCACACACAACCCATCATTTTCACCTCTCCCAGCATCTCCATGTGTTCCAGAGAAGGAATCAATAGGAGAATGTTGCTTCTTTGTGAAGTTGACAGACGTGAGGGTGGGTGGAGAGACAGAGAAGTGTCTACAAGAAGTCCTTTTAAGAGTATGTCAGGAGCCTTGTAGGGCCTCCTGGCTTTTCTCTTGCTAAGAAAACCACCAGGTAGTGGTTGTGCCATTAAATGATCGGAATCCCTATGTCCAGGACACCTAAACGTCACAATAAGCTAATGGGAGGATGTATGCGCTGCTGAGCTACATGGCCTAGGCTTTTGATACAAACCAAGTTATAGAGTTAGAGCCAGGGTTGGGAATGTTGGGGGCACAAAAGTTCATCCACAGATTACCAGGGAAACCAGGAAGGTTAAACAGGAGTGTCTCCTCAATGGAGGAGATAAAATACCTGTGTTCCACCCAGAAAGCTGAGTGTGGGTTTAGTTAATGGTCTGGACATTTTGGTACCTGTAGAGGCAGACCTCACCCATCCCCCACCCAAAATGTTCATTCCAGACTCTCCCTAGACATTTACCTTTAGCTCCCAGTTAATAAACCCACCTTTGGGGAAGATGGCACATGTATTTTATGACCTGTTGACCTCTATGCTATCTTGGTCAGAGGCCACACTAGATCGTAGGCCTTTTAGCTACAGAGACCACCTTCATGGTCACATGGACTTTGCATAAGTGTTTCTTTAGCTTTATCACGCACCTGGAATTGGAACGATTGTTACCTGGAAACTTTTTTTTTCCAGACGCTATTGTGTTTAAATATACTTACAATAAACTGCCTGGCACCAACCACACTCTACACATCTAATCTAGTCTGAAATAGTCAAACTGAATCAAGGTTTCTCCTCTCTCCATGGTTTATCACCCTGCCTGCCATGACACCCGCAGGAACCTCTCTCATGGGGCATTGCCTTAAAGCTCGGCTTTTAAATGAGATGCTAGTGGAGGAAAGATGCAGAAAAAAAATAGAGAACAAGTTTATAACTAAGAAGGTTAATTTTTTTGTTATATTTCACAGCCTCATAATAATTATTCTCTGGCACCACGTTCAGTTCTGGGGTCTCCTGGGGTGATGACACCCTCCCAACTCACCAGGCACCCCATCTGGGCAACATCTATGGTTTTGCCCATAAACTCATTTTACTTGATTTTTTTTTTTTTTAAGACAAGGTCTCACTACATGGCTGAAACTAGACTGGAGATTGCTATGTAACTCAGGCTGGCCCTGAGCTACCCTGATGCTCCCCTTAGCTTCTGGAATCCTAGGACTTAAGCTGTGCATCGCCATGCTGGCATTCAAACTTTATTTATTTATTTATTTATTTATATATATTGTCTCTGTCTCTTTTGGTGCTGGATGATAGCATCTAAGTGGTATAAAATTCATTTTTTAAATTATTATTTTATTTATGTGTGAATGTTTTGTTTGCATGTATGTGTATATGTCATATGTATGGCTGGTGCCTATGGAGGCCAGAAAAGAGTGTCAGATGCTCAGGAACCTGAGTTATGGGTGGTGAGCTATCTGTTTGGGTTCTGGAAAGCACATGGGGCTCTTCAAGAGTAGAAAGAGTTCTTAAATGCTGGACCATCTCGCCAGGCCCAGCTATAAAATTTTGTTGGTCTCTATGTAATCCAGGGATCTGAACAATGAGACAGGAAGGCTCTCCACGGTCTGGATAGCTGCCCCTCTTCCTGGCCTGTGATGACTGATTGGCATCATATTTCATGCCCCAATCTTCTTGGCGAGCCATTGTCCAGCCTCACCTGTGGTCCCGGACAGGTGGAGCTGCACTTTGCATAAAATAATAGACGCCTAATCCCATTGGGATTTCTGCGGCACATGTTGCCCATCCTCTAGTGTCTAATATCTTCCTAATTTCTAACACTTTAATATTCCATGAGAAACATTTTGATATTCCAGTTTCCAGCAACATTTTGTTCATGTCTGTTATGTCTTTCCTACAATTACAAAAGTAGCAGTGTTATTGAGTCCTTGAAAACACAACAGACTTTACAAGTCACCTAATTCCACGTCCACATTTAGGGATATGTTATGTTTCACTGTCCTGCACCCAAATCTGTATTTGTTCGCTCAGACTGCCCTAACAAAGAGCAGTGAATTGAAAGGCAAATCCAAAAATCTATTTTGTCAAAGAGGCTAGAAATGCAAAGTCAAGGAGTAGGTAGTGCCGCTGTCTGGAGCTCCAGATCAAATTCTTCTCTTCCTAATTGCTGCTGGTGATTGACAACTGACTTCTCCAATCAGTGACCTCTGACTTCTCCAATCAGTGACCTCATTTCCTAACTCTTGCTGGTAATTGATAACTTACTCCTTCATTCAGTGCCCCCATTTCATATGATGATCTCCTGTCTGAGGGTTTGGGTGAAATTTCCATTTTTTTTTTTTTTTAATGAGGATGCCAATCACATGGGATTAGGAGCTACCTGACTGATCGCATTTGGAAGTCAGTTTCCCATTGAAGTTACAGCATGGACACGGAAGGGTAAAACTTCAACATCTTTTTTGGATGTGGATAGTTGTCACCGTTCAACACATGACAGTAGATGGTCATAACAGATGTATGTCTGTCTGTGTGATGTTAGCCAAATCAAGGCAGAAAGCATGTCCAGCACCAGAAGGTTCCCTCAACCCTACTTCCCATAATCCCTCAGTACATCGGCTGTTCTGAGCACAACAGCCTTTCTTCGTGTGCATGGCTTTTATTTCATTTGTTACCATTAAGAACTAAAGTAGAAAGACAATTTTCTAATCATCATCAATTCCAGGAATGCTTTTATCATGGCTGAAGGAGGGTTTGTAGAAAGGAATTTTAAAATATTTTATTTTAAAGTGTGTGTGTGTGTGTGTGTGTGTGTGTGCAGTGTCCACAGAGGCCACATTCAATTTGAGGCTAGAAACTGAACTTGGATTTTCTAGAAGAACAACACTCACTATTCTCCACTAAGCCATCTCTCCAGCTCCACAAAGGGAATTTTGGAGACAATCTCTAGATAACATGCTTATACTAAAGCACTAGAAGACCAGTAACGACTAAAGCAGTCACGTTGCCAGTGATAACCTGTGTTTCCAGGGCCAGACTTTGAGCTACTCAGGACAGAACTCTACCAAGACTTCAGACTTAAAAAACAATTTACTGAGCTAGGCACTGCACACCTTTAATCTCAGTACTTGGGAGGCAGAGGCAGGTTGACAGGTTGACTTCTGAGTTCTAGTCTATCCTGATTTACAGAGTGAGTTCCAGGACATCCAAGACTACACAGAGAAACCCTACCTTGAAAAACCAAAACCAAAAATTTATTTATTTATTTATTTATTCATTCATTCATTCATTCATTCATGTATGTATTCTCTCTCTCTCTCTCTCTCTCTCTCTCTCTCTCTCTCTCTCTCTCTCTCTCTCATCTATCTATGGAGTCAGACCCTGGCTGGCCTGAAACTCACAGGCATTGTCCTATTTCATTCTCCAGGTACCAGAATTACAGGAGTGAGCCACCTTGATCTAGTTAAAACACTATCCATTTGGGTTTTTAGCCAAATTCCAAGCACTATATTATTTATTCATGAACATTTTATTTACCATAAAAACCTTTTGGGAAAGTATACCGTTTTTATCTCAAAGCAATTAGCTAGGGTGTAGCATGTTTGCCTCGAAAAAAGCTAAATCCCCTGCTAACAGATGAGTCCCAGATCCAGACAAAGGTTTTTGGATTCTCACATTAGCGTTTAGTTCAGAAAATATTTGGTGAGTGACCATTTTGGCCATAGCACCACACTGTCTCTGCTCTCAAAAGAATGACTAATTAGTCGTCCTTGGAAAAAACTTGGTGAAAAATTAATTTTAAAGCAATGTGCTCAGAGAAGGTAAGCACGAGGTCACTTGGAATCAGGCAGGATTCAGATACGGGAGGAAAGAATGAACAGGAGGTGAGGAGAAAAGATGAGCGGAAGAGTCACGAAATATGAGGGAAAGTCACAAAACATGGGGGACAGTCAAGCAAGTGGCAGCGCAACTCAGGTTGTAGTTGGTGCCAAGTCAAATGCAGGATTGAGGACAGTGAAGAAATCTATGCCATGGTGACAATGGCTTTCCCAGGGTGGCCCACTCATTCCGCACAGACTTGAGACTCCTCCTGCGGTCTAAGGCCAGGCCATGCTATTCTATGCTATTTTGCACAGACAGAGCCCTCCAGCTCACTTCAGACCCCAGTGTCCCCTATGCTTTAACACCTGTCAGTGACGCTTTAGCATAGCCCTTGAGTTTCTGACATCGGTGAAGGAGGTGAGGTGTCACGGAAGCACTTTAGGGAACGTAGTTCGTGGACTTGCATTTGAAGTAACTTTTCTAGAAGCAGCTTGGGAGATGAAGTTGAGCTCATACATCTGGGGAAGGGTGATCAGTTAAGGGTTCCAAGCAATGCAAGGTATGTCCCGGAAGAAGCATGGCAGGGTGTGGGAGGGGAGGAAAGGTCATTCCTGAGATGAAGTTAGAAGATAAGATCGCTAACAGCTGGTGAGTCACTGGAGGCCAGGAGGTGAGCTGTGGTTTGCCTTCTGAGCCGGCACAGTTATGCATGCATGCACCCAATTGCTCAGCTGCTTCTGACTCAATGACACACTGAGTTTGGCATGCAGTCAGAGACACAGAAATTGGAGGACACTAAGGAACCAAGTAAGAAATGAAGGGGCCATTTGTTAATTTAGAAGGGAGAAAATTCCCTATCTTCTCTTCTCCCCATTTCCTACTGTCTTTTCCGGTTCTGGGCGGCTCCTGCAGACAGAGTACCATCCATTCTTGGGTTTGAAGATTCCCTTTAAAGACTCAAGAAAGCTTCATCAGAGAGCAGGAGTCTATTGTAGAATAGCATTGTATTGCATAGTTAAAATGTGCCTTTAGATATTAGCAAAAGGGCCTGTGCCAAGGGTCTGTGCTGTTTCATGAGACAAGAATGTGCAGACAGTTGTTAACCACACCCTCACCTATGACTGCTGCCTGAGACTGCTCCCCTGCAGAGAGAGCCCTGCTATGGAGAGTAGCTGAACCTGCTTCCTTGTCCAGCTGCGTGCTGCAAAACCACTGCCTCCCAAAGAAGTACATAAAATAGAACTGCTGAGTTTCTAGGCTGCTGGTTGGTCTCCACCAGAGCACAACCCACCGCATGCCAGTTTTCTGGATGTGTCTGTATGTCTGCCCTTTCTTCCTTACCTCGTTGCCCCAGACAGGTTAAGTCCAAAGCTGTGCAGGTTACAAAAACTGACTCTTGAAATACAACTATGTGTGGCAGAATGGAATGTAATAGGCACACAACTAGTACTAGTCTCTTTTCTATTTTGACATTTCTTTGGGATCATGTTTAACTAAGTGGGTGTTGATCCATTCTCCTCGATCCCTACATTTAGTGATCAGTGGTAAATCTTGAAGTAGAGTACCAAACAGGATGTTTCTGCAGTCCAATGTTTCTACATGGAGTGGAGGATGGGAGGTAGTGAAGCTGCTATGTGGGGGTTGGAAATTATAAAACGGAGCTGAAACTCTCTGTGTCAGGGCATTGTGGCTGCAAAATAACACGATTGATCAAAAGAAGCAAAATCGGAAACATAGGGAAAGAGAATGGTGTAGCTCAGAAGATTCCAGAAACATAGGGAAAGAGACTGGTGTAGCTCAGAAGATTCCAGAAACATAGGGAAAGAGACTGGTGTAGCTCAGAAGATTCCAGAAACATAGGGAAAGAGACTGGTGTAGCTCAGAAGATTCCAGAAACATAGGGAAAGAGACTGGTGTAGCTCAGAAGATTCCAGAAACATAGGGAAAGAGACTGGTGTAGCTCAGAAGATTCCAGAAACATAGGGAAAGAGACTGGTGTAGCTCAGAAGATTCCAGAAACATAGGGAAAGAGACTGGTGTAGCTCAGAAGATTCCAGAAACATAGGGAAAGAGACTGGTGTAGCTCAGAAGATTCCAGAGAAGTCAGGGATTTAGACTAGAATGGGGGAGGTGGCAGAAGGCAGAGCCTGAAGCAAGGATTTCCCATCAATCCTGACTTGGTTACTTCCTGGGAGCTCTTTCTTCTGTACTGAGTTGTTTAGCACTGTCTTTGAAGTTCATGAGCAATTCAGACTGGATGAACTCAGTTACATGTCTGCCCCTTCACTGTGTAGGAATCGAAACAGTAAGTACTTTGGGTAAGGCTTCTCCACGCATCACTGAACTTCCTTAGTGGGACAGTTGGCACATGCTGTGTAGGTGGAATTAGGCTACCTTTTCACCATGGCAGTCTATGGCCATATCACCCTAAATGTGCTTGGTTTTGTATGTGCTCAGAACAATCAGCTCTTATGGAGAGAAATGTCTGGTTTCATGACAACTGACTAAAAGGCTACTGTTCAGCTGCTAAGGGTTTTGTTTTTTGTTTGTTTGGTTGGTTTTTGTTGTTTTTTTAACCTTGCACAATTGATATTTTGGGTAGGTTAGTTCTTTTGTGGCTTACTCTGGGTATTATAGAGTGTTTAATAATACCCTGGCTTCTACCAAATACATATAGAGAAGAGGATAATTGCACCTCAGCTTAGAGAGCAACTGATCCATTAGCCTCTTTGCCTTGGAGAAGCAATTTCTCTCAGAATCCCAAGAAGACTTTTCAAAGTTATTTGGTAAAGAAAAAGTGGAGTTGATGGCGTCTTGGGGCAAAGAAGAGGAAAAAGAGATGGGGGTCTAGAGAGGGAAATAGGCAAAGGAAAAGAAAGTGTTGCAGATGAAGGGTTACATGTGGTTCTATGTGCTCATGACCCCAGGCTGTAGCTCCCACTCAGACCTGAGGTCTATGCAGAAAATGACCCACTTCTCTGTGCCAGTAGCAGAGGCCAGACTTTGGGTAATAACTTAGCCTTTAAAACAACAACTCTCATGGTCCTTCTTACCAAGCTCTATGTGCCTCAAGCTGTCAGAGAGATCCACTTATGTTCTCGCCATTTTCTCTCTGAAAGCCAATAAAGAAGGTGATGATATTAGCCCTAACTTGTAGATTAAGATATTGAGTGTCACGGAGTTGTATTCCTTCAAGTGCATACACAAGATTTGGGTGTGTTGTCTGTCTGCCTGTCTGTCTGTCTGTTTGTCATAGTTTTAATTGAGAGGCTGGGGACACAACCCAGAGTCTGACACAGGCTAACATGTGCTCACTGTGGAACTGTGCCTCTAACTTCAGAAGGATCTGAGTGAGGCTGACTGGGTGACTTCTGAGCATAAGGGAGGAATGCTCCAGGTTAGATGGCCTTAAATCCAGGTCCTGAAGACACAGAGCACGGACTTCTTCCTGTGCTCCATTTAGATTAGAACAACTGAGGTGATGGTCGCCATCTCCTGTTGCTGCCCAGGCACAGGTGGATCTCTGGGCCTCCAGCTTTGGAAGCAGGGCTGCCCTTGAGCCCAATGCTGGTCGGCTTGGGAAAGGCAGCTGTCTCCTGTGGGACGGTCCCACTCTCCAGCTGGTGCATTAATTTGCCTATTCATCTCCTCTCTCCCTTGGCCTGCAGGTCACCAGGCTACTCGATAGCACCTTGGCCAGAGACTCAATGGCTAAGGAAAGGAGAAGAAGGGAAACTTAGCTCAACTTTTGTTACCCGAAGCGGCAGCTGAAGCCAATGCCCACAAAGGGAGTTTTGTGTTTCCCATGAATTTAAAATGTTCCTGTCACTCATGCTACCAAATGTCCTAAGCTGGTGATTAGGGAAAGAATGTCAGCATTGTGCAAGCAGAGGTGATATATGGGGAAAAGATCATAGAACACATTTAGTACGTTAAAACCTTAACATCAAGGATTGCAAAGAGAGAGCACTCTGTATCCTTGCTCCTGCCTTGATTGGCAGGTAAAGGAGATGTATGGGAAAACGAGAGCCATGGAAAGGCTGCAGCTCTTCAAGGGTCTGAGTAAGAACTTCACATCCTCCGTGTAGTTTCTTCTCCCCTGAGCCTACATTGTCTTTGTTTTGCTCTTTCCAGTTTGCCCCAGGTGCATAAAAAAGTCTTCTTCAAATTGAGATGCTGAAGGGGGACCCCATAGGAAGACCAGCAGTCTCAAGTAACCTGGACCCCCAAGATCTCTCAGACACTAAGCCACCAACCAGGCAGCATACACCAGATGATATGAGGCCCCCGACACATACACAGCAGAGGACTGCCAGGTCTGGCCTCAGTGGGAGAAGAAGCACCTAACTCCTGGAGAGGCTTGAGGCCCCACGGAGTAAAGAGGTCTGGTGTGTGTGTGGGGGGTTGGGGACGTCCTCTTGGAGATGGGAGAGGAGATATGGGATGAGAAACAGTCAGAGGGTGGGCTGGGAGGGGGGTAATGACGGGACTGTAAAAGGTTTAATAATAATAATAATTGATAATAATAATAATATTGAGATGCCCTTATGCCACAAAGGTACAGGCAGATTAAAAGCAACCATTGAGGGAACACTGGATCCTCGAAGGCTTGGTTACTAGGGAGCTTTGATAAGTTAAAAAGAAACTTATTCCCTAAAAGAAAAAACAGGTGTCTGAAAACTTTTCTCATTTTTTCCTGTTTTTCGTTTTTCTTATCTTTTTCCTTTTGAAATTTACTGCCTTATAGAACTTGGAGCACTTTTACCACTTTTACCACTGGTCTCTGTTTAGACCAGGCATTTCTAGATTCTTGGTGTCCCATTCAAAGAACCGAAGAAACACACAGAAAGTGTGTGTGCACAGTAGCAAGGGTTTTTATTTGGAAGCAAACAAGAGCCTAGGCAAGACCCTCTGCAAGAAAGCACCAAGACTTCCTCAGGAGCTCCGGGCTCCTGGCCAGAGCTTCCTCTTTGTGGGTTCAGGTGTTGCTTGCTAGGCACGGAATATGAGTGGTCTTCTGTTTTTATTGACAGGCTTGAGTTACGGTGACCTTTTGTTTACTGAAACAGTCTTTCCTCCACGATGCATCTTATTTTAATATTATTCTTGCACAGCCATGCATAGGGATGTGCTGCTAAAGTTCTTTCCCAGGGAGAAACACGAATGACATAAATCCCTCCTTGTAAGGTCCTAGTGACAGAGGCACACTTCTTCCGAAGTTCACTTTCTTTGTGAGTTCACTGGGGGTTGAAGGACCTGGAAAGCCTGTCCCTGCAGGAATGAGGGCTTCCCTGGGGCCACATAGACAGAGTCCCGAAGCCCCCAGTATCCCATCCCCTGACTCTTGTCTCTTCCAGAAGCCACAAGCAATTAAGGTGGAATTGTGTACAGCAGGTGGTTGGGAGCAGTTAGACACTCAGATGAGGGTCTGGTGACCCTCCCCACCCCTCCATGAGAGGGTGTAAACAGCTAACAACGCTGACTAGGATGATCCTGTGACAAGAGGGCAGGGCTGAGCTCTCCAAGGTGACAGTTGCTTGACTCTTGGGATAGTCACTGACAGTAGCATAGCAACGATAATTTGATTTTCCTTAAAAGTTCATTCACAGGACATAGTTTGCTTCACTGTGCATGCATCCAAAACTAGCCCAGGCTAGAATAAGCTACTGTACCTTATTCCAGGATGCTTCAGGAAGTGTTTGGCTATGAAAAGGGAGTTTCTGGGTGTCAGCAAGCACTATAGGTCAAAGTGTCCTGAGTGCTTTGTTTTGGCCTGTGTGTTTGTGTGTGTGTGTGTGTGTGTGCTGCTTGACACACATGGGGGTCTTAAGTTGCTAAGTGCATTGTTGGTATTGATGTGTGTATGTAGCTCAAGTTAAGAGGGGTCCCCAATTGCTAAGCTTTCCCCACACTTGCCTGTCCCATTACTGTGAAAGCAAGACTGACTGTCCCCAGGCCTGGGGATGTAACTTGGTTAGCAGTATGCCTGGCAAGCACACACAAAGCCCTGTCTGGCTTTAGGCCCCATATGGCATATACAGGATAAGGTGTTGCATGCCTGCGATCCCAGCATCCAGAGGTGGAGGCAGGAGAATCTGAAGCTCATGGTCATCCAGGACTACAAAGCAGGTTTGAGATCCACCTGGGATCTGCAAGCTTTTATCTCAAGACACCAAATCTTCCTGGCTTGTAAGCTAGAAGAGCACCGAAAGCACTTCTGAGACAAGGGTTTCATTTCTGAGGTTGAAGGTGAAAGGAGACATGAGAGTTCTGAATTTCTTTTTTCATTTTAGTCTTGGGGAACTTCTTGATTGTAAAAACAGTAAAATTTCAGTCAACCATGGCATGTTAAGCTGCAGTAAGACCAGGCACTTCCCCCTATGCTGAGGCTGGACAAGGCAACACAATAGGAGGAAAGAAAAGAGCCAGAGACAGCCACTGATCCCACTGATAGGAGTCCCAGGAGAAGATGAAGCTATGTAACTGTAACATACATGCAGAGGGCCTAAGTAAGTTCTATGTAGGTTCTCTGGTTCTGAAGAGTAACAGAGGAGGAGTGGATGGGGGCAGGGATGGGGCAGAGGGAAGGTATGGGGGAGAGAATGGGGGAAGAGGAGGGAGGGGAGACTGTGGTTGAGAAAAGAAAGGAAGGAAGGAAGGAAGGAAGGAAGGAAGGAGGGAGGGAAGGAGACAAGAAATATATTTATATATTTTTAAAAGTAAAATTTCTCTTTTATACTTTTTTCTTTTAAAAACAGAGCATGTTATTACTCCTTTTCTAACAACAACAACAACAACAACAACAACAACAAAGGAACAAATTTTTTGAGCACACTGGAAGAAAGCAGATGGGCTGGGCAGTTGGTAGAGTAACACCTGCAGTTTAGAGCCATGGGCCATGAGCAGGAAGGGGCAGGATGTCTTCCTATGCTCTGCTGAAGTTGCTTTGTCTGGAGCTTCAAGGTATGCAGTTCATGCCTGGAAAGAGGAGAGTCCAGAAGAGCTGGTGTCACAACAGAGGTCACAGGACAGCAGGTTGCATTCCTGGTGGCTCCCACTAAACTTCTAGAACATCTAACACTTTTAAATCATGAAATAGCTCAAATAAATGCAGAATAGAGTGAAGGCCATTAGTTAGAGACCAGAAATAAAGCAAGGCAGAAGAATGTGTTCAGAAAGAATATACTTCTTAATATATATATATATATATATATATATATATATATATATATATATACTTCTTGGGGAGGAAGCACTTCGGTAGAAGAGGAAAACTGTAGTTACTTAGTAGTAAGGGTGGGTGCTCCAATGTCATAAAGGTTCAGTGGTTGTTTCTACAGCATGGGCTTTCTTATACGTACTCTAGATGTCTCATTAACACCTTAAATCTCTATGAAAAGTTGAGCCCTTAAGGATTACAATGGGTCTTGTGTCTCTGGAGTGCCTCTGTACCAGTGACTGCAGGGGTTTCCAGTTTTCCTCCTTGCCCTCTCGTTTTCCTCACATGCCGATGTTGCAACCGTTATGTAAGTTCTTCCCCAGCTCTCCATCAGGCCTGCTCTCCTTCCACATCACTACCCTGTTTCCACAGTGTTGAAGATGCCCCTGTGAATGGAGCGCTTAAGAGTGTTGCGGAGAGACTTCATGTTGATGTGCTGTGGCAGTGACTTAGAAAGGCTGAGAACACAGACCCCGACCACCTGAAGAGGCCATGCTTAGCACAGGCATCACAAAACAGCAGGGTTCAGTGTCCTAGGGAATGCCAATGACAGATGAGGTTCTATCCCTCCTGGGTTATTTCCCTATATTCGTCATCTACTGCAGACACATGTCCAGAAGGAAGCCACGTTTCCTTCCCCTCAATTCTTCCTGGTTCATGTATTAGAAAGCAAGGCTGGTGAACATGCCTGCTGTGGCTGAAATAAAAGCCAGTGTGTTGTTTTGTTCAGTGTTTCCATTGCTCTGGTAGGAACACAATGCACGTGTGTCTTAATCAGGGTTTCTATTCCTGCACAAACATCATGACCAAGAAGCAGTTGGGGAGGAAAGGGTTTATTCAGCTTACATTTCCACATTGCTGTTGATCACCAAAGGATACAGGACTGGAACTCAAGCAGGTCAGGGAGCAGGAGCTGATGCAGAGGCCATGGAGGGATGTTCTTTACTGGCTTGCTTCCACTGGCTTGCTCAGCCTGCTGTCTTATAGAACCCAAGACTGCCAGCCCAGAGATGGCACCACCCACAAGGGAACCTCCCCCCCACCACCCTGATCACTAATTGAGAAAATGCCTTACAGCTGGATCTCATGGAGGCATTTCCCCAACTGAAGCTCCTTTCTCTGTGATAACTCCAGCTGTGTCAAATTGACACAAAACTAGCCAGTACAACATGTGTGAATGTAGCCACACAGTCAACGAGATCACATAATGATGTGGAAACACAATACTTCTGCTTGCAAACTAACTGTTCATATTATTTCCATTTGAAGTTGTTGTACAGCAGGCAAGATGACTTAGTGGGTAAAGGTGTCTGCAGCCAAGCATGATAATCTGAGTTTAATTCCAGGGACTAATATGGCAGAAGGAGAGAACCTGTTCACACAGGTTGTCCTGTGACCTTCACAGGCACACTGTGGTACAGGCACATTGTGGTACAGGAATGCAAGATCATGGACACACAGTTAGATAGATAGATAGATAGATAGATAGATAGATAGATAGATAGATAGATAGATAGATAGACAGATAGATAAATGACATTTAAAACAAATGCGGTGGTACATTAACATCTGTAATCTCATGTCTTGGGAAACTGAGGCAGGGCAAACTCAGGTAAATAGCAAGACTTCTGTCTTATGATAAATGAATGAGTGAATAAATGAAAAGGTAAATAAATATTTAACACCAATGATGCTTGATAATAGGACAGATAATAAATTCATATGAGCCATTTAAATGTTTTCTAATTAGAATGACACTGTAGATTGCATTGTCTGCTGGCTCTATTTCTGATCTCAGACCTTCCTCAAGGCACACACACACACACCAGAGAATTATTTCTATGGCTTATCAGTAATGACAACATCTGTCTAACTTTTACAGAATACTTTGGTCCTGTACTTTAGTCTCCTTATCTATATGATATGAATTATAATCTTTCCAATCAGGCTTTCAAAAGACAACCCTCTTTCCTAGACTCTCCTTTCCTCACAAAGAACAAGGGTTGCCAGCTAGTCAGTCTGCTCAAGTTGTGATGTATCCCGCCTCCAAAGAGCCTATAACTGACATCCTCTATCAAGTAACCAACATTAACATTGTAGATGTTCAGTATTGAATGGAAACAAATTCCCTGCTTTCACCAAGCAAAGAAAAGTAGATTAAAAGTTACTTTGAAATGACAGCATGGAGACAGTGTGTGTTTCCTTCAAAACCCCACTGTCTTTCAAGGAGCAGCCACTGGGGTGGTTGATGCTAACTCGGGCTGTATTCCTATCAGTATATTGATCCTGGGTCCTCCAGAGTCCCTTCTGCTTCTCCTGCAATGGTTACAGCCTTCACCATCATTCCATGATTCAGGAGGAAAGACATGCATGCCAGAATTCCCAGGCAAAGCTCCATGTGGCTCTGCTTGGCTAATCTCTCACCAGTCTCAACTGAGTGGTGCTAAAGGTTGATTAGCTAAAAACGTTATTTAAACTGATCACTTTAACAAAGGAGAAGCCAGTCTATTGATACATTTCGTTTTATATTTTATTTTTTGATGATGGAAATTTAACACATAGGCTTAACCATACTAGGCAGGTGTTTTATCACTGAGCTACAACCCCCAGCTCCCTTTAATTTTAGATATAAAGAAAGAAGTCCTTTCTCTTATTCCTTTGGGAAATATGAGAGAGGTCCTTTCAACATGGCTATCTAGTGGCAGAGTTGGACCTGACCCTTGATCATGTATACTATTATCTTAGGACGCCACTTAAGAAGCTGGTACATCTATGCTTTATCTCCTTCTAGACACTAAGTTTCCAAGGGCCAAAAACAGTGTTATGTCCGCGTTATAACTCTTAGCTTAGTAGTGTCAAAGAGCAAAAATCCAAAATTTAATTTAAAGATTTTAATTGGCTTTCTTCTTTTATTGCATGTATGCGTATGCATGTTGTGTATGTATTTGCATGAGTATGGGTGAAGGTGCATATGTCTGTGTGTCTATGTGTTTAGAAGCCAGAGGACAATCTCAAGAGTCATCCTCAGGGTTGTTGTACTTGAAATCGTTGTCTCATTGGCCCAGAATTCCCTAATTTGGCCAGACTGCTAGCCATCCCTGGGATTATCAGAATATACCACCTCACTGGCTTTTTACCTGGGTTCTGGGACTTAAACTTGGGTCCTCATGGTTGTGAGCCAGGCATTTTTCACACTGAGCTCTCTCCTCCACTCTGGCTTTGCTTCTGATTATTCAACTGTCTGGTGCTCTGTTTCACGTCCCCAAATGAACGAATGAGACAGGCAGAAGATTTTTTTTTTTTTTCCAGAAATATAAAGCACTGAAAAAGCCAAAAACAGTGGCATGCAGAGTGGTTACTTTCTTTGAAGACAAGTAGAAGAGAAAACTACAGAGAAGTAACTGGCTGGTTACCATCAAGAATCTTGCCCTAGTTAGGGTTACGATAAAATACCTTGACCAAAAGCATCGTTGAGTGGAAAGGGTTTACTTCACTTACACATCCACATCACAGTACCTCATTGAAGGAAGCCAGGGCAGGAGGCTGGAGGCAGAGCCCATGGAGGAGTGCTGCTTACCGGCTTGCTCCCCAAGGCTTGCTTAGCCTGCTTTCTAAGACTTTCCACCTGCCCAGGAGTAGTAGAGTGGGCAGGGCCCTTCCACAGTATTAATCAAGAAAATGCCCCTCAGGCTTGTCTACAGGCCAATCTTATAGAGGCATTTTCTCAATTGAGGTTCCTTGCCCTCAGATGGCTCTAGTTCCTGTCAAGTTGACAAAAACAAAGCAAAATAAAACCTAAAACCAAAACAAAATCCTAAAAACCAAAAACCAAAAACCAAAACTACAGGCACAGTACTTCAGGCAGTGCCTTTTGCATACAAAAGGATTCAATAGAGAGAACTTCATTATCATGTTAATTGAATATGGCCTGTTTAGGTAGGGTATTTGCCATTGCTTAATTTCAGTTTGGTGAAGGAACTTGACAGGAGAGACTCCATTTTGATTTTCAGTCTAGTCCTACTGAGTCCCGTGTAGGAGCTTAGTCCAGAACAGTGTCCCACAACTGTGCTGGCAGCCATGAAGATGCTCTAGAGACACTTGATCTACCCCCCTTTGTCTACCAGACCGATGAAACAATGGGTCCCAGGAAACCGGAAAGTCTGCAGCAGTCTTTCATGCCTGGGAAGGGAAAAGCTGAAGCCAGAGGAGAAGCTTGTCTTCCAGGAAGGGATCTCACAGCTCTCCAGAGAGGAGAGACTAGAGCTGAGGCCATGGAGATGGCTTGCCCACACCTTGGCCAGAGTTGTTTACATAGGCACAACTGTTGCCTTCCGTTTAAATCTAACGTTCACTTCAGGATCTGGGGAATATGTGGGGAGGGAGAGAGTCATTGGACTTCTTTGTTTCTTTACCTAGTGTGAATTAGGACTTGGGAGCAGGCGGGCTTTGGGCTTTGAGGTTTCAAAGGCCAACGCCACTCCCTGTTAACTCTCTCTGCCTCGTGCTCAGGCATCAAGATGGGAGCTCTCAGCTTCTGCCCCAGTGCTATGGCTACCTGCTGCCATGCTTCCCGCCATGATGCTCATGTACTCTGACCCTCTGAAACTGTCAGGCTCCAGTGAACTCGTTCTTCTATGAGTTGCTTTCATCATGGTGTCTTATCACAGCAACAGAAAAGTAAGACAGTGTCCAAGCTTGTTAGGGATTCCACAGCTCAGGCTCTGACCCTAACAATCCAGACAACACTGCTGTAATTTCAATGGGACAATAAGGAAAACTTAGCTATAAGTGTATTAGGCATACTCATATGTATGCTTATAAGTATATAAGCATATGTGTATGCACTTACAATGAAATACATGAAAAAAAAAAACTATTACCAAAGTGCAAAGCAAAACACACTAAGACAGTTATTTTAGATTGTTCTCTCTCTCTCTCTCTCTCTCTCTCTCTCTCTCTGTGTGTGTGTGTGTGTGTGTGTGTGTGTGCAGGTATACTTGTCATGGCACAGGGATGGAGGTCACAGGACAACTTTTAGGAAGCTGGTTCTCGCTTCCAGCTTTCTGTGGGTTGTGGGGACTGAACTTAAGTTGCCAGACTTTAGAAGCAAGCCCATTTATCCACCGAGCCATCTCACTAAACCTAGATTCATTTGTTGTGGTATGACCAAAGTTTTCCCTTAAATAGAACTGATACACTAATATAATCCCCAAATCTCAGACTTCTGTGTGTCAGGACATCTTCAACCAATCACAATAACCTTGAGTTCCTACCATGAAGGGCTGGGGGTAGTGGCGTGCTTGCAATGGAGGCTCAAGGCTCTGGGTTCCACTCCAACACTGATTACGGTTCTAGATAAACAACTTGTCACTCTTAGAATTTTAGAAAGACTGAAGTCTGGAAATATTAATCTCTGCTTTTAATAATTGATTTCCTATCCCACACACCTGTCACTTGCTTTTTAGCGAGGTGTGCAGTTTCTTACTGAAATCTAGACACTACAACCTCACGAAAAGAAACTTCTAACTAGGCCTTTTGTGTGAAGGTTGGTTTGGCTGGCTGGACTTCAGGCTCTGAGTGTACTGTTTGCTGTCATGGTAGGTATTAGAAACCAAGGTTTCATGTGGCATTCTTGTTGTAGTCTCTCTGTTGCCTCTGATCCTCCCTAGAGACTGCTTAAACATTCTCCAGGGACTTAATTAAGGAGTTCTCTAGGGTTCATGCCCAGCCATCACTTGGCTGCCCAGCAGATGCGGTGACCTGTGGTGTTTTTGTGCTTGGGCAGTGAGCATGCACTGTGGAGCTGGGTCTTCACCAGTGCCCTTCACTCTTTTTTTTTTTTTTTCTGTTTTTCCACCTCAGGTGAGACTGGAAGTGTTAAAGAAATTATTTAATTCCAGACCTGGGGTTCCTACCCTGCCTTTGGTTACTGAGTTCCCGGAAGAAAGACACACGCACAGCCTTTCTATTTACAACACACCTTAAACAACACAAGAGCTGGGCAGCCGCCTACCCTTCATGCTGTTAGAATCTACTTTCCTGTGCATAATCCCAAGTTATAACTTACTATTTATTATGTTTCATCTGGGCTGCTCTTAGCTCCAATTGGGCAGCCCTCAGGGCCACACTCTCTTGACTCTTAACCCATGGCCACTTCTCCTTCTCTTCTCCTGCACCTCCTTCTCCTTGTGGTCCCCTCTGATGGCAAGCTGGGAAACCTGAACCCCACCTATGTATCTTCTGCCCAGCTATTGGCTATGGGCATCTTTATTCACCAATCAGGATTAACTTGGGGCAGGGTCACAGAGGCTGAGTGCAGACTCTAGGTCTTAGGGCACACACTTAGCATTACAATAGACAGTAAAAGGCCAAACCTCAACATGGAAGGCTGTTATTGTCTTTCCCCTTCCACTTAGACACTGTTCTCTAGAGGGCAGGCCTTACTGAAGAACAGAATATTCTGGACATATTGTAAAATGGCAGCTGGGTATGAACTATAGTTCTAGCACTTGAAGGCTGTAGCAGGGGAATGGAAAGTTCAAGGTCAGCCTGGATTGTACAGCAAATTATAAATGAATGAATGAATGAATGGATGGATGGATGAAGTTAAATGGCGCTATTCCTTGCTGAAAGCATTTCCTTCGACCTTCACTGTGAGAAAATACTAGGGGCACTGAAAGTAAAACTCAAGAACATCTTTACAGTCACACCCAAGTTTATTAGTTGTTCTGCAGTGCTGAGAATGAACCCAGGGCCTTGCAAATGCTACTTGGGCTTCTACTGAACTACATCTCTGACACCATTAATTTACTTTTTAGCAGGAGAAAGAACACACAAAATTTATTATGTGCCTCACGTAAGAGGATATCAGGCTCAGAGAGAGCAAAATTTTCTGGCCCCTGGGGTCCTAGGGCAAGCAGAGTTGGTCCACTCTGAGAAAGCAGAGTCGGGTGTGGTTATCAGCACAGGGGTGTCTCAAGGTGCAGATCAAGTCTCCCAGGCAGCAGCCACCTGTTGTCATCTCTGTCTGGTCCAGACCCGTGATGTCCTCTTCCTGTGCTGTGCAGGCAGGTGGCTTAATTTCATCCCTGATTATCATACC
This sequence comes from Mus pahari, assembly GCF_900095145.1. Lineage (NCBI taxonomy): Eukaryota > Metazoa > Chordata > Mammalia > Rodentia > Muridae > Mus > Mus pahari. The sequence continues at coordinate 129,264,869 of NC_034590.1, read as the reverse complement.
TCAGAGTACAGGCTGTGGGATGCATTCTAAATACGGACTCCCAAAAGCAAAGACAGAAGCTGGCAAATTTGTAGGTTTGATTCCTGGGGACTTGAATCATCTAAGAAAACCAATACTCTGGACAGCCATGTAGAGGCATCTTGGTCTTCTCTCTTCTGCTGGAAAAGCCTGAAGTCCATCTTCGTCTGTTTCCCCAAGTTTTAACTGAGTGATCTGCACTGAGCCTCTGGCAGGCAGACCTAAGCAGTGCATGCTTTCCTAACTGGCACTGGTTCCTCTGGACGATGAGATATTGCTTTGTTCTTTCTAACCCCCTCTGTCATCCACTGCCTCTTCAAGTCAGTGGCAGATAGAATGACTGACATCATTCTTCTTCTTCTTCTTCTTCTTCTTCTTCTTCTTCTTCTTCTTCTTCTTCTTCTTCTTCTTCTTCTTCTTCTTCTTCTTCTTCTTCTTCT